>NW_006399985.1:1652823-1658015 GCF_000299155.1 Elephantulus edwardii | reverse complement strand
AAAAGGTATGGAGATAGGATGCATCCCTGGCGTACGCCCTTCCCAATTTTGAACCATGCAGTGTTCCCTTGCTCTGTTCTGACGACTGCCTCCTGGCCCAAGTATATTAAAGTAGACAAACAAAACTCAAATAAGGGTAAAATGTAGGTTACTCCAATTAAAAATAATTTGATAAATAATTTAGAATTAAAAAAATGAGAATGAGACATATGTCAGTTTGTTTGTTTTTTTCTAAAGGAAGAGAAAGTAAGACTTTGTCTCATCTATTGCGAGCATGTTACCAGGATGGGCCAGTCCTTGAAAAAGAACATCTTGTTTGGAAAAGCAGCTTGTCAGTGAGGGAAAGGAAGAGTTTTCATGAGGTGAAGTAGCACTATGAGTGCAACAAGGGGCTTCAGCCGAGTTTCAGGAATTCAAGAGAATCCCAGGGATCTTGCAGGGTTGAGCAGGGCGTTCATCCGGCGTACACGGCATTTAACTAGTTCAAGCTGGCTGGACAAGCTTGTAACACTAATATTTTTCCCAAGGCAGCAGCTTTGGAAGAGACAAAGGAACCGGAGGCATATACACCCAGCAGAGTCACACTCTTAACAACCTTGAAGAACAGAGCAGAACTGCCGCATGGAGTTTTCAAGACTATGACTCTTTTTCATTTTATTTTATTTTATTAATTTTAATGAACATTTACAGAAATTTTGGATTTTCATTCATTCATTGTTGCGCTTTTCTCTCTACCCGCCCCCCCCCATTCACTCCTCTCTTCGAAAAGCAAAAGATACACTCCTTCATTGGTATACAATCCCCCCGCCTCCCCGCCCCGAGTGCACTCCACTATGCAACCTTCATTCTGGATTCCTGGGATAACCATAATACCGTATCATATATCGCTTTTAAACTGTTCTCTCCCTCATCTGTTTCAATGCAGTATACATAATTTATTTAGTTTTTCTGTCTTACCCCCACCCTGATGCCAGTCCCATTCTACAATAGTGGCACCATGCAGTATTTTTCCTTTTGTGACTGAGATGCTTCACTCAGCATAATGTCCTCCAGAGTCACCCATTTTCAATACTATTGCATGAGTTCCTTGTTTTTCATTGCAACATAGTATTCCATTGTGTGAATATACCACAGCTTCTCTAGCCATTCATTTGTTGATGGGCACTTAAGTTGTTTCTAACTCCTTACTATTGTGAACAAAGCCGCGATAAACATGGGTGTGCAAATATCTGCTTGGGTGGCAGTTATGGTCTCTTTGGGGTCTATTCCCAATAGTGGAATTGCTGGGTCAAATGGTATCTCGATTTGTAACTTTTTGAGAAAGCGCCATACCGCCTTCCACAGGGGTTGCACCATTTTACACTCCCACCAACAGTGAATAAGGGTTGCAGTTTCTCCACAACCTCGCCAGCATTTGTTGCTGTTCTGTTAAATTCTGCTATTCTTACTGGGGTGAGAAGTCATGTCAGGTAGGGGACTTTTATCTAGAATTTATAAAATATTTGAGCAGCACAACAAGATAAAGGTAAATAACCCAATTGAAAAGTGGGCACAGGATATGAACAGACACTTCACCGAAGAAGACATTCAGATGGCAAACAAGCACATGAAGAAATGTTCAAAATCCCTAGCTCTAAGAGAGATGCCAATTAAAACTGTGACTCTTTTTTTTTAATAATTTAAATGAATATTTACAGAGAATTTGGATTTCCATTCATTCATTGTTTCACTTCTCTCCCCGTCCAGCCTTCGCCCCCCACCCCCCAGTTCGCTCCTCTCTTTCAAAAGTAAAAGAAAGACTCCCTCCCTGGTACACAATCCCCCCGCACCCTTCCCACCGCCCCAAGTACATTCCACTATGCAACCTTAATTGTGGACTCTTGTGATAACCATAATACCCTATCATACATCGCTTTTAAATTATTTACCCCCTCATCTGTTTCAAAACTGTGACTCTTAATGGAAGCAGATTGCCCCACCTGCTTCCCCCAGAGCTGGTGAGTTTGAGTCACTGACTTTTAACCTACTGACTAAAACTCTAACTAGGACATAGCACGGCTCTCGTGTGAGGCAAAGTAATCCAGAAAGTTCTACCTTGCTTTCTGAGAAGAACCAATAGCTGTGTGAAGAGCACCAAGGTTATAAAGTCTCTACCAGTGCTCTTGCATCAAGCTTTAATCGGCCTGCAAGAAAGTATCACTGAAATCTATTGGCTTCAAGTAATTCTCACACAAGGCAGCCACACAGGACAGAAGAGTACTGTATTTCCATGACTGTAGTCTTTATAGAAATAGACAACCACGTGTCTCAAGGACTGTGGCACCACTGAATCTGAACCACTCATTTCTGTTAGGGAGTTCTGGTGGCCTCGTGGTAAGAAGGTGAACTGCCAATCCAAAGGCAGTCAGTTTGAATCCACCAGCTGATCCAGAGGAGAAAGATAGGCAATCTCCTGTACAATTTAATGTCTCTGAAAACCTGCTGAAGGGTCAGCTGGGAATTGGTTCTGATTGGATGGTACGTAACAACAACAAACATTTTTCTGTTAGCAGTCCAGCAATGTAATCATTTTACCACCAAGACATTTCTACATATGCTTGGAAATTTACAAAGACTAAGTTTTGTGGGCTTTTTGTTTTTCAATCTCAAGAATCCCAATGGCTTTCTTTCAAAGAAAGCCTTACTCAGAAAAGGGTGGAGGTGTCATAAGATTCAAACACAGTGAAACACTGAAGTTGAATCCCAGATAAACATTTAAATATATGATAGCAATCCAACAAATGAACACCCATCAGTTTTATTAAACAGTGGACAAGGGAGATTCTGAAGTTTGTCTGTGGACCATGAAGGTTGCCTATCATGGATCTATCCAACAATGTACCTCTCAAGTACAGATGGAGTCCCAGCTCCCCGCCCGCCCCCACATATACATTGATTCTGACTCATGGTGACCCTCCTTCCATTGGCTTTCCAAGGCTGTAAAATGTTCTCCGGTGCAGTAGCTGGTGGATTCCAACTGCCCTTCCTGGTAAGTAGAGCAATACGTAGTGCACTGTGGTGGCAGGGCTACCGCTAGAGGAGGTTTGGTAACCACGAAATGACAGGCTGAAATGATGTCTGCAGTACGCATCATTGCTATCTTCCCCCCCCCCCCGCCAGATTCCAGACATGTCATTTAGTGGGGTAGTGTGATACACACCACAGGCATAGACACAAATGTGAGTCCCTCTTTCAACATCATCTTCACTTCAACTACAGCCTTCAGAGCATGTGGAGGCCCTTTCTTCTCAGGGAGACCACCAGGCTACACAGGGACCAAGGCTCTGGGCAGAGCCTAGGGACTACCCAAGAGGCAGGATCTTCAGTGGGAGAAGGACAAGAGGGCTCTGAATGATCTTCAGCTCACACAGCACCGTGTGAATACAGAGCAAGGAACTTCTTCAATATTTCTGCCTGGAAACCAACTGGCCCCACAGGTTTCCACCATCACCTTCTTCTTGACCACTGGGCAACAGCAAAAATGCTCATAGAGGAGATGGTCTGAGTCCACCCAGACCAGATTCTTGACACCTGCATCCGAGGCCAGGTCGGTGGTCTTCAGCTGGAACTCCAGGAACTGAAAAACGCGGCAATCAGCGCCCACACTCTGCACGGTCACTGGCTGCTCCAAAACCTTGGGATCCTCCCCATAGAGGCACAGGGCCTGAGCCAGGGCACTGCCGAAAGCAAAAAGGATCGTCGTGGCCCACAGCTGCTCTGGACGAAAGCGTTGTGGTGGTAAATGAGCTGTCTCCATGAAGCACAGGGCATGGGGAGATGGGTAAGTACGATCTTCCCGGAATCCTGGGTTATTTTTCATGTGATAAGCACTGCATGCTTGAAGATCAATAGTGGGAGGTATGGGATAGAAGGTCTCAAGGACATGATTCTTAGTAGCTTCTACTTTCTCTCTGGCAGCAACAGCACACAGAGGATCCGTGGCACTCCATCACGTTCCACTAGACCCACGGACCTGAAGGAGAATAGACTCTCGATTTCAGCTGGTAGATAACGCGGAGGTTTTGGCACAGATCCGCTGGGTCAAAGCAGGATGCTTGAGAATCGGAGACCTACACAGCTGCATCAGACTGTCCGCAATGATTGGGCAGTAGCTCTCTCTCTTGGGGAAGTCTTCAATGGAGGGCCAGAGCCAGGCCTGAGCGCTCATCCTGTTTCTCTGTGTGGTTGTCTGGGCCATCAACAAGGCTGAGCACTTTCTTTAGGAGGCCTTCTATTAGCTTGGTCTTGGTAAGCCAGAGGGCCTGCTTTATACCCTCGAGGAGGTGGCAACACTAGTGGAAAATGTAGCAGGCTTGGTCCTTGTACAGTGGCTGCTCGTGAACCAGAGGAGATGAAACCAGTCGCGGTCCCAGGGCGGTAAGACCGGTGGCACCAACCTGGGGACGAAGTGCATCTTCCCCTCATAGGTGATGGGCTCCAGTTGGGGATCTCAAACACTCTGTCCAGTGGAGGCGGTTCAGGCTTTCGCGTGGGGCGCACACCCCACTGAATGCCCCATGCCTCTGGACCTCACAGCCCCCAAGGCTGAGCACCCAGGTCCCTCCAGCACCTGCCTTGTGAGCCCCCCCCCCGAAGTCAATGCCATAGCGACCAAATCCGCTCAAGTCCGCCACCTGCACGCCACCATCTCCCGCATCATTGCTATCTTAAGGGTCAAAACACCATTGATCGTTATTACATTTTTGGGAAAATAAATAGTATATATGAAAGGTCCCCTGAAATTTAGCTTTTCAACAACTGGTTTAAACATTTCGACCACAAATTTTTTAGCCACAAGATTTTGGGGAACATATCATTATTATGGTTGAAGTGGGAAAGCAATATCCGAAAGTTTCATTTGAAAATTTGAACTATTTTCCAAGGCAGTAATTTTGTATCTGAAGCTAACAAAAGCTGCTAACTCATGTTACTGATGCAGCATTAATAGTAGACGTTGTCGAGATCCAAGATGGTGGTGGAGGCAGAGACAGAGTGGTGAGCTGTGGGAGCAGTGAACCACTTTAAGCAGGGCCATTATGGCCTTCCACAGACTTCAGCTTACTGATAATTGAACATTTAAACAGTTGATGACTGACCCTCAGTGAAGATCGAGGCTCAACAACAGGAATTCAAGGATTCCCAAGGAGAAATGG
>NW_006399985.1:1645730-1651355 GCF_000299155.1 Elephantulus edwardii | reverse complement strand
TCCCCACTGGACCCTCATCATTTCCTTCACCTGCTCCCCCCACCGACCAAACTGTGCAGCTCTGCAACTGCATCCTGGCCCATCCTCACCTTTCTAACCCCAATATGTTTTTCCCAATTAAAAAAAAATAGTAGACATTGTCAATCAGAGAAATTAAGTCTACAAACCAATCCAAAACACTAAGTACACACCCACCTATAAGGTTTCCAGAGGCTCGCTATTTCAGAAGTGGATGGCCAATCCTTTCCAGCCCATCTTGATCTGGGAGCTCTGCTAAAACCTGTCTGCCATGGGTGATCTCTCTGGCATTTAACACACTAGTGAAACAACCATTAGCATCACAGCACCCACAAATTACTGCAGTACGGAAAATTGGTGGACAAGTGTTATACAAACTGCAACAATGATAAACCAGAAAGAATACAGGACTCAAGCTACAAAGTGATTAGCAACATGCAGATTGTTCCCCAATACAACAACCTGACAGATAAGGCTCACAGGTTAGAAGGCTCCAAGTCTAATTCCCAGGTACCAGTTCTAAGAAAGGTGTTCCTTCTTTGGCGGTTCTGGAGGAAGGTCCTTGTCTCACCCTCTGGTCCTGGACTATCCTTCTGTGACTACTTAGTGTCGCTGTTCCTCCATTTGAGGCACATGACAGGTACAGCAGAATAAGGAATTTCTCAAGCTGAAATAACCGAAAAACAAATTCAAGCCTCAAGCTTTAATCTTGAATGATGCAGGAAGCGTCAAAAGAAAGTGAAAGGAGTATACAGAATCATTGAATCAAAAAGAACTGACTGACACTGAGATATTTCCGGAGGCACCATATGATCAAGAGCCAAAGGTAATGAAGGAAGAAGTTCAAGTTGCAGTGAAGGCATTTGCCAAAAAAACAAGGCCCCAGGAGTTAATGAGATACCAATTGACATATTTCTAATGACAGATGTCCTCACCAGTCTATGCCAAGAAATTTATACAACAGCTGTCTGTTTGCCTGACTGGAAGAGACCCATATTGGTTCCCATTCCCAAGAAATCAAATAGAGTTGTGGAAATTATCGAAAAATCTTACATGCAAGCAAAAGACTACTGAAGTCCACTCAAAGAAGTCTAGAACAGTACATAAACAGAGAACTGTCAGAAGTTCAAACTGGATTCAGAAGAGGTCATGGCACCAGGGATGTACTATTGCTGATATCAAATGGATTCTGCCTCAGAGCAGAGACTACCAGAAGAATAGCTACTTGTGTTTTGATGACTATGCAAAACCATTTGGCTGTGTGGATCATAACAAATTACCCCTAACATCGAGAAGAATAGGAATCTCCAAACATTTCCTTGTACTCATGTGAAACCTTTACCTAGACCAAGAGGCTGTTGTTTGAATAAAGCAAGGGACTACTACAGGGTGAAAAATTAAGAAAGGCTTGCATAAGGGTTGTATCCTTTCTCCCTAGCTGTTTAATCTATATGCTGAGCAAATTATTCAAGAAGCTGGTCTCTATGGGGAAAAAAGGTCATTTTAGGATTGGAGAAAGACTCATCAACAACCTTCATTGTGCAAGTGACACAACCTAGCTTGCTGAAAGTGAGGAGGACATGGAATGCCAAACACTGAAGCCTTCAAAATGCATTGCATCTCAACAGCAAGAAAACAAAAATTCTCACCACTTACTTTATAGGTGACATCTTACAGATGGAGGAAAGATTGAGACTGTCAATGACTACATCTTACTTGGATCCTTGATCAACAGCCTGGGTACCAGCAGACAGGAGGCCAGGAGATTGGAACAGTCTGAAGTCTGGAAACTCTCCAAATTACTGAGAATCAGTGTTTGAAGACTAAGGTGTGTCATATTTAGACCATGGTCTTTTCAGTCACTTGTTATGCATCTGAGAACCGGCTGGTGAATTAGGAGAGCGGAAGAAAGATGATGCCTCTGCAATGTGGTGTTGGAGGAGAGTACTGAACAGCCCAAGGATTGTCAAAAGAACAAAGAGCTGTGTCTTGGAGACGGTGCAGCAAAAGAATAAACAGACCTTGGAGAAAGTGCAGCCAGAGGACTCCTCAGAGGCAAGGATGGTGAAGCTTTGTCTCGTGTACGGTGGGCATGTGCTAGGAGAGGTTATTCCTTGGAAAGGGACCTCATGCTTGGAAGGGTGGAGAGATAGCAAAGAAGAGGAGACCCTCACCCAGGTGGAATTGACAAAGTGACTGCTGCAGTGAGCTCTAGGGTGTCAGGAAGTATGAAGATGGCACAGGATAGGATAGGGTTCAGATCTGTTAACAGGTTTACAGTTTGTCATACAAAAGTTGACGGTACCTAACACCACCACCACCACCACGCTCCTTTACTTTCTAAATGAGAGAGAACATAATTGTTCATGCTCACACAGAGAATATAAAAGCGTAAACCAGAAGGAAGTCTAATCACCTGATTTCTAATCCTGAAGTTCACGATTCACCTTTGTTGTTGTTGTACGTGCCACTGAGAGGTGACTCCTAGTGACTCTATGTACAACAGCTGTGAACTCTGACTTAAACACCTGGTCCCATTCTCCCAGTTATCACGTCAATCCATCTCATTCCAGGTCTTCCTCTGCTATGCTGTCCCTCCACCCTTCCAAACATGATGTTCTTCTCCGAGGACTTGTCCCTCCTAGCCACATGCTCAAAATGTGTGAGACAGAGCTTTAAATTTCTTGCTTCCAAGGAGAAGCTTGGTTTCACCCTCTCTAAAACAGACCTATTTGTTTGTCTCACTGTCTGTCTATGGTATGCTCAAGACTCTTCTCCAGCACCACACCTCAAAGGCATCAATATATTCAAGTGACTTTATTGTGCTTTCAAGCTATCAAAGTTCAGATGATGTTATTATTTAAGGACAAGGGTAGCTGGACAATGACTAGGAATGGAAGAAGGAGAATTGATGTCTTTAGCTGTGGTGCTGGAGAAGAGTATTCAATATACCATGGACTGCTAGGAGAACAAACAGGCGTATCCTAGAGAGGGTGAAACTAGGCTGCTCCTCGGAAGCAAGGATTCTGAAGATTCGTCTGACATACTTTGGATATGTTGCAAGGAGGGATCAGTCCTCGGAGAGGGATGTCATGCTTGGGAGGGTGGAGGGAAGGCCCACGATGAGATGAATTGACTCAGTGACTGGGGTAATAACGTTAGGTGTGTTACAGTCAATAAGGTTGGCTCAAGATAGAGCAGGGTTCAGAGCTCTTGTATATAGGATTGCATAACAACAAGGGTAAAATGAAGATGTGTTTAGCTATATTGATTTTAAAAGTTTCTTATTAAGATACCTTTGCTGAAATAATTACTGAAGGAAATATATTTTAATCAGGGAATCCCAAGATTGCATAAACTCTCTGAAAAGGTCAGAAATTCAAACTCTTTCTGACACAGGCCCAGCAATCCGTCTCTGTATTATCACAAGTTTTGAAAACCCAGTGGATAAAATGTTCTACTTTGCAGACAGGACATAAACATGAGTTATAACCAGCTCTCAGGCAGCAAAAAAGAGGCTGAACACAAAGGAAGGACTAATAATCAATAAGAAACATCAATGAGCAAAGGAATCAGGACTACAAAATGAACAAATGAATAGAGTTTTCTCATTTGCTACTTGTTTGCCTTGGAGTGAGAACCGACTCATAGCTGGCCCTCCAACAGGTTTTCAGAGCTGGTAAATTGCACAGGAGAAGATTATCCACCTTTCTCTCTCAGGGCAGCTGGTGGATTCAAACCATGTGCCTTTGGGTTGCCAGCTCAGCTTCTTACCAGAGCTTCCTCATTTGCTAGTATGTCTCCAAACCCAAGGGAAAATATGTCCTGTAGTGTATTGTTAAACTGGTATGCAGAGCAGAACTATGCTTCAGAGTGTACAAAATTATAACTTTTCAGCTCTGGCAGCCTAGTGGCAAGAAACTGAACTGCAATCCCAAAGGTACACAGTTCGAATCCACCAGATGCTCCGCTGGAAAAGGAGGGGCAATCTCCTCCTGTACCTGTCAGATCTGATTTGACATATACACAGAGAAAAGAATATAAATTTTTTTTAAAAAGTATATACCTTTTTAGAAGCAGATTATCAGGCCTGTTCGCAAAGATATTCGCCGGTGGGTTTGAACATCAACTTTGTGCTCAATTGTTTACATTACTTAACACTATAGTATGTTTGTTGTTAAATCAAGTATGACAGATAATTGTTGAGAAACAAAGTATTGAATTATATATACAAGAACTTAAGTTTTTAGGCTTCAAAGCCAGATGAAATAACTAGACGAGGTGGTGACAAGTTGATCTGGGAAGAAGAAATGTAATTTGGGAGCAAAGGAATGCTGACCAGTTTCAGACTTGCATGTTGTTCATTTCCGTATTTTAAATATGTTTGCAAGCCCATTAAGAAGAAAATGGTTTGCAAACTTTTGAAACAAGTGGAGAAAAGGATGACAGGCACAAAAGCAACAAAGAAAATTTGATCAGTCATACACCCTCAAAGGAAGAAAAAAATGAGCGAAGTAAGAAACGAAACATATAAAGATCACAGCTCCCAAAAAGGCAAAAAAGAAAATGTATTTTAAGGTAAAGAATCATATTATTAGAGCTAAGGGGGTTCACGCTTGATTAGTTAGTAGGAAGATAACGAGCATGGCCGAATGGCAAGGGAAAGTAAGGGTGGTAAGAAGGAGGAGAAGGCAGAGGGTGTCCTGGGAGAAATGGAACAGCTCTGGCTCAGGATATCCTCACGGTCCAGGCCCCAGAAAGCAGAGAGACCTTCCCCTTCTGTGTTTGTCTTTTTATAAGCTGTTAGTCATGTTTGCAATCTCATGAGACTGATCACAGCTCAGTGTCCCCCCCTGTGACCCACACCCAGCCCAAGGGGGGATTTCCTGGTGCTGTTCCTTCCGGCCCCTGCCAGATGTACAACCACCAGGCGCTCGTCCATTCTGCCCATTGGTGCCAACAGTCGTATTTTCCTTTCCTGTTCCTTCTCTGGGACCAACTCAGGTGCAGCCAGAGATACGTGAACAAGGCTGGACGTACAGCTTTGTGGTAAGCTATGTAGAGATTTACAATGAACTGTCCGAGACCTGCTGGCCATGGGTACCCGGAATGGCCAGGTGGGCGAGTGCAAGATTCGCCGGGCTGGGCCAGGGAGTGAAGAACTTACCGTCAGCAATGCTCTATACGTCCCTGTCTCCTGTGAGAAAGAGGTAGAGTCTCCGCTCCATCTGGCCTGTCAGAACCTTGCGGTAGCTTGCACAGCTCACAATGAGAGATCATCACGTAGCCATAGTGTGTTCCAGCAGCAGATTACTGGGGAGCACACTAGCCACGAGGTCTACAATGTGTGGCCCCCCTCAACCTGGTAGACCTAGCTGGGAGTGAGCGGCTGGACCCCAGCTTAGCCCTAATTAGAGCCTTAGCTCTAATAACAAAGACAGAGCCGGAGGGAGCTCTTGTGGCTTAGTGGCAAGATGCTGCACTGCTATCCCAGAGGTGTGCAGTTCAAATCCACCAGATGCTCTACTGGAGAAGGAGGGGCAATCTCCTCCTGTACCAATCAGATCCGATTTGATGGTGTTCACACACACACACACACACACACAC
>NW_006399985.1:1629468-1644770 GCF_000299155.1 Elephantulus edwardii | reverse complement strand
CAACAACAACAATCTAACTTGGGAGGGGCTGGATAGCATTATTCTAAGTGATCTAACTCAGTCTCATAAGGACAAATACTGTATAAGACAAATATTGTAGAACATTTATGAGGACCCAAGGGGGGCAGGGTGGGAGCAGAGGGGTGAGGATGGGGGAGCAGGTGGAAAGGAGGAAGGTCTGTCCCACCGTTGGGATGTAAATTTCTAACAAATCTGCTTTACCTATAACCTTCAGCTCTGCCACCTGTGTTTGTTTGTTTTTTTCTTGGCCTCACTCTTTAACGAAAAGCATTGGCCTATCCTCAGGCCTACACATTACTGCTCTGTGTACTAACATAGGGTCTCCAGAGAATCTCTCAGATTGCAGTACATCGTGCAATGTTGGTGCTCACTGGGGCACTGTCCTTCTCTGGTCAAGTCCTCCCATCACGATTCCTTCACCTGTGAGACAAGGGGACTAGGACACTGACCTCGAGAGCGCTTAACAAGCACATTCATGTTCAGAGCAAATAATCCAGGCCAATGTGAAGAGAAAGAGCACTTGAGGAAGATTTCCTTAGAGAAAATGGTGCTAAGAATTTCAGCTTCCTGCTCAGTGGGCTAGAGACGAGAGAGTCCATAGGAAAAGGGGTCACCTTCATTCCCTTTAGCCAACAGAGATTTGGCTTCACAGCACTCTCGGAGTTTTCTCACCCACGGGCCTGACTGCTAGCCAGGGCACTTTAGAGGTTTCACACACACTAACTGCTATGGCAGTAGAATGGGGTCTCCCTGCCAGTGTTTGTAGAAGCCCAGATTTTATGAAGATCAGATCACTACAGCTTTACTTCATCATAAAGAAAATAAAAACCCTCCCAACTAGAACAGTAACCATCTTAAAACTAACAGAGATGAGACTGAAGCTTGTCAAAGATCTCCTTTTTCTTACATCCTAGACCAACACTCGTGAAAACAGTTGTCAAGTATCATCAAAGTATGACACCAGACAATCCTGCTGCAAAAGATGTCTGGAAAATAAACATGGGACTCTGAAGACTAGGTTACACCTGACCCAGGCCACCGTGTTCCAATTGCTTCATATGCATATGGAAGGGGGAAGGGGAAATGAATGAGAGGAAGGTCAAAGAACTGATGCATTTGAATTATGGTGCTGGAGAGGAATACTGAACATGTTTCATATGTTCAGAAGGACAAATAAACCTAAAAAATAGATCCAGAATGCTCCTTAAAAATGAAGACGGTGAGATTTTTGTCTCAAGTGTTCTGGCCATTTTAGCAGAAGGGACAATGCCCGGAGGACACTTAAATAATGGAGATTTACTCCAAAATGAAGACTGAAGTATTGAATACACTTTTGCATTATACTTGAGACTATGTTTTGTTATGTGTTGTAAGTCTTGCATTATTTATTATTTAAGAATAAATATTAAAGGCAAGAGATTTATTGAATTTTACATCCAGGGTAAGACAAGAAATAAAGAATAGGCATCCTTTCAAAGAGTTAGATATTTTATAAAATATAATGAAGAACTTGTGTTACTGAATGCAAGGAGTTCTTTCCGAAGTCAATTGCCAATAAGACAGATACGTTGCAGTATCCAAAGCACTTTATTGTAGAACGGTGAGGACAGTGAGATTCACCTCAAAAATTGCCTCCACCTCTGGGAGTGATCATTCATTTTTATACTTGAGTTAGAAACTAATTTACTTGACGATATACTTTCGTTAGTAAAGTTACAGAATTTCCACATTTTAAAAGAACAGCTTTCATGTTTACTGCATTGAAGTCTATGAGGGAGAGAATAGTTTAAAAGTATTATATTTTAGGGCATTATGTTTATCATAAGAGTACGGAATGGGGGTTGCAGAGTGGATTATATTTGGGGTGGGGGTGAGGTTGGGGGATGTAGGGGGGTAGATTGTGTAACAATGAAGGAGTTTTTCTTTCGCTTTTCAAGGACAGGAGCAAACTGGGGGGTGGGGGGAAGAGGAGAAGGGTGCAACAATGAATGAACGGAATTCCAAAATCTTTGTAGATGTTCATTGAAATGAAAAATAAATAAATAAAAAAGAACAGTTTTCTACTAAACAGACAATTTAAGAAATAGTTAACATATGACTGAAGAACACAGTTTTTTTAAAAAGTAAACGCTAATCTAGGAAAGATACCTTTTCCTTCCGGTAAACAGGCAGGTTAAGGCACAATTTACATATGATTGAGAAAAACAGTTTCAAAGAGTGAATGCTAATCTAGGAAAGATGCATTTCCTCTCCTGGTAAATAGGCAGTTTAAAGTAGTTTACTTGACTAAAAAAAAAAAAAAAAAGGAAAAAAAGAATTATAAGGCAAAATAACTAGTTTTGCAGGCTGAAGAAAACTAACTGATGTCACTTCTATTAATATATTGATGTTTGGGTAGTTCTGAACTTATTAATACCACCCCATTACCAGAATAAAAAGTAATACTAAAAAAGTGCAACGAAATGACATCATGCGATATAAAACACAAACATATGAAAAAAAAACCACACACACACAGAAAGGTCATGTTGATGATGTTTTCCTTTAAAAAGTATAAATAAATTCTGGGTTACAAAGTAACTAAATCAGAAATTATTAAATATAAATTGTTGTTGTTGTTGTTGTTGTTATGTGCCGTCGAGTCACTTGCGACTCATAGCAACCCTATGTACAACAGCCCTGAACTCTGCTCTATCCTGTGCCAATCACACTGCCTCTGACACACCCATCCCGATTACCCCAGTCACTGAATCAATCCACCACATAGAGGGTCTTCCCCTCCTACGCTGTCCCTCCACCCTCCCTGGTTTAACCCTCTCCGGGATGAAACTGTTTGTTTTCCTAGCAGTCCATGGTATTCTCAATACTCTTTCTCCAGCACCACAGTTCAAAGGCATCAATTCTCCTTTTATCCTCCTTGGTCATTGTCCAACTCTCTGATGCATAACAAGTGATTGACAAGACCACGGCCTGTATCACATGGACCTTAGTCTCCAGAGAGAAACCATTACTCTTCAGTATTTTGGAGAGGTCCCTAACAGCAGACTTTTTCATGGCAATGCGTCTTTTAATTTCCTGGCTGCTGGTGCCAAGAGTGTTGACTGTGGAGCCAAGCAAACTAAAGCTGTGTACAATCTCAATCTCTTCACCATCCATCCTGATGCTGCCAATTGGTCCAGTGGTGAGAATCTTTGTCTTCTTGACATTGAGCCTCAATCCATATTGTAGGCTGAAGTCCTTGACCTTCTGCAGCAAGCGCTTCAGGTCCTCCTCAGTTTCAGCAAGCAGGGTTGTATCGAAAATCTAAAACTCATAGGTTGCATCTAAATTATTAATTTAAAAAACTTATACTCTAAATAAATATCTTATTCACGTTCATTGCCTTTGGGTTAGAACTGACTCATAGCTGACCCCGCAGTGGATGTCAGAGGGCATAACTCCCAGAGGAGGAGGTTGCCCGCCTTTCTCTTCCCATCGCTGATGGATTCAAACCACCAGCTCGTCAGCTGGCAACACACCTCCCTTTCTTCTAGGCCACCTGTAAACATCCCTCTTGAACAAATACATTGGGGGAAGATGAGTGACCATTAAACTTGTAACACTAAAAAATATCAACCAAAATTGCCAAAGGAAGACAATAACAATCAGTAGAAGTCAATGAACACAGTCGCATAACAGAAATCTTTCTTATGCTTGACCTTTGAAAGATGAATGTTTTAGAACTGGAGTCTGGGAGTGTTTGGAGACTGCTGTTTTGAACCTTCATAGAAATCCAGATGTCACATTGAATCCTCTGTGCTTTCTCTCCAGCAACACAATCACCCATGTGGCTTTGGCACTGCCAGAATTCCCCAGGGGGGATAAAACCCCCAGATGCCCAGCTGCCTTGTCCTGGGAAGAGTAGATTAATTAATACTCACACAGAAGACTAAGGTATTTGCTTAGGCAGGAATTTTCTATAATGAAAAGAGGCATTAAAAGGTTATTTTATTCCACTGGCTTCCTCACTTTTTTTTTTTTTTTGGAGGAGGGTGACAATGAAAGCTTCTTAAATAGTTAAATTACTCAAACCTTAAACCAAAAAAGGCATTTTCAATAATTATTAGGTAAAGCAGCCACAATGATTCAACAGTAGCTCTTGAATTTATGAAAAGGCGAGGCCTTTTCTGACTGTTACATTCATATTCACTGTTGAATTAAAGAATTTTTGACCTGAAGCAGACACTGCTCTGGAAGCAGGTTATCCCAGAGCCCACGTCCCTTTTCTTTCTTCTACAGATAGGAGGGGGAATAAAATCTTTCTTTTCTTCACTAGTTTAGCTTTGAGGTAAGACAGTAACATGACAAATTGATGAAAAGACTAAGGAAAAAGAGAAGCAACTAAATATTATGAATTGGGAAATATAGAGTATTCTAAAATTAACTTTATGCAGGCACTTTTCCATTTTTAGATGAAAGTATAGAATAATTACGAAACATATTTATGCTAATAAAGACTTGATATGCAAAACAGAAAACATCCTCTTTACTGATGTATAAAAATTCTTAGTAAACTATTAGCAAATTAAATGCAGAGATTTAGTAAATAATTATGACAGCTTTCAATATCATGGAAGGATTATTCTAAACAAGGAAAATCTACTAATATAAGATCCTAGACAGATGAATAGGGAGCTCTGGTGACTTAGTGGAAAGGGAGTTGTATTGTCAAAAGAAAGGCACATGGTTCAAGTCTATTACTGAACACAAGGGGTTCTTTCCCTAGTCAATTGCCAAGATGGATTGCATTATCCATAGCACTTTATTTCAGGTCTGGGAGGACAGTGAGATTCCCCTCTGCAGGGAGCCATACTTGAGGGCTCTGATCTGAGGCCTAAGTTGCTCCATGTTGCCTATGAGACGCCATTTCATGAAAGCCTGCCTGACACATACGCAGTTAAGGTCAGCCCAGGGTCACTCCACCCATAATGGCCACAGCTGTGTTTCTTCATGATAGGCTGCCAGTGGTCAGGTATCCATAGCAACCCTGCTTACACAGGGGCCCTTATAGGTTCCTATATAAGCCTTGTGAAAAGTTTCAGTAAATGAGACTTGATCAGACTCCTGTCTTGTCTCCATTCTTCACGTCTCTTGTCCCTTCTCATCACCACTGTCTCTCCTTAGGTCTTCGTTGAAGACTCCGCAGGCCGGCACACCCCTCAAAAACTGCCTCCCACTCTAGGAATGATCATTAGGTTTGTATACTGGGTTAGGCTTGTTAGTTAAAGTTACAGAATTTCTACATTTGAATAGAACAATTTATATACAGTTACCAATAGACAATTTATAAGATAGTTAACATACAACTGAGAAAAATAGTTTTGTAAAGGTAAATACTAACCCAGGAAAGGCACATTTCTCTTCTTAGTAAAGAGGCAGTTTAAGATACAATTTACACACCACAACGAAAGAACTCAGTTGGAGACCAGAGCCAATCGCACAAGGCAAAGAAGACCTCACTGCTGTTAATGACCAGGAGCTTGGCCTGAGGGTCAGAGAAAGGCATCAGTGCGGGTCGGTGGGGGTCCTAGCCACAGTGAGAGTAGAGGCAGCGCGGGAGGGATGGCAGGCCCCAGGCAACAGCACAGCCTGAGTGACGAGGCCTCGGAGGAGTGCATGGACATCCTGGAATACCAGGACATCCTGGAATACCAGGAACAGGACTCTGAGGATCTGCAGATGGAGGTTGACGTGGAAATTGAGCTGCCAGAAGAGTCATCCAGGCCCCATGTATCCTTAGGATCTCCTTGCGCTCTCTCTGATTCTGGAAGGAGAATAGGATGCTGGTGTCACTGGGCAGTGAGCTGAAGGAAGGCACCGTTGAAGACCCACCATTAAAGGGCATCCAAACAGAAGTCCAGATGAAGCACAGGAGCCCTCTCTTAGGCCAGGCCAACCCTGAGGTCTGGTCCATTGAGCAGACACAAGAGGATGTCCGCAGGATCCACATTGGCAATGTGGACTATGGAGCCACCGCACGAGAACTGAGAGCACACTTTCTCAACTGTGGCCTGGTCAACCGAGTGACCACAGCCTGCAACAAATTCAGTGGCCGTCCCAAAGGCTTTGCCTTTGTAGAGTTCTCCCTCCAGGATCCGATGAGAAATGCCGTGGCCTTAGATACTTCTCATTTTAGAGGAAGAAAAATCAAAGTGATGCCGAAACGAACCAACAGACCAGGCCTCAGCACAGCAGACAGGGGTTTCCACAGAGCACACCCCCGTGCCCATTGCACCAAATCCCAGGGATCCTGCTCCAAATTCTACAACAGTGATTTCAAGAGCAAGGCCCATGGTCAAGTCGATATGGGCCATGCCTCCAGAAGCAGAGTCTAGAGGCCAGTTCCATGGAGACAGGGACTACCGGGTCTCAAAGAAGGGGACATCAGAGTATTCCCCTTACTAATAAGATGCAGTGACCATTACGAGGAGGAGGAAGACAGAAAGTGAAAACAGTATATTTCACTGCATGATTTTTTTTTTCTTTTTTTTAAACAGAAGGACTGTGCTGTGCATCACAAAAGAATCCACTAAAAAACTCACTTCTGGACTAGGAACTACTTCTGCAGAGTACGGGATGACTCTTAGAGTGTGTTCATTTGTCCTGGGGACTCACCGTGGCCTGGCCTTAACCCGCGCCCCCAGGAGGCTCCCTCCCTCTCCCGGTGACACTCCCTCTTTAAGGAGTGCTCATTTGTTGGGGGCATGGATGGTAGCAGCATTTCTGTTTTCCACCCTACACCCCTGGAAGGACTCCAGGCTGCGTCTTCCTCGAACTTTGGACATGGACAAATTTATTTACTTAGACCCCATGGACTGGGAACTGCAGCCTGATCATTCCTCAACAAAGACGGAGAAGGTGGGTCTTTCAAACTTTGAACACGTACCTAACTGAGTCTATTCCTTGTAAATGAACTTCGTGCATGGAGAAATGAGGCTTCAGCGAAGGAGAGGAGACTCCACTCCTCACCCCACAGCAGTTGAGCTGATATAGTGACTTTGAGAATGGTTTCTGGCATGCCAAAAATGATGATCGCACGGAGTTGTTCAGGGTTCACGTGGGCTCATTCATAATATCGCTAGGAGTCCCACTGGACTCAAGGGCATCTAAAAACAATAAACAAATGTTCCTTGTTTGGGTCAGTTGAGCAACAATGTGATCGTGTAACCTTCTGCATTCTGTGACTGGATGTAATGACCTTGCATTTTTCAATGTGCTATATATCTTGACCTCGAGTCTAAGGGAGCAAGCTTAAGGTCAGTTGTGTCATGTCAATAAAGGAACTTACTGTCAACAGAAGAAAAAAAGGGGGGGAAAAGATACAATTTACATATGACTGAGAAAAACAGTTTGAAGGAGGTAAATGCTAATGTTAGAAAGATGCATTTCCTCTCCTGGTAGGCAGTTTAAAGCACTTCACATGACTAATGAAAAAGAAAAAAAGGACTTCTAAGACAGAGTAACTAGTTTTGCAGGCTAGAGAAAACTGATATCAGTTTATAATTGATTTATATTAAGAAAATTCTGAATTTATTAATACCAGCTCATCAAGTCCACTAACTACTTGTGCAAGAGAAAGACAGGAAATCTGTTCTCCTGCTATCACATAAACACCTCTCTCTGAAAGCCCACTGGAGGGTTAACTATAAGTCAGGAAAGATTTGAAAATGCTTACTGCAGAAGGTCAGTGTCTATAGACTTCAATATGGATTATATCTCAACATCAACAAAACAAAACAATTCTCCCCAGTGGACCATTAGGCAACATCACAAGGGATAGAGCAAGAATCATTAAAGGAGTCAATAAGACCTCCAGGAGGACACTTGCATTTAAGGTCAAGCCCTTGTCTCCAATTTTTTTTTTTCCCTTGTCTCCATTTTTGACATAATTGGAATCTGTAAGATGGGCTTGTTTTGGTTAAGTGTCATTGTGGAATGTTTTTTGGTTTGGGTTTTTTTGTTTTGTTTTGTTTTTAATATTTTATTATTAAAGCTTCTTGTTTAGAGTCAACAAAACCTTCTGAAGGGCCCTTATATTTAATAAGTTGGGTCCAAGGGATTGTCTTTTAATCCTTTGCTATTATAACTTGGATGAACATTCTTCTAAGTCGTACAACACTCTTCAGTCAATTTGCTGTTCTGAGGTAATCTGGGTTTGCTGTGATGCTGAACTTTTTACCATTGGGGTCTCAAATGCCATAATGGCTGCCCAGGATAGACAGTGTTTGGTGGAGCTCCCAATTTTGTTTTAAATTTTATTGTATTAAGTTTAATGAGCATTTACAGAGATTTTGGATTTCCATTCATTCATTGTTGCACTTTTCTCCCTGCCCAACTCTCCTACCCCCACCCCTGCCCCGAGTTCACTCCTCTTTTTGAAAAGTAAAAGAAAAAGTCTTTCTTTGGTATACAATCCCCCCGCACCCCTCCCACCACCCATAGTACACTCCACTATGCAACCTTAACTCTGAACTCTTGTGATAACCATAATACCCTGTCATATATTGCTTTTAAATTATTCTCTCCCTCATCTGTTTCAATGCAGTATACATGGTTTATCCAGTTTTTCTCAGTCTTACCCCAACCCTGATGTCAGTCCCATTCTACAGGAGTGGCACCATGCAGTACTTGTCCTTTTGTGACTGAGATATTTCACTCAGCATAATGTCCTCCAGGGTCACCCATTTTGAATAATATTGCACGAGTTCCTTGTTTTTCAATGCAGCATAGTATCCCATTGTGTGAATATACCACAGCTTCTTCATCCATTCATTTGTTAATGGGCACTTGGGTTATTTCCAACTCCTTGCTATTGTGAACAAAGCTGCAATAAACATGGGTGTGCATGTATCTACTTGGATGGCAGTTATGGTCTCTTTAGGGTATATTCCCAGTAGTGGAATTGCTGGATCAAATGGTATCTCTATTTGCAGCTTTTTGAGAAAGCATCATACCACTTTCCACAGTGGTTGCACCTTTTTACACTCCCACCAACAGTGAATAAGGGTTCCCGTTTCTCCATACCTCACCAGCATTTGTTGCTTGCTGTTCTATTAAATTTTGCTATTCTGACTGGGGTGAGATGATATCTCATAGTTGTTTTGAGGAGCTCCCCATTTTAAGACAGGTTGGGAAGCAGGAATGGCATCCACTTCCTAAACCACATGCCTTTGGAAACTCTATGAACTTGGAGAAATGATAGTTATAGAAAGGCCTCAGGTCTTTAGCTTATGGAGTTGCTATAAGTTGTGTGTGACTCAAGGGCAATCAACAACAACAACAACAACATGAAACCTATACCTAAATCAAGAAAGTGTTATCCAAACAGAACAAGGGAATACACAATGGATAAAAATCATGGAAGATGTGCATTAAGACTATATCCTTTCCTCATGTGTATTCAGTCTACATGATGAAAAATCATTCAAGAAATTAGATTATGAAGAAACATGTGACATCAGAATAGGAGGAGATTGGGGAAACGGGTGTTTTGGGGTGGTGAGAATCAATGCGAGTGCTTGATTATGGAGGAAGGTGGAATGATGGAGCTCATGAAATTTGAACCTTGCCTTGGTTCTTAAATTTACCTGGGCTTTTGGGCCACAGGCCCTCAGGCCTGGTTTTAATTGTTTTTGGTCAAACATTCTTCTAAGTCGTACAGCCCTAGTCTGTCCATATGCTGTACAGAGGTAACTTGTGGTTGCTGAACACTGTGACACTGATGTGTCAAATGTGATAATGGTTACCCATGGTGGACAGTGTTTTGTAGAACTCCCTGAGTAAAACAGGAAAGCAGGAATGATCTCCACTTCCGATACAGTGACCCTATGAACTTGGAGAAACAATGAAAGTTATACAAGTGTTCAGGTCCTTCATTCATGGGGTCACTATGAGTCATCTACAATTTAAAGGCACTTAACAACAACAATACAACAACATTTATTAAATTATTATTAAAGACTATTAAAGACTTCATCTTACTTGGATACACAATCAATATCCTTGGTACCAGTAGTTAGGAGATCAGTAGAGGAATTGCCCTGGGAAAATCTGCATTCAGGGACCTCTCCAAATTATTGAGGAGCAATGATGTCACTTTGAAGACTACGGTACACTTGATTCAGGCCATGGTCTTTCGATCACTAGCTATGCATCTGAGATAAATAAGGATGACAGAAAAATTACTGATGCCTTTGAGTTGTGGTGTTGGAAAAGAGTGCCACATACCCCGTGGACTGCCACAAGAACAAACAGATACGTCTTGGAGAAAGTGCAGACAGAATGCTTCTTGGAGGCAAAGATGACAAAGCTTTGTCTTACAACCTGGGCATGTTGCTTGGAGAGGGATGTTATGCTTGGAAAGATAGAAGGTAAGAAAAAGAAAGAAATATTCTCAAAGAGATAAAATGATAAAATTACTTCAGCAATAACAGGCTTAAGTGTGTCAGACATTGTAAAGATGACCCAGGATAGGGCAAAATTCAAAATTGTTGTTCATACAGTTGCTACAAGACAGACTCGACTCAACTTTACCCAACAGCAACTACATGGAAGTTTCTCGAGTGCACTCCTTAAATGTGAGTTTTTCCTCTAGTTAAATATGAAAAGCAAGACAGGAGTTCTTACTTTTATATTCGGGGGGGCGGGGAAGAGCTTTATTAGGGAAAATACTTTGCAAAAGGAGATGTGGAGATGGAAGGAAGACTTAGCCGGTAACTCCTTAAGTCAGGAACAAGTGATCCTTTTAAAGGCTCTGGAGTTAAGGAAAAGGTATCATGCTGACTCATACAGAGGGCAGGGTTTATTTTGTTCTTTTTTTTCATCATCTATCAAAAGAAAAGATCTGTGTTTTTATTCATGAAAGGTGGAGGGGATCCCAGGCGATTGGCCTCATGGGCGGGATTAAGATTATTATGCACCTGTCTGCCATGGGAAGCACTTTCTGAGAACTGTGAAGACTGTTCGGTGATTGAGACGGCCACGACTTGATGATTCAGCAAATTTCCGAAACATGCACTTATGACTTTAAAGATGGCTATCTCCACGTGAGGTTCTTGGTCATCGTGCCGCATGTCCTTTCAAGAGGGCTACTCTCTAGAAGGTCTTATAGGTGTCTCTCTGGAAACACTTATCAGAGTTAAAGTTTGCTATGGGAATCCCAGAACATTTGATTGTGCTTATGCAAAACCTAAACTTGGACCAGGAGGCAGTCATCAGAACAGAGCAAGGAGACACTGCATGGTTTCAAATTGGGAAGGGTGTATACCAGGGATGTATTCTTTCTCCATACCTTTTCAATCCATATGCAGAACAGATCATCCGGGAGGCTGGACTGTTTAAGGAGGAATGTGGCATCAGGATGGAAGGAAGGTTCAACAACAACTTGAATTAAGCAGATGACACGACTCTGCTTGCTGAAACTGAGGAGGACCTGCAGCATTTGCTGCAAAAGATCAAGGACTGCAACATTTAATATGGATTGAAGCTCAATATCAAGAAAACGAAGATTCTCACCACTGGACTGATTGGCAGCCTCCAAGTCCACTCCATTATGGAACCTTCATTCTGGACTCCTGTCATGACAATAATATCTAATCATATGTCCCTTTTAAGTAGTTCTCTCGCTCATCTGTTTCGGTGCAGTATACATAATTTATTCCATCTTTCTCAGTCTCCCCCAACCCCAATATCAGTTCCATTTTACAACAGTGACACTATGTAGTATTTGTCCTTTTGTGACTGAGATATTTCCACTCAGGATAATGTCCTCCAGGGTCACTCATTTTGTATAATATTTCATGACTTCCTTGTTTTTCAACGCAGCATAGTATTCCATTGTGTGAATATACCACAGCTTCTCTATCTATTCATTTGTTGATGGGCACTTAGGTTGTTTGCAACTCTTTGTTATTGTGAACAAAGCCACAATCAACATGGGTGTGCATATATTTACATGGGTGGCAGTTATGGTTTCTTTAGGGTATATTCCCAGGAGTGGAATTGCTGGGTCAAATGGTATTTCTATTTGCAACTTTGTGAGAGAGCGCCATTCCGCCTTCCACAGTGGTTGTACTATTTTTTCCCCAATTTTTTCTTTTGTTATTATTTTTTATGTGTATACTGTCAAATCCGATCTGACTGGTACAGGAGGCGATTGATTGTTCCTCCTTCTTTAGCAGAGCATCTGGTGGATTTGAACCGCGCATCTCTGTGATTGCAGTGCAGCTTCTTGCCACTAGGCCACCAGAGCTCACATGGTTGTACTATTTTACACTCCCACCAACAGTAAATAAGGGTTCCAGTCTCTCCACAACCTGACCAGCAACTGTTGTTTGCTGTTCTGTCAAATTTTGCTATTCTTACTGGGGAGAGATGATATCTCATAGTTGTTTTGATTTGCATCTCTCTTAGAGCTAGGGATTTTGAACATTTCTTCATGTGTTTGTTTGCCATCTGAATGTCTTCTCATATCCTGTGCCCAGTTTCAACTGGGTTGTTTATCTTGTTGTGGTGAGAAGTTCCTACTACGTTGATCGAAGAAATGAACCCCCAGCTATAAATTGTAGGGCATAAAGCCAACTACAACAGTGAAAGAAGTTAAACTCAATAAGGAAGTTTTCCTCATAATTGCCTTTCTAGACTAAGAAGACTTTTCTTTTTTTCTATTGTTTGCTTGCTTGTCGCACTATGACTTTTTAGAACCTTTGACTTTGTAATATTCAAAAAGTTACCTGTTCGTGGTTAAAATCAAACAAATGTAATCAATCAATTGCTTGTCTTTAAAGCACTGAAAAGGTTAAGGTTTGAAGCATTCCCAAAAACATCAGGAAGGATTTTTTAAGGTACTAATTAGACTAATAAAGGAAAAAGTCTAAGGAAACAAAACTTTAAAAAAGAAATAAAAGAAGCTTTTCCTTCTCTTGATGACTTTCTCAATGGACCGCCCACACTCAGTCCATTGAAACTTTCTGTTGATAGCAATGGGATTAGCGTGGGGGTTTAAGGACTAACAATGGAGGTCTGCTCTTTGTCTAAAAGATTTCCTATCCTTGTTAGTAGAAAGGGGAAAGGGCCCAGTTTATCCGGCTGGAGTGCCAAGCCTTCGAGTTTGAAGCATCATGAAGTCTTTGGGTGATCACATTTATTGCACTAAGAAGTCAGGATCACGTAAGTCCTCAACATAAAAGATTCTCAATTTTAAAAGCTTTCTTATGCTCATTAAATATTTCAGACAAAAACTTGTTATAAACTAATTGGTAGCAAATGTTCATTTGAAAACTTAAGCTGCCTTTGAGTTACAGCGGTTTGGTTCTGCGCCTTCAAAACTAAATAATGACAAATGGTGTGAGCATATTTCCAGACTTGAAAGTTCTAATCACCCAAACCTTTTGTTCCTGAGACACCAACACTGGGTAAACCAACCTCCTTAATCCGGCGCTAGAGGAAGTCTCTCTACATTCATTAGATCATGAATTCCTCTGGTGCGTCTCCTCCTTTCTTCCACTCTCATTCTCTAGATCCGTTCAGACAAGTTTGTGAAAGTCTCCTAAAGTTTTAAAATCTTGAGGATTAGAAAAAAGTCATTTTATATGGAAATGTGTATCCATTCTTACAATTCCTTTACCTTTTCTTCCTGCTTAATTAAAATCAATTTTACAGAGTATCCTGAGGACCCTAAGATAAGTATTTCATAAGCCTTCTTACATGGTCACACCAGCTTCCTCAGGCTGCATGATTCCTTTGTTTAATTGAGGCTACATTTGTTGTTCCCGTACATAATAATGCTCTCGTCTTTCATCAGTTCCAGGTGGTGGTGGAATGGGTGTGTCTACCAGGACCAAGTTGGCCTGGTCAGGAATATACACGTACTCAATGTAATACAAACACACACTATTTCACTCATAAAAAAAAAATTTTAAAAATGACCTATCTAAGCAGGAGTGGCATCCACTTCCTAAATAACCGGACTCTGTAAACTCTGAACTTCGATAAATGTCGATAGTTGTAGAGGGGCTTCAGGCCTTTTGCTCACAGGGTCGCTATAAGCCGTGCTCAACTTGAAGGCAGTCAAAAACAACAACAACTGGTCTATGCTTTTTTTTTAGTCAATTCTCTGCAATTTTAGTCTCATTGCTTCCCTTAAAATTTCACTCAGAACTTAAACTTTTCTGTTATTGTTGTTATGTGCTGTTATGGTGTGGTATTAATAAGTTGAGAATTCTCCAAACATATATCAGTTATAAAACTGTAGTTATAGGACTGATACAATTTTTCTCCAGCCTGCAAAACTCAGTACTTTGCCTTATAAGTCTTTTTTCCCCTTTCTTTAGTCATGTAAAGTACTTTAAACTGCCTATTTACCAGGAGAGGAAATGCGTTTTTCCCAGATTAGATTCACTCTTTGAAACTGTTTTTCTTAGTCATATGTAGATTGTGCTTTAAGCTGCCCGTTTACCAGAAAGGAAAATGCATCTTTCCTGGATTAGCATTTACCTTTTCAAAGCTGCTGTTCTGCAGTTATATGTTAACTATTTCTTAACTTGTCTGTTTACTGGTAAACTGCTCTTTTTAAATGTAGAAATTCTATAAGTTTATGAATGAAAGTGTATTGTTAAGTAAATTAGTATCTAAGCCTGGTATAAAACCTAATGATCTCTACCACACTGGCAGGCAGTTTTTGAGGGGAATCTCACTGTCCTCCAAGTTCCACGATAAAATGCTAAGGCTGTTTCAATCCATCTGTCTAACCAAACATTGACTCGGAAAGAACCCTTTGCTTTCAGTAACAATCCTTCAGCGGGACGCTGTAAATCAAACTGGAGGGACTTATCCCGCTTTGTCTCCCAGAGCCACTGGTGCTGTAGTATTGTCTCCATTTGAGCTGACTGCTGCAAGTGCAGGCTGGGTTTAGAAAAGGCTGAGACTAGGGATATTGTAGCTAACATTAGATGGATCTTGGCTAAGAGCAGGAAGTACCAGAGGAATGTCTATCTGCGTCTCATTGATTATGCAAAGACATTTGACTGTGAGGATCACAGCAAACTGTGGCTAATTCTGAGGAGAATGGGAATCTCAGAATACTTACTTTATCATGCGAATGCAAAACCTCCACTTGGACCAGGAGGCAGTTGTCGGAACAGAGCAAGGAGCCACTATATCGTTCAAAATTGGGAAGGCTATATGCTTGGGAGGGTTGAGGGACAACGCAGGAGGGGAAGACCCTCTATGAGATGGATTGATTC
>NW_006399985.1:1613804-1623425 GCF_000299155.1 Elephantulus edwardii | reverse complement strand
TTTGTGTGCATGTACCGTCAAATCGGATCTGACAGGTACAGGAGGAGATTGTCCCTCCTTCCCCGGCAGAGCATCTGGTGGATTCGAACCGTGCACCTCTGGGATTGTAGTTGCAGCTCCTTGCCACTAGGCCACCAGAGCTCCCCTAAAAAGGCATAAATGTTTATACTAGAAGGTTACAGAAAATTAAGAAACTATCAGTATATAGAAACGATCAATTTTCTTGTGATTATTTTTTTCACACTACTTGTCTCTGTCAAGTTTAAAGGCTATTATGTCGACCAATCATTCCCTTTGTTTCTTTCTTTCTATTTTGTTTGTTGGCCATTAACAAATTCTTGCCTCTTACTACTCTCCTCATGTTACTATATTTGCATCTGATCCCAATTTTACCTTCAGGAATGACAGATAACATACTCAGAATTAGCCATCCTTTCTCACTCTTCACTCTGTATTTCCTAATCAGCACCAAATTCATAACATGACTTCCATTTTACTACTGCCCTAAAACTCCCAACCACAATTCAAATGCATTTTTTAAGGAAATTAGTTTAACATCATTTCAAAATGGTGATAAATTGTACCTGGGACTGTTCAGTAATCCACTGTGGTTATTATTTTTAGAAAATTCTAGTATCTTTTACAATCATGAGCACAAAAAAAGGAAACATCTGAGTTCATCTAACCTATGTTGCCTCTTCTGAGTAGAATTTCTACTACACCAGTTCAGAAGGTCTCATCTTACTGTGTTTTCAACCAGAAACAAAGACCCAAATATATTTTCAGGGCCCACTTTGTGCCATCCCACAGATTTTAGGGCCAGAGCATTAAAGTTAGAAGGTAGGAGAGTGCAGAACATGCTTCCAGCACAATATAAAATGTCTTCAAGGTGTTTTAGAAATGAGTTCTTGGAGATCCTATCACGACTCAGCTGTAAATAACATCATCAACAGTAGTCAAAAAGTGAGGCAAAAATCTGAGAGACAAATTTACAAACCTTTCATAAAAACATCCCATTAAAGTCCACTCTGCTGTTTTGGAACAAATCTATCACATGCAGTTTTTCCTCCAGGGATAAAAGAGTGTCTTGTTTTGTTTTAGTTTGTTTTGGTTGAACATCAGATAAGTATGTGACTTGCGCTTGGAGGCCAAGGGACATGATGTACAAAAATCACGAAAGTAACTTTAAATCCTAAAAGTACTGAACATGGCAAAATGTTCAGGCGACCAAGCCGTATAAATCCAAAATTAGAAGAGTTTCAAAACCATTTCTCTTCCAAAGCTTATTGCTGGACACATGTGCATATCTCCATTCAGTGAAATGTCAGAGAGAATTGCCCCTATTATTTAAATTATTATCACGATCATTATCATTTTTGTCTCAACAAGGGTAAATACAGGGAACTCTGGTGGCCTCGTGGTAAGGAGCTGCACTGCCATCCCAAAGGCACACAGTTCAAATCCATCTATCTCTCCAAGGGATAACAATGAGCAATCTCCTCTTGTGCAATTAAACTACCTCTGAAAACCTGCTGTAGGGTCAGCTAGGGGTCAGTTACAACCTGACGGCACACAACAAGCACAACAGGGATAAATGCACTTGTAGCATGTTTTGACCCCACTGTGGTGAACTTTACCATGTTTACATGATGAGTCATTTCCAAGATTTACCTTCAGTTAGGGGAACTCCTACTACATTGCCACTACTGATAATTTTGGTTTATTATCATCTGTAACTCTGTTTTTACTTAAAATCACTACTTATAGGATTGTTCTCTTAAGTTGTTGTATTTGTTGCTAGATGCTGTCAAGGACGACTGATGGCGATCCTATGAGCAAAAGATCTGAACCCAGTCTTGCCCTGTGTTACCCTCACACTTTCTGACACCCAAGAGCCCATTGCAGCAGTCACCGTGTCAGTCCACCTGGTTAAGGGTCCTCCTCTCCTTTGCTGACCCTCCAACCTTCCCAACATCATGTCCCTCTCCAGGGAATAGCACTGCCTAGCAACATGACCAAAGTATGTGAGACAAAGCCTCATCATTCTTGCCTCTAAAGAGCACTCCAGCTGCACCCTCTCCAAGACACATCTTTTCCTTCTCTTGGCCGTGCAGGGGATAGTCACTGCTCTTCTCCAACACTACAGCTCAAAGACATCAATTCTTTCTCTGTCATCCTTATTCATTGCCTAGGTCTCAGATGCATAGCTAGTAATAAAAAATACTATTGCCTGAATCAGATGCAACTTAGTGCTCAAACTGACATCATGACTCCTCACTAATGTGCAAAGGTTCCTAACTGCAGATTTTCCCAGTGCAATGTGTCTCGTTATTTCCTGACCGCTTGCACTAAGTGTGTTAATCGTGGATGCATGCAAGATGGAACTGTTGACCATTTCAATCTCCTCTTCATCCATCATAACACAGCCTATTGGTCCAGTGGTAAGAATCTTTGTTTTCTTGAAATTGACATACAATTCATACTGAAGGCTGTATTTCTTGATCTTCTGCAACAACAGTTTCAAGTCCTCCTCACTGTCAGCAAGCAAGGTTGTGTCACGTGCGTAACACAGGTTATTGATGAGTCTTCCTCCAGTCTTGATGCCGCAGTCCTCCTCAGAGTCCAGCTTTTTAGATAATTTGCTCAGCATAGAGTCAAGTCTTATTGTTTCCTTCCTTTCTCGTATTATACTTACAGCGTCAATTATTACCTCATGATACTGATTTCCAAATGTGTAATCTCTGATCTAAGACTTAGATTCAACTTTCTTACTATCTTCTTAACATATCCACCCGGACACCCCAGAGGCATCTCAAAATGAAGTTCATTAACTTTTTCCAAACCTTCTTCTACAATACATTTTTTATTAATAAGTACATAATTATTTTAAACTTTTTATTAATTTTAATGAAAGTTTACAGAGACTTTGCATTTCCATTCATTCATTGTTGCACCTTACTCTCTGCCCACCCCTCCCCCCAAATCTCTCTTCTCTTTGAAAAGTAAAAGAAAAATTCTTTCATTGTTATTCATCCCTCCCCCAAGTCCACTTTACTATGCAGCTCTTATTCTGGACTCTTGTCTTGACAATAATACCTAATCATATATCCCTTTTTAACAGCTCTCTCCGTCATCGGTTTCAATGCAGTATGCATTAATAATGACATAAATTTTTTAATTTCTAAAGACAAAGAATCCAGTTGTGATAGTATCCTTTTATGCTATAAAGCCCTACTCAAAAGTTTTCTACTCCACAGTAACACTCTTGGCACCAACAGCCAGGAAATAAAAAAACATATTGCGATGGGAAAGTCTGCTATTAGGGACCTCTCCAGGGTACTGAAGAGCAATGTTGTCACTCTGAAGACTAAGGTGTGTCTGATACAGGCTATGATCTTTTCAATCACTTGTTATGCATCAGAGAGTTGGACAATGACTAGGGAGGAAAGGAGAATTAATGCCTTTGAGCTGTGGTGCTAAAGAAGAGTATCGAATGTACCATGGACTGCCAAGAAAACAAACAAGTTCATCCTGGAGAGGGTTAAACCAGGCTGCTCCTTGGAGGCAAGGATTCTGGGGCTTCGTCTGACATACTTTGGACATGTTGTAAGGAGGGACTGGTCCTTGGAGAGGGACATCATGCTTGGGAGGGTGGAGGGACAGCGCAGGAGGGGAAGACCCTCTATGAGGTGGATTGATTTAGTGACTGGGGTAATTGTGATGGGTGTGTCAGAGGCAGTGCAATTGGCACAGGATAGCACAGGGTTTAGGGCTGTTGTACATATGGTTGCTATGAGTCACAAGTGACTCAACGGCACATAACAACAACAGCTTCCCATTGAAATCACCCTTTTTTAATAGAGCTTTTAAAGGAAAGTTTCTAGAGAACTTGGATTTCCATTCATTCAGTGTTTCACATTTTCCTCCCTGACACTTCCCTCCCCAGTTTGCTTTCCTCTTTGGAAAAAAAAAATTCATTGTTATACAATTCTCCACACTCACCCCAGTCCACTTTACTATGTGGACTTTACTATAACTGGACTGTTATCATGCAAATAATACCTAATCATATATTCCTTATTAAACAGTACTTTCCTCATCTGTTTCAGTGCACTGTACGTTATTTATCCCCTCTTTTTTTAGTTTTCCCCCAATTCCAATGTCAGTCCTGTTTCGTAACAGTGGTACTATGCACCATTTATCTTTTTGTGACTGACATATTTCACTCAGCATAATGTCCTCCAGAGTCACCCATTTTGAATAATATTGCATGAGTTCCTTGTTTTTCAATGCAGCATAGCATTCCATTGTGTGAATATACCACAGCTTCTCTATCCTTTCATTTGATGGGCACTTGGCTTGTTTCTAACTCTTTGCTATTGTAAACAAAGCCACAATAAACATGGGTGTGCATATATCTGCTTGGATGGCGGTTTGGGTTTCTTTAGGGCATATTCCCAGTAGTAGACTTGCTGGGTCAAATGGGATTTCTATTTCCAACTTTTTGAGAAAGTGCCATACTGCCTTCTATAGTGGTTACACTATTTTACACTCCCACCAATAGTGAATAAGGGTTCCAGTTTCTCCACAACCTCGCCAGCATTTGTAGCTTGCTGTTCTGTTAAATTTTGCTATTCTTACTGGGATGAGATGACATCTCATAGTTGTTTGGCTTTGCATCTCTCTTGGAGCTAGGGATTTTGCATATTTCTTCATGTGTTTATTTGCCATCTGAATTTCTTCTTTGGTGAAGTATCTGTTCATATCCTGTTCCCATTTTGCAATTGCATTGTTTACTTTTATCTTGTTGTGGTGCTGAAATCACCTTTTTAAAAAATCTCTAAAGTCTGTTCTCTCTATAATATATCCAGGAGCTCTGGTGACATAATGGTAATTTGCTGGATTGTAAACACAAAGGTATGCTATTCAAATCCACAGCATCTGCATGGGAGAGAGATAGATAATCTCCTCTCGCCTCTGAAAACCTTCTGGAAGGTCAGCTATGTGCTAATTCTGACTCCACAATACCTAAAAATAGCAGCTCTGAAACTACTGTCTTGTTTCGACTCAACCTTGCTACTTTCTTGTAATATAATGAGAGATTCCTCACTGGAATTCCCGATGTAAATCTTGCTCAGTATGACAACCCCAATGATATTGCAAAAGAAACTGAAAATATTTTATATCATATTTCTTTCTGATGGTCGAATGTAAACTCAGAGACATGTGGTTGGAACCCATCAGCTGCTCTGAAGGAGAACATGGGCGATCTCTTCCCAGGCGATTTATTACCTCTGAAAGCCACTGAAGGGTCAGGCATGGGTCCATTCTGGCTTGATGGAAAGCAATTCACTTCTCCAAAGTACTCTAGAACAAGGATACCAGCTTACAAACTAAGATGTGCCTGATTCAAGCTACATTTTTTTTTCACCTTGCTTTCTATGCATCTGAAAGGAGAACAGTGAATAAGGATGGTGGAAGGAGAATTAATGCCTTTGAAGTGTGTGGTATTGAAGAACAGCATTAAATGTCCCATGGACTTGGAAAAGAACAAACAAGTCTGTCCTGGAGAACGTACAACCAAGGTGTTCCTTAGAGGCAAGAATGCTGAAACTTTAATTGGCATGTTGTCCAGAGGATTCAATCCCTGGAAAAGGGCATCATTCTTAGAAAGGTGTAGGGTCAGGAAAAAGACTCTCCACTAGATGGGTTGATACAGTTACAGTGACAGGCTCACGCAAATCAGAGATGACAAGGATGGGCAGAGTAGGGCAAGGGTCAGACGTGTTCACGGGCGCTCTATTAGCCATCGTCTCCTTCTTGTCCCTTAACAACAACAATCCTCTCTTTTTTCCCCTCACACACTGAATTCTTGAAGATACTTGTACTTGCTTACCTTGCATTGACAGAAGTTCGAGTATTTTTAATAGATAAATGCATTGCTCAACCTGGTCTTTACCTATTAGAGACTTTTTCTTTTTCTCACCTGAGTGCCCATAAGCTCCATAAATTATTTTAGAGTTCTTCTACTTGATCCACAAAGGCTTGGTTATTGCTATTTTATTTTTAAAGCAAATGTCATATTTTCTTCAATGCTGATAATTGTTTCTGTGAAAGGAACAGAGGCTATATGGCGGAGGCCGAGTCTGACTTCCGCCTACGTCATATAGGGAAACTGTCCCTATCAATAATATAATAATAAATATATAATGCTAAACAAAGAGCTACATGACCAGACATGCCAGCGCACATGCTCTTGCACCTATTTTATTATTTATTATTTTATGATTACACATCATTTCATTAATCTTAACATCAACCCCCAGTTCTCACCTGTATAATACTGGCACACAAGTCCATTGCAATAGCTACACACAACTCATAGAACCCTCTTCACAACTAAGGCGTTAATAAGGAAGTTAACAAGTTACAATTCAGGTTGGCAACAGGATACGACTCCTCAGTCGGGACAACTTCTCAAGCACACTCGCAGGCCGTTTAGCTTTCAGCTTTGCTGATTTGTAGTGTTGTTATGTGCCACTGAGGCACCTGCAACTCATAGCAACCTTATGTTCAACAACTTTGAACCTGCCTTGTCCTAAGCCAGGCTCACTGACTCTGACACACCTAATCTCATAAACCTGGGTATCATGTCAATCTGTCTCATTTGAGGTCTTCCTCTTTTGCACTGTCCCTCCACCCTTCCAAGCAGGGACTGTTCCCTCCTGGCCATGTGCCCAAAATATATGAGACAGAGCTTGCTTTAAAATTCTTGTCTCCAAGAAGAAACTTGGTTTCACCCTCTCTAAGATAGACCTATTTCTCCTGTCTGTCCATGGTATGTTCAATTCTCTTTTCCAGCATGACAAATCAAAGGCATCAATTCTTCAGCTGTCATCCTTAGTCCCTGTCCAGCTCTCTGATGCATAGCATGTATTTGTAAAGATCATGGCTTGGATCGGATGCACCTTAGTCTCTAGACTGATGTCATTGCTCCTCAGCACTCTGGAGCTCTCCCTGTCAGCAGACATCTCCAGTACAATTCATTTTTTTATTTCATAACTATGGGTACTATTAGTTGATTGTGAATCAGAGCAATGTGTAACTATTAACAGCCTCAGTCTCTTCTCCATCTATCATGGTTCTGTCAATAGGCCCAGTGATGAGAATATTTGTCTTCTTGCTGTTGAGCTTTAATCCACATTGAAGACTATAGTCATTGACCTTCTGCAGCAAATGTTTTAGGTCCTCCTCAGTTTCAGCAAGCAAGGCTGTATCATCTGCATAGCATAGGTTATTGATAAGCCTTCCTCCAGTCCTGATGCCACATTCCTCCTCATAAAGTTCAGCCTCTCAGATTATCTGTTTTGCATATTGATTGAAAGAGCATGGAGACACGATGCATCCTGGATGCACACCTTTCCTGATTTTGAACCATTCAGTGTTTCCTTGCTCTGTTCTGATGAATGTCTTCTGTTCCAAGTATAGGTTCACATGAGCACAATCAAGTGTTCTGAGATTCCCATACTTCTTAAGCTTAGCAACGATTTTTTTTGTGACCTACACAGTCAAATGCCTTTGCATAGTCTGTTACAAAGTTCTTTTAAACCTGTTAATAATGGCATCTCCCCTCAGACCTCCAGCAAGTTTGAGAAATTGTCCCTGGCATTGGCTCAATGGGGCCGCAGTTCTAGATTAGTTCTGTTTCGTATTGGTTCTCTGCTGTGAGGTTAGGATTCTGGTATAAATCTTGATCTGGCTGGTGCAGTAAGCAGGCCCCAAAGGACATGTGCAGCATGCAACATTCTCTGCTACTTCTTTCTTGCTGGTAGTGAGATTCTCAATTTCTGCCACTGAACCAGTTCAATTTCTATCTGGCTAACGATTTAAATCAGGGTAACAAAACTGGCCAATCCCCACGTGAATAGACTATACTTCCAGTCATGTGGCAAAAGTAAAAAGCTTAGGAAAGTTACTATCAACAACAGACTAATCACACCATAGTCGGAGATGAGGAAGAATATGGCATTGGGATTGGAGAAAGACTCATCAACAACCTTCAGTATGCAGATGACACAACCTAGCTGACTGAAAGTTAAGTTTTATTTATTTAACAGTGCCATAAGCTACACCTTTCAGATGAAGTTTGTAGAAACGAGTCTATCGTAGTGTGAAAGGTCGCACTGAATCCTGTCCACCACGAGTGACCCTACTAATATTTTGTATGGGAGTAGCAAAGTGTGGTAATAGTAAACTTAAATCAATGGTGATTAATTTTATAAAACACATTCATGTAAAAAATGGCCACATGAAACACAATGTGAATGAAGGACTGTGTGAGACACAATGTAAATGAATGAGCAGAACATTTAAGAAGTTTGTATGCACACCAACATTTTTAAAAAGTACAAATTCAGAGGATCAAGGACTGCAGCCTCCAATATGGATTGAGGCTCAATGTCAAGAAGACAAAGATTCTCACCACTGGACCAATTGGCAGCATCAGGATGGATGGTGAAGAGATTGAGATTGTTCACAGCTTTAGTCTGCTTGGCTCTATGGTCAACACTCTTGGTACCAGTAGCCAGGAAATTAAAAAGTGTATTGCCATGGGAAAGTCTGCTGTTAGGGACCTCTCCAAAGTACTGAAGAGCAATGGTGTCTCTCTGGAGACTAAGGTGCTTCTGATACAGGCCATGGTCTTTGCAATCACTTGTTATGCATCAGAGAGTTGGACAATGACTAGGGAGGATAGAAGGAGAATTGATGCCTTTGAGCTGTGGTGCTGGAGAAGAGTATTGAATGTACCATGGACTGCTAGGAAAACAAACAGATTCGTCCTGGAAAGGGTTAAACCAGGTGGCTCCTTGGAGGCAAGGATTCTGAGGCTCCATGTAACATACTTTGGACATGATGTGAGGAGAGACTGGTCCTTGGAGAAGGACATCACGCTTGGGAGGAGGGAGGGACAGCGCAGGAGGGGAAGGCCCTCTATGAGGTGGATTGATTCAGTGACTGGGGTAATCGGGATGGGAGTGTCAGAGACAGTGCGATTGGCACAGGACAGAGCGGAGTTTAGGGCTGTTGTGCATAGGGTCGCTATGAGTTGCAAGTGACTCGATGGCACATAACAACAACAACAACAAATTCATTTAGAGTTGGGGGGGAAATCACTATTTTTAACAAAAACAAGCAAAATTGTTACCTGGATACAATTAAAAGCAAGATGGCAATGTTAAAAAAAACAAAAAAAAAAAAACCAAAGGGGGAAAATTGTCATCAAAATGAATAGCAGCACACAGACAATCCCTATGAGATGAGACCTGTCCCCTCCAATACACGTTCTTATCATTCTAATACCAACCGCCCCTCCATAACTCTCACAGACCGTTCCACTCAGTTCTAGAATTCTTTTCAATGACCGCACAGAACTCAGAGGCAGTACTCATGATTATGGGATTATAGGTTAAAATTCATAACAGGTGATGAAGAGTAAGAGACTGCAATTCAGTTGGAAATACTCAGGACACAGTTCTTCAGTCAGGACAGCTTCTACGCTGCCCTGCTCACAGGTGGGGCTCTCTCTGACCTTTGGCCTCTGCTCTGCTCAGACTCATGTTC
>NW_006399985.1:1611659-1613089 GCF_000299155.1 Elephantulus edwardii | reverse complement strand
CACATCTTACTTGCATTATCCTGCCCAAAAGACGTCATGTATCTCTTTTGCTTTACCAGCTAGTTATCCAGTCCACTTGGTGAGCCACAGAAACCCAACATGAGGATAGCAGAAATCAAAAGGCACACTACATTGGGACAATCTGACGTCTAGTATCTCTCCAAAGGGCTAAAGAACAAGGATGTCAGTTTGAAGACTCCAAAGCTCCTGATCTAAGTCATGATCTTATCAACAGCTTTCTATACATCTGAAAGTTAGACAGGGGAGCTCTGGTGGCCTAGTGGTAAGGAGCTGCAACTACAATCCCAGAGGCACAAGGTTCGAATCGACCAGATGCTCTGCCGGGAAAAGGAGGGACAATCTCCTCCTGTACCAGTCAGATCTGATTTGACGGTACACTCACACAAAAATAAAAAAAATTAAAAAAGAGTTAGACAATGAATAAGGACGACATCAGACAAATTGATGCCTTGAGTTCTGGTATTGGAGAAAAATACTGAATATCACATGGAATAAAACAAACAAACAAACAAACAAAATAAAAATTACCAAGTCTGTCTTAAAGGACATGCAATGAGGACAATTCTTAGAGGCCGGGTTGGTGAAACTTTGTCTCATACATTTTTGGCATACTGTCAGTCGTCAGGAGGGGTCAATCCTTAGAAAAGGATTTGATGCCAGGAAAGGTGAGTTATCAGAAAAGACCCCCAACAAGACAGATTAACGCAGAGACTGCAGTCATGAGCTCTAACATGTGAGGGACCATGAAGATAAAGAAGGATGGGCTGATGTCCAGATCTTTTACTCATAGAGTCACTATGAATTGTCTTCACTCAGTAGCGTGTGATTACACAACAGCATGAGCAACAACCCAGAAATGGAGTGAAAGCCACAAAACCAATTCCTACAAAAGATAGCACAAATATTCCACCACGATACAAAGATTTGCCCCAGAGGATACATTTCATTAACCTAAAATTGAATTAGCCATAATAAACATTCAACATTTGGTTTTTAGAGGTTTATTTTGATTGATTTGTGTCTCTTCAAAAATCATTTAGAAAAATTTGAACAGTAGTATTTCTCTCTCGGTGTTCAAGGAGAAAGCAAAGTCGTCAAAATCTTTTCAAGAAAGGAATCCTTGGGGAATAGAATCATTTTGAAGATGTTACTAGAATTTTAAACATGGAATTTCAAAGATTTGACTGTTTCCATTTCCCATTTCTCTGTTGGTTGTGTGCCTGACGTATGTACGTACACTTTTGTGCTCTGAGTTGCCACAGTGCCCTTCACTCATTATTAGATCAAGAAATATTTGAATAATTAAAAAGACCAATATCAAGGATGCTTTGGGCAGAATATTAAATGATCCAGGAAGTATTAAAAGACGATGGAAGGAATATACTGAGTCATTATATAGAAAGGAATTG
>NW_006399985.1:1609113-1609776 GCF_000299155.1 Elephantulus edwardii | reverse complement strand
GTGTGTGTGTGTGTGTCTGTGTGTGTGTGTGTGTACCGTCAAATTAGATCTGACTGGTACAGGAGATGATGACCCTTCCTTCTCTGGCAGAGCATCTGGTGGATTCGAACCGCATGTCTCTGGGATTGCAGTGCAGCTTGTTGCCACTAGGTCACCAGAGCTCCCCTGCAAGTAATAAGTTTTATAAAACATTGCTCAAAACAGTGTTTTTAAAATATTAGCACCCTAAGATATTCTACGTATTAATAATAAAAAATGTACTGTTCCACATGAGACAATCCCATATTATACTTTGCCAGAATGACCATTTGAAGAGGAACGCTGAAGAAAATGCTCAGCATTTCTTAATCATATTTTTAATATAAAGAACAATTTGAAATCTAAAGTTGCAATACTAAATGATTCTAAGGACAAAATATTGAGTAAAGCAGGAAGCATCAAAAGATGATAGAAGGGATTCAGAGTCACTGTACAAAAAAGAATTGGCATTGAAACAGATGAGGGAGAGAACAGTTTAAAAGCAATATATTATAGGGCATTATGATTATCATAAGAGTCTGGAATGAAGTTTGTAGAGAGGCGTATACTCGGGGTGGGGTGAGGGGGTGCAGGGGGATTGTATACCAATTTTTCTTTTACTTTTCAAAGAGAAGAGCGAACTGG
>NW_006399985.1:1602872-1607948 GCF_000299155.1 Elephantulus edwardii | reverse complement strand
AAAAATAATAAAATAAAATAAAAAAAAAATTTAAAAAAGAAAACCCAAAATCCCTGTAAATGTTCATTAATACTAATAAAATTTAATTTTAAAAAAAGTGACCCAGTAGAATGCAGAAACTCTAAAAAATATCGTTACCACCACAAACAGGTAAAATCTTAATGGAGATAATAAAAATTTAAAAAGAAAATGGATAGAGTAACAGTACATTAACAGGGAAGTGCCAGAAATTTAAGGCAGATTTGGAAAAGGATTAGGAATGAAGAATATCATTGCAACCTTGAAAGGGTTCTTGGCTGAAAGCAGAGACAAGCAGAGAGAAATTTATCTTCGTTTATTGACTATTCAGTAGGGAGCTCTGGCAGCCTCCTGGTAAGAAATGCACTGAAATCCCAAAGGCACGCAGTACAAACCGACCAGATGTTCCGCAGAAGGACAGAGAAAGAACCAAAAAAGTAGACTAGCCAACGACAAAGGCACTTGGCTATGTGAATACTAACAAATCATGAGTGATAACATTGGGAAAAATTAGAATTCCAGAACACTTAATTCTAATTATGTTCATGATGAACCTATACAAGACTAAGAAGGGTTTAAAATCAGAAAAGTATGTATTAGGGTTGTAATCTTTCATTGTTTTTGTTCAAAAGGCACTTGACTATGTGGATCATAACAAATCATGAGTGATAACATAGGGAAATTTAGAATTCCAGAACATTTAATTCTAATTATGTTCATGATGAACCTATACACAGACTAAGAAGGGTTTAAAATCAGAAAAGTATGTTTCAAGATTGTAGTCTTTCATTGTTTTTATTCAATTTTTTTCTCTTGAGAACACAATGCAAATAATAGACTATATGAAGCAAATATTAGACTCAATGAAAAATAACGTGATATAAAGATTAGATAGTCAATTATTGTCCAATATATGCAGCTAGCTCAACTTTTCTTTCTAAAAATGAAAAGGACTTGAAATATGAGTGAAGGTCAAAGACCATCGTTTTCGTGATGAAGAAAACAAAAATCTTCACAACTCTCCCAGTAATCAGTGTCATAATAAATAAATAAGAGATTAAAGATGTTAAGTAGTTCCTTTCACATTCAATGCCCACGGAAACAGCAGTGATGAAATCAAATGATGTGTTTATTATATTGAGCCAATGAGCTTTGAAAGACATCCTTACAGTGTGAAAGAGTAAAAATGTCACTTACAGGACTAAAGTGGCTTGACTCGAATGGTGTTTTCAACAGCCTCGTTATGTGCATAAGCTGTCCAATGACTAAGGAAGACAGAAGAAACCCGATGCCTTTGAATTATGGTATTAATGAAGAATAATGCATATAACATGGACTGCCAAAAGAATAAACCATGATGGATGACGTGGAGGCCGAATATTCCTTGGAAGTGACGATGAAAACTTCTGCTCACGTCTTCTAGCCATGCTGACGGCAGGATCTGAAGAAGGTCATCATGCTTGGTGCGGGAGAGGGTGAGAAGAGAAAGAGTCTCAATGACAGAGTGACAGCACTGACGGAGAGCCTGCAGCGGTGGGCTCGACATGGCAAATATTGTGAGGCTGGTGAAGAACCTAGCTCTGTTTCTTTTTGATATACATAGGATCACTACAAGTCTTAACTCACTAGATGACATTTAATCACAATAGCCACAAAAGCCCACAGCACAGGAGTGGGGGGTGGGTGGGGAGGTGGAGGATTAACCTAAGTACAGAGACAAAACACGCATATACAACTAAAAACCCACAATATCTTCAATATCCTGTCTACAAGCAGTAATTGAACTTACACAAGACTCAGTTTTCTCATGTGGGAAAGGGGACTGTTGTGAGGGACCTCTCAAGAGTACTGAAGAGCAACGATGTCAAGCTGGAGACTAAGATGCACCGGATCCAGGCTATAGTCTTCGCAATTATGTGCTATGCATCGAAGAGTTTGGCAGTGAACAGGGATAATAGAAAGAGAATTGATGCCTTTGAGCTGTGGTGCTGGAAAAGAGTGTTGAATACACCGTGGACTGCTGGGAGAACAAACAGGTTTGTCCTGGAGAGGGTGAAGCCAGAATGCTCATTGGAGTCAAAGATTCTGAGGCTTCATCTGACATACTTTGGGCACGTTGCAAGGAGGAACTGGTCCTTGGAGAGGGACATCATGTTTGAGAGAGTGGAGGGACAGCGCAGGAGAGGAAGACCCTTGATGAGATGGATCGATTCTGTGATTGGTGTGGTGGGAATGAGTTTGTTTGAGATGGTGAGGTTGGCAGAGGATAGAGCAGGATTTAGGGCTGTTGTACATAGGGTCACTATGAGTCACAAGTGACTCGATGGCACACAAGAACAATAATGATGGAAGCCACTACAACAAGTGGGAAGACAGTCCAAACAAAAGATTAGAAACTTAGACTCTGAACTTCTTTCCATTGTAATAACAAAGGGTAAAAAATTGTAATTTTTTTACAAAATGCAAAACACATTTTTGAACCGTTGAACTCTTCATCTTAGGATAGCATTTCTGACTAAAGGAAACGTCGCTAATGGTACTGATCAAACCTGGAGGTCCTCTGCGAACCAACTGTAAAACACTTCCAAGCTTGTGAAAACCAGACCACTTACGCTGCAGAATTTTCCATCCCTAACTACTGCTTTCACGTCAGAAGGAATCTATTTCATTTAAAAGAAAGAAAAGATTTTAAATTGAATCACAAAGGATCCAGAGAACTCCAAATTCAGCCCAATTCTTCTTTGAAACCACAACTGATGAGAAAAAAAACAGTTCTTTTGCTAGCTTCAGTTTGTGTTAATGTCCTTAATTCCATTTAAATATAGGTATTTTGTAATTTCTAGTTCCTCTCATATAAAAGAAGAGTCCTCAAAGGGGGATTAGAGTTTGTAAGGATTCACTAATCAAATGTGTCCTCCAGAAGCTGGCGTGGCACCACATTTCCTCCTTTAGGAACAGCCCAGTACACAGTTGACCTGGTCCAGACACTCAGAAGCTATTAGCAAGCATAATATATTCCTTACAAGAATTCATACATTTCCTGCTACAAAGGCGGCAGTAAAATAGAGAAAAGTCTTTCTCAACCTTCTTTTGAGATGCATGTAAAAATGTCTACTCCATTGAATACATTGGTAATCTTAATTCAGGTTTTCTAGGGGATTATTTTCTATTTTGAAACAGAACATTACTGCAAACTGGATTCTCAGTTACCAAGCGTTGGTTTTAACGTTCCCCTGCTCTCTTCCGCACCACGCAAAAATCTCTTGTGAAGTATAGTCCTTCAACTGAAAATATGTAGTCTGCAACCACGTGGTTATGTGAGCACTCCAAAAAGAGACATCATGCAAGATAGAAGATAGACCCTGTGGGATAGGAGGGCTTTTAGAGATCATCTACAGATGGATGGAATGTTGTTGCTGTTGTTAGGCTACATCAAGTCAAGTACGACTCATAGCGGCTCTATTAACAAAAGGTCTGAACCTTGTTCTATCCCACACCATCCTCACCCTTCCTGACACACACGAGCCCGTTGCAGCAGTCACCGTGTCAATCCACCTGGCTGAGGGTCTTCCTTTCCTTCTCTGACCCTCCGCCCTTCCTAACATCACGTCCTTCTCCAAGGAATAGCCCCTCCTAGCAACATGTCCAAAGAATGTGAGGTGAAGCCTCATCTTTCTTACCTCCAAAGAGCACTCTAGCTGTTCCATTTCTAAGACGTACTTGTTTGGTCCCATGGCCATCCATGGGATGGTCGGTGCTCTCCTCCAAAGGCTTCAATTCTTCTGTCATCCTTATTCGTTATCCAGATCTCGGGTGTATAACACGTAATCAGAAAGACCATGGTCTGAATCAGTCCTCAAACTGACATCGTTACTCCTCAATAATTTGGAAAGGTCTCTAACTGCAGATTTTCCCAGTGCAAGACGACGTCTCCTTATTTCCTGACTGCTGGTACCAAGGGTGTTAATTGTGGGTCCAAACAAGATGAAGCTGTTGACAGTTTCGTTCTCCTCTCCATCCACCATGATGCTGCCTGTAGGTCCAACGGTAAGAACCTTTGTTTTCCTGATGTTCAGATGTAACCAATATAGAAGACTGCATTCCTTGGTCTTCTGCAACAAGTGCTTCAAGTCCTCACTTTCAGTAAGTAAGGTTGTGTCATGTGCATAACACAGGTTATTGATGAGTCTCCTTCCAATCCGGATGCCCCATTGCTCTTCACAGATTGCAGGTTCTTGGGTAATTTGCTCAGCATACAGACTGAATAGGTATGAAGAGAGAATACAGCCCTGACACACTCCCTTTCCAATTCCGAACCATGCAGTGCTCTCCTGCTCTGTTCAAACAATAGGCGCCTGGTCCAGATAACGGTTCCGTATGAGCACAATCAAGTGCTCTGGGATTCCCATTCTTCTCAATGTCAGCCACAACTTGTCATGATCCACACAGTCAAATGCCTTTGCATAGTCAAAAAAGCACAAATAGACATTTTTCTGGTATTCTATACTTTCAGTTAGGATCCATCTGACATCAGCAATTATATCCCTAGTGCCATGATCTCTTCTAAATCTGCTTGAACTTCTGGAAGTTCGCTCCCTATGCACTCTTCTAGCAATTTTTTAAGGGCCTTCAACAGTATTTTGTTTGCATGTGATGTTAAGTATATTGTTACATCATAGCTTCAAAGAAGTAAGAATAAAACAATAAATGAAGGACTAAAATTGAAAAAGTTAACTATATGCCTTGATTTCATAATTGCATTCTAATATCTATTTCTAATATTTGCTAATCCAAGGGTTACCATGTTGTTGTGGTGGTTATGTGCCGTCGAGTTGTTTGCGACTCATAGCGACCCTATGCACAACAGCCCTAAACCCTGCTCTGTCCTGCGCCAACCGCACTGCCCCTGACACACCCATCCCGATAACCCCAGTCACCGAATCAATCCATCTAATAGAGAGTCTTCCCCTCCTGCGCCGTCCCTCCACCCTCCCAAGCATGATGTCCCTCTCCAAGGACCCGTCCCTCCTGGCAACATGTCCAAAGTATGTCAAATGA
>NW_006399985.1:1599897-1601507 GCF_000299155.1 Elephantulus edwardii | reverse complement strand
GGTTTGAATTTGTTCTTCAGTTCCTTGAGCTTAAAAAATGCTGAGCGAGTTCAGCCCTTTTGATTTTCTGACTCTAGCTCCTCGCACATTTCATTGTAGTGTTTTGCTTTGTCATTCTGAGCAGCCTTTTGGAATCTTCTGTCCATACTCTTACCAAATATTGATCAAATAACACCCAGAATTAGTGAGAAAGTTGTAAAAAGTCCCAGTACAATAAGACCTATTGCCATTAAGTCAATTCCAACTCCATTGTTTAAGTAGAACTGTCCCCCAAGGTTTCCAGAAGTAGGATGATCAGAACTTACCTTGTGTGTCATTTCAACGGGCAGGCTCAAACTTCCAACCTTTAAAATAATTGTGGTTTCCGTCGAGTTGGAAGTGACACATACATGACCCTCAAGAGGGTTGTCAGAGGTGGTTAATCACACAGGAGGAGACTGTTCATCTTTCTTCTGTGGAACATTTGGTGGATTTGAACTACCTGCTTTTGGACCGACAACACAACTCCTTACCACTAACTCATCAAAGCGCCTTTTGAAGGCAGCAGTGGCTCAAAACCACATTGCCTTCTTGGAGGACCCAACTCGTAGCTGACACTTCCTTGGGTTTCTGAGGCTCTCAGTCACACGGGAGGAGATGGCCCATCTTTCTCCCTTAAAATGTTGATGGAGTCGAATCACCACAGAGCCCAGCCTTTTGGTTAGACATGTGAAACAATAAACTGCACTGCCAGAACTCCCTAATAGTTGCTAGCTGCTGTTGTTAGGTACCTTTGAGTCAAGTACAACCAATAGCAACCCCAGGAACAGCAGACCGACACCCTCCCTATCCTGTGCCATCCTCACAATCCTGAGACACTTGAGCCCATTGTTGCAGTCACGGTGTCAGTTCATCTGACTGAAGGTCTTCCTCTCCTTTACTGACTCTCCACCTTTGCAAGTCTGAGGCCTCTTTCCAAGAAATACCCCCTCCTAGTAATATGCCCAAAGTAGATGAGATGAAGCTTTATCGTCTCTGCCTCCAAGGAGCAATGTGGCTGTACCTCCTCCATGATGTTTCTATTTGTTCTTTGGGCAGTCCATGTGGTATTCTGTACTTCTCTGCAACACCGCAGCTCAAAGGCATTCCTTCTTCCTGCGTTATTCTTACTCATCATCCAGCTCTCAGCTGCATAACAAGTGACTGAAACAACCATGGCCTGAATTAGACACACGTAAGTCTTCAAACTGACAGTCATTGCTAGACCCACCTAGAACTCTCCAGATCCTACTTCACTAGCTCTCTGGGAACTTGAGGATACATGATATGAAGACCCTGCTACTCTGCTTTCTAGAAGCAGTCACAAATTATGTTTGTTAATAGCTGGAAGGCAGAAAACTCTCTCAAAGAACTGAAAGGCTGAAATTAATGGATTGATACCCTTTGACAGGAAATTACAAGGCACATTGCAATGGGAAAGTCTGCTGTTAGGGACCTCTCCAAAGTGCTGAAGAGCAATGGTGTCTCTTTGGAGATTAAGGTGCGTCTGATACAGGCCATGGTCTTCGCAATCACTTGTTTTGCATCAGAGAGTTGGACAATGACCAAGGAGGATAGAAGGAGAATTGATG
>NW_006399985.1:1598348-1599602 GCF_000299155.1 Elephantulus edwardii | reverse complement strand
GGGCTGTTGTACATAGGGTCGCTATGAGTCGCAGGCGACTCGACGGCACATAACAACAACAACATCCTTTGACATATTAAATTACTTCATATTAATGCATCCCTGGGCCTGATTTTAATTGGTTTTTTGGTCAAACATTGTTCTAAGTGGTATAGCACTGGTTTGTCCATTTGTTATACAGAGGTTAACTCGTAGTTGCTGTGATGCTGAACACTGTGACACTGATGTGTCAAATGCGATAATGGTTACCCTTGGCAGACAGTGTTTGGGGAAGCTCCCTGATTAAAACAAGCATGGAAGCAGGAGTGGCATCCACATCTGAAATGGCTTGCCTCTGGAAAAATCTATGAATGTGGAGAAATGACCAAAGTTATATAAGCGTTCAGGTCTTTTGTTTATAGGGTCATTATGAGTTGTTTAACTCAATGGCACTTAACAACAACAATAATGAGTGTATTCAAGCTTCAAGTTGCAGTGCTTAAGAATTCTATGCTAAAATATTGAATGATGCAGAAGGTATCAAAGGAAGATGGAAGGAATATACAGAATAATCATACTAAAAAGTATTGGATGACACTGAAATATTTCAGAAAGCAGAAAATTATCAGGAACCAGTGATACTAAATGAAGAAGTTCAAGCTAAAACTACGGTGCTGGGGGAAAAATAAGGCCCCATGAATTGGTGTAATACCAATGGACATGTTTTAACAAACAGATACAGCTCTGGGAGTACCCACTTGCCAATGCCAAAAAGTTTGGAAACCAGGTTAACTGACTGGAGGAAATTCACATTTGTTCTCTCTTTAAAAAAAAAATGACCCAACAGAGTGCAGAAATTAGCAAGCAATATCATTAACATCACATTGAAATAAAATCTTGTCAAATATAATTAAAAAATTATTAGAAAATCTCATGAATAGAGAACTTACAGAAATTCAAGCTGGATTCAGAAGAGGTGATGGCATGAGGGATATCACTGTTGATGTCAGATTTTAGCTGAAAACAGAGAATACCAGAAAGATGTTTGTTGCTGTTGTTATGTGCCATTGAATTGCCTGCAGCTCATATTGGCTTTGTGTACTACAGCTCTGAACCCTACACTCTATTCTGAGCCAATTTCATTGTCACTGACACACCTACCCCATTATTACAATCACTGAGCCAATCCTTCTCATCCAAAGTCTTCCTATCTTGTACTGTCCCTCCAATGCTTTCAAGAATGATATCACTCTTTAAGGACTGGACCCTCCTGGC
>NW_006399985.1:1593716-1594923 GCF_000299155.1 Elephantulus edwardii | reverse complement strand
ATCACCATTGGACCTTGCCCATCATTATGCAATCTTTTCAGGTCCCTGTTGGATCCTTCCCATTTCCTTCACCCCTCCCTCCATCCACAAAACTGTGTAACCCTGTGGTTCTGCACTTACCCTTCCTCGCCCTTCTGCTCCCACCCCTTCTCCCTTGGATCTCCATACATGTTTTACTAGTTATCCTTCTATTTTTACAATAATGGTCTTGTGCAGTATTTGTTCTTATGAGACTGCATTAGTTCACTTAGCACAGTGCTCTCTAGTCTCTCCAAACTTACGCAGCATGTTTCAAAATCATTGCTTCTAAGTGCCATGTAGTATTCCATTGTGTGCATGTACCACAATTTCTCAATCTATTCAGTTGTAGTTGGACATTTGGGCTGTTTCCATGATCTTAAGACGGTGACTAACACTGTTCTGAACATTGGTGTACAGTCTCCATTTGTGTCCCAGATCTGATTTCCTTGGGGTATAATTCTAGCCATGGAATAGCAAGGTCATATGAAGTTTCTATGTTCAACTTTTGAGGAAACACCTGTCTTCCACAGCGATGGCATCATTTTACAATCCCACTGACAGTGTATGAGAATTCCAACCTCTCCACATCCTCTCCAACATGTATTGCTTGCTGCCCTACTACGTTTTGCCACTGCTGCTGGGGTAAGATGGTATCTCATAGTGGTTTAATCTGCATTTCTCTTATTGCCAATGATTTTGAGCATTTATTCATGTGTCTCTTGGCCATTCGAATGTCTTCCTCTATGAAAAGTCTTTTCATGTCTTTTGCCCATTTTATAATAGGGTTATCCATCTTTTTCTTGTGGAGGCCCAAGAATACCCTGTAAACTTTTGTTAGGAGACACTTGTTTGAGCTGGTATTGTCAATTGTCTGTTCCCAGGCAGTAGGTTTTTATTTCACCCTGCTGAAAAAGATTTTTATGAGCATAGAGATTTAATCTTTACAAAGTCCCACACATTAGTTTTATCCTCTCTAGATTTTGCACGTCTGTCTGTGTTTAGCAATCTCTTTATACCATAAATGAGGCCTTCTAAGCTTGATCCCAGTTTGTTTCTGATGAACTTTATTATTTTGGGTTTTACTTCCGGGTCTCTAATCCATCTTGAGTTGATTTGTGTGTGTGATGTGAGATGTGGATCCTGTTTCAGCTTTCTACAGGTAGCAGTCCAGTTTTGCCAGCAGCAT
>NW_006399985.1:1586975-1593616 GCF_000299155.1 Elephantulus edwardii | reverse complement strand
AAAAGATTTTTATGAGCATAGAGATTTAATCTTTAGAAAGTCCCACACAGTAGTTTTATCCTCTCTAGATTTTGCACGTCTGTCTGTGTTTAGCAATCTCTTTATACCGTAAATGAGGCCTTCTAAGCTTGATCCCAGTTTGCTTCTGATGAACTTTATTATTTTGGGTTTTACTTCCAGGTCTCTAATCCATCTTGAGTTGATTTTTGTGTGTGATGTGAGATGTGGATCCTGTTTCAGCTTTCTACAGGTAGCAGTCCAGTTTTGCCAGCAGCATTTGTTGAAAAAGTTGTCATTTCACCATCTGATAGGTTTTATTTCCTTATCAAATATCAGTTAACCATAGATAGCTGTATCCATTTCTAGGTTCTCACTTCAGTTCCATTGGTCTGTAAGTCTTTCATTGTACCAGAACCACGCTGTTTTGGTTATTTCTGCTGTGTAGTAGGTTTTGAGGTCAGGGAGTGCGATGCCTCCCACTTTCTTTTTGTTTTTCAGATGTGCTTTGCTTATTCGGTGTCTCTTTCATCTCCAAATAAACTTGACAATTTTTAAATCTCCTTGAAAAAATGAATTTGACATCTGTATTGGGATTGTGTTGAACATGTAGATTGCTTTTGGTAGGATTGTCATTTTCACAATACTGAATCTTCCTCTCACAATACTGAATCTTTCTATCCATGAATAGGGCACACTTTCCTATTTCCTTGGGTCTTTTATTGAGTCTTGCAAAAATGTAGTTTTCTTTGCATAGGTCTTTTGTGTCTCTAGTTAGGTTCACTCCCAAGTATCTCAGTTTGTGGTTGGCTATTGTAGTTAAAGGAGTGGAAACTACTTCCTAAACAATATGTCTCTGGAAACTCTATGATCTTTAACAAATGCCCATCATTGGAGAGGAGCTTCAGGCCTTTTGTTAATAGGGTCGCTGTGAGTCGTGCTAGACTTGAAGGCAATCCACAACAACAACATTGTAGCTGGTATTGCTTTCTTGATTTCTTTCTCTGAGTTCTCTTTATTACTGTAGAAAAATCCCACTCATTTTTTTATATTGATCTTATATCTTGTCACTCGACTAAGTCATTTTACTAGCACTAATTATTGTGTTTTCTTCTGTTTTAAGTCCTTGGAGTTTTCTGTGTACACTATCGTATCATCTGCATATAGTGACAATTTAACCATCTCTTTGCCAATCTGGATGTCTCTTATTTCCTTCTCTTGTCATATTGCTCTAGCAAGTACTTCTAATCCAATATTGAATACAAGTGGTGACAGTGAGCATCCTTGTATGGTCCCTGGTCACAAGGGAAAAACTTTTAATCTTTCTCCATTGAGAATGCTATTGGCTCTTGGTTTTGCATATTTTTTTCACTCTGTTGAGGAAATTCCCTTCTCTTCCAGTTTTGTTGATTTAAGACGTATTTTTTTTAGTCTGCTTTTGTGTATCTGAAAGTTGGACATTGAAAAAGGAAGACGAAAGAAGAATCAATTCCTTTGAATTACAGTGTTAGCAAAGAGTATTAAATTTACCACTGACAGTGATAAGAAGAAACCAATGTGGTTTGTAGGGAGTACAACCAGAGTGTACTTCCCTATAGGCGAGGATGGTGAAACTTTGCCTCACAGAGTTTAGGCATGTTTTCTGGAGGGCTTGGACTTCCAAGAGAGTCATTGAAAGGATAGAAGACCACCAAGAAGGTGAATTGACACAGTGATTGTTGACAATGGGCTGCAGCGAATTAAGATCATGAATATGTCGCAAGATCAGGCAAGTTTCTGACCTGTAATTCACAGAATGTCTTTGAGTTGCAGTTTACCGAACAATACCTAAAATCAACAGTGCAATGGGAGAGAAAACAGGTGAACAAGAAAGCCTGAGAAGAAATGGAAGAGGTCCTGGGAATCAACATCAAGGGCTATGAAGAAGAGAACGTAAATGAGAAAACTATGAAGGAGGAAAAATATTGACCTATTGAAGAGTTATTTTGAGTAGGGTGCAAAATTTCTGGGGGGAAGAAGTTATGGGCTTTACTTCTTTGAAAAGTTAGAAGGTTCTTCAAAGTTAGAAAACATGAAGAACTTAATTCTTGACTCTATAAAGGAGAAACAGGAGAAAGTCGCTAGTCACCTTTCCAACTTAGGTGGTCAATCAGAAGTTGCTTTCTCTTCCAGCATGACATGGTATAAGGTCTGCAGAGACTCACTGGCACAGTGTATCCAGAACAAAGCAGTCAGTCAATCAGTGATCTGAAGGTGAACAAAGAACTTAATGCCTCATTTGTTTCACTAACACTTAGTTCTAATGTTGAAAGAGGTTAAACAATACAGGGGATCCTGTGAGTTCTGACTCCGATGTTGTTGTTATTACTATGTGTCACCAAGTGGACTCATAGCCGCTATAAGAACAACAGCTTTGAATCTTGCCCTGTCCTGAGTCCACTTCAGTGTCACCTACACACTTACTCCATTGCCAGTCACTGCCTCCATCTCTCTCTTTGAGCGTCTTCCTCTCTAGGTTACGCAGTTTTCCACTTTGGGCAAGGTGTGTCCTTGCCACTTTATAACTCTATCAGTGGAGAATATTTTCCTTCTCTGAGAGATTTCTGCTTTACATGCATTCTGGCTTTTACAGGTTTTTCTGTATAAACAGATGAAATTTGTAAAATAGCTCTAGGAATTATAAACCAAAGCTAAACAGGAAATGAAAGGATTTTAGTAAGACGTTATTATGTAGACTCATGTTTTATCGTTGGGGATTTTGTAAATAGAGCATAGATGAGGAAAAGAGTGGTTTGTTAAATAAACAGAGGTGCAGACCAAGATCTGGTTGCTACTCCAGGGATTATTCAGCCAGACCAGTGAGCACTGGGCTCTACGTGGGATACGTTGCACAGAAGCATCTGGAAACTTACCGTGCGTACACTAAGTTCAAAATAAGAATCTTAGCAGTGGGAGACCACAGTAAGGTGGGCCTAATGAAGGACATAAGCCATTTCAACCAAACAGGTTATCCAACCAGCACAGACAGAGGGATTCCCGGTTTAAAAAGGACTAAAAAGAAAACCCAGTATACTCATATACCCAAAACCTAGCCTGTCACAGTATTTGGAATATCATTCATGATGGTAAAGCATGAAGATCTCTCTTTGGAAACTCACAATCGTAACTATGAACCAGTCTCTGTTCAAATGGAGACTTAGAAGAAGATGCAGGTGCATTCTCACATCATGAAGATAGACCTCTGGGGACAACTCTTCAACTCTCCCTTCACTGGCGTAAAGGAAAACATCTCAGGGAAGATGAAAAAAGACAGAACAAAAGGAAATGGTCCGATATTCTGCCGTCTAGTCACCAGAGAAGGTCTTGTTCCTGTTCTTAGAAAGAGGGTGTATCTGAGCCTGGCATTGTGCCCAGGGATGGCCCCAGCCTGGCAGATCGACAGCTAAGTCCTGCCTGGACTGTGTTCACCTGGAAGTTAAAGTCCTTGTAGCTGGAGGAAGAAGCTGAATCTTAGTTGAAAGCAAAATAGTAGAATAGCAGATTTAAAGATCAAGGCAGGGCAGTAAATAGCAGTAATCAGAAGCCGGAAGGATTAACAGTGAGCTAGTGTGTTATGGAAAGAAAAGTTTGTGACAAGCAATTTGCAATTAAAGCAATAAACAGAGAGCAAGAGACTGTTTGGGTTACACTCCTGCTTAGTGCGTGAGAGCCGGGTGTGGACAGGCATGCTGGCGGGCAGGTGGCAGCGGCTGCAGCTTGCAGGAGCCAGAGAGCCAGGACCTAGAAGACAGGCGAGTGGAAAGGTACCGGGAGTTTTCAAGTTCCCTGCAGTCGGCTAGCAGTCTCATTCTGTTATTGGAAAAGGCACATGACAGTCATTTGGAGGATTGACTTTGAGATCAGTCGATCTTAAAAACCACCAGGTTTTGTTACCTTAGGCAAGAAGGTATAATCTCCACATTATTCTCAAACCCTTCACTGCTTACAGATCTGGACATTGTTATTGCTGTTGTTGTGTGCCATCAAATCATCTATGACTCATAGCGACGCTATGAACAACAGCCCTAAACTCTGCTCTGTCCTGTGCCAATCTTATTGTCTCTGATACACCAATTGCCATTACCCAGCCTCTGAATCAATCCATCTCATAGAGACTCTTCCTCTCCTATGCTGTCCCTCCACCCTCCCAAGCGTGACATCCCTCTCCAAGGACTGGTCCTACCTTTCAACATGTCCAAAGTATGTCAGATGAAGCTTCAGAATCCTCTCCTCTAAGAAGCAGCCCAGTTTCACCCCCTCTAGGACAAACCTGTTTGTTCTCCTACAAGTTCATGATATATATTAAATACTTTTTCCCCAACACCACAGCTCAAAGGCATCAATCCTCCTGCTATCATCCCTAGCCATTGTCCAGCTTTCTGATGCATAGTAAGTCATTGCAAAGACTTTGGCTTGGATCAGGCACACCTTAGTCTCCAGACTGACATTGTTGCTCTTCGGTACTCTGGCTGTATCCCTGACAGCAGACTTTCCCAATGCAATACATCTTTTAATTTCCTGGCTGCTGGTATCAAGAGTGTTGGTTGTAGAGTCAAGCAAACTAAAGCTATTAACAATCTCAATCTCTTCACCACCTATCATGATGCTGCCAATCAGCCTAGTGGTGAGAATTTTTGTTTTCTGGACGTTGAGCCTCAATCCATATTGAAGGCTGCAGTCCTTGACCTTCTACAGCAAGCACTTTAGATCCTCCTCAGTTTCAGCAAGCAAGGTTTTATCATCTATGTGGACATTGGGAAGAACAAATAAACTATAATCCTCAGTGTTACAACTCACAGATAGTAATCACTATTCACTTGTTTATTCTTATGATCAATATTTCAAAAACTCGAAACCATTGGCATTAAGTCACACCCGACACACAGCAGAACTTCCAGCATGTTTTGAGGCTGAAGATTGGTTAAGAGGGGATTGTCTAAATGAAACCACTATTAGATGCTGCTCCTGGATTCGAACAACCAGAGAGAGTCATTGCCTCTGGACTAGCAGCACATAAGTATTGGAATTCTCCATGAGAGCTCCCTGCTTGATACTTAAGTGAATACAAATTATCTACTAAGTTTTCTTATTAGCCTTGAAGCAATTGTCTTTTCCTACTTTAAGTCCTTGAATCTACCAATCGAGGGGAAATTGGTTGCAAGATAGAAATGATAGGAACTTTGGAGACAGTGATACTGTGTCATCATCTTTTAAAAGCAGCCTTTGTAAAGTGCCCGGAGGACTTGTTAAAATAGAGATTCTGGTTCAGCTGGCACAGGGTGGGGGACTGAGATTCCGGATGTCCAGCAGTCACCCAGTTCATGTTAATGCTGCTAACCTGGGGGCGGCATTTTTAGTGGAATGGCTGTGTGGTTCTGTTAGTGGCCTTCACACCGGCCTGGAAAGGAGCAAAGTGTTGCTAGTCCTTCACCAGCTTCGTAAGTGTTGACATGTTTGAGTCCGTTCTAGCATCTCTGGGCCAACCAACCTACCTCATAGAAGGTCTTCCTCATCTTTGGTGACCCCCTATTTTCCCAATCATAATGTGCTTTTATAAAAATTGCTGTTTCCTGAGGACAAAAGCAAGACAGTGTCACTATCTTTCTTTCAGATGGCAATGCTGTTTTGATTTCTTTGAAACGAATTTGTTCATTCATCTGGCATTTGATACAAACAGTAGAAAATACACGCGCATGCATAAGGGAAGCATGGCAGGTAGGGAGATATGCAACAGATTTAAGAAAGGTCAATTTCAGAGGGCACAAAAAGACTAGTAAAATGTCTTGGCTCAAACCCTGGAAAGACGACAGTTTAAAATTTACAACATACCCCACCAGCTGCTCCGTGGAGGCAGGAAGGGCAGTCTCCTCCCACGTGATAACTACCTGTGAGAACCCTCAGGCGCGTCCGCTGTGGGTCAGTTCCCACCGTACAGTACACAACAACAACATGGGAAGTTTTGGAGCTCTCATGGCTTAGTGGTAAGGAATTGTGCCGCCAGCACAAAGGAGTGAGGTTCAAACCCACTAGCTTCTCCACGGGAGAAAAAGGGCCAATCTCCTCCCAAGTGGTTTCCTGACTCTGAAATCCCAGTTGAGGTTCAGCTTTGGGTTGGTTCCAACTCGATGGGACACAAACTTAACAACATAGGATGCAGGTTTCAAAAACCAAACTGCTGCTCTACAACACCAAATTATCTTGAAGGGTATCTATATGTGCTTATAGCAGTTTTTTTAAAAAATTGTGAACATTTATTTCTTTCCTACCAAATTAAAATCTCACGCTCACCCCATGCTCTTTTCCGCTCCCGGGAAGGCGCTCCGCTTCTGTTCCAACAATTTTTTAAAAAGAGTAAATTCATGGAATGAAATGAGAAAAATAATAAAGAAGTGTGCCTTAGGTGTGCAAAAATAGTTAGAACAAGTTACTAAAAGCTTAGAACAAATTTCTCTAGGGAGCTCTGGTGGCCTAGTGGCAAGAAGCTGCACTGCAATCCTAAGGGCACATGGTTCGAATCCACTAGATGCTCTGCTGGAGACAGAGGGGCAATCTCCCCTGTACCGGTTGGATCTGATTTAACGGTACACACACACACACACACACAC
>NW_006399985.1:1581413-1586875 GCF_000299155.1 Elephantulus edwardii | reverse complement strand
TTAATAATAATAATAATAAATTTTTTTAAACTCCCAAACTTCTCAAGACACCTGAAATTACCTTTTTAAGATATTTGCATGCAAGGAAAACACAAGGAGGCTGGTCCTCTGTAATCACATCAGCCTGTGTGCTAACCAACAGCAGAAAGAACTCCAAACCCCTCAATCGTTAGCTTGCGTCTAACCACAATCTGCACTCTGCAAAGGACAGAATGAAAACTGATACCCGAAAGGAAAGAAAAGCAAGGAAGCTGGTTAGTAGCAGGAACACTCAGAGAGCATGCAGTGTCTCTCGCTGGACTCCAGCACTTCTGTTTGCGCACATCGCATTCCACACTCATTAGAGGTTGCTCAAGGGGATCTTTGCAAAACCAAGATGGACGTAAAAGCTCCGGGAGACCCTAAATGACCAACCGTGGGCTTAGCCATTTTAAAAAAGAACTCATGGTTTAGTGAACATGGTTAATCCTTGGTTAGATTTGAGACATAAATTTTAAATCATAATTAATAAAGACAAAGCTTTTTCCCAAGTTTTTCATCTGTACTCAATGAACTCCTACTCATCCTTAAAGAATCTATCCAACTTCAGCTTCCTTAATGAAGTGTTTTCTCACTCTTCCACAGAAATGGTTACGTTCGTCACCGTGTCCATGTTGATCTTAGCATCAACTAAGTTGTGTATTTAGAACATTTCTTTTCGTGTCTTAGCTATTTGCAGGTTTCTTTTATGTCTATTTTCCAACTGCAAATGAAATGGCTTCTTTATCTTGAGAATCTTGTTTTCTTTACAGTATGTGATAAGGTAACCGTTTAGTTGTTGTTGATTGCCTTCAAGTCGAGCACGACTCATAGCAACTCTATGAACAAAAGGCCTGAAGATCCTCTACAACTGTGACATTTATCAAAGTTCACAGAGTTTCCAGAGGCATGTGATTCAGGATAGTAGTGATTTCAAAATTGGAGTCCACTAACACATACAGGCAAACTACTGGAAAAGGTTCATTTTTGTTCCCATTTCCAAGAAGAACAATGTAACAGAATGTAGAAATTATTAGTATCACTTGGAAGCAAAATATTACAGAAAAATCATTTGAAAAGGGCTGGAAGAGTAGATAGACAGAACAGCTAGAAGTTCTGCCTGGATTTAAAAGATGTCATGGAAGTAGGGATATCATTGATGCTGTCAGATAGATAAGAATACCAGAAGACTATCTGTTTGTGCTATTGACTATGTAAAGGCATTTGACTGTGTGGATCATAACCAATTGTGGCTAACATTAAGAAGAATGGGAATTCCAGAGCATTTGATTGTGATAACGTGAGACCAAACCCAAGAGGCCGTTGTGCAAACACAGTAAAGGAGCACTGGAAGGTTTAAAATGAGGAAAAATCGCACAATGGAATACTATGCTGCATTAAAAAACAAGGAACTCATGCAATATTATTCAAAATGGTTGACTCTGGAGAACATTATGCTGAGTGAAATATCCTAGTCACAAAAGGCCAAGTATTACATGATGCCACTGTTTTAGAATGGGACTAACCTCAGGGTTGGGGAGAGACTGAGTAAGATGTGTTCAATAATGTATACTGCACTGAAACAGAGGAGGGAGAAAACTGTGTAAAAGAGATATGTGACTAGGTATTTCTGTCATCACAGGAGTCTAGAGCGAGGGCTACACGGCGGAGGGGGCCTGGGGGAGGGTTTGTAAAACAATGAAAGAATCTTTTCTTTTACTTTTCCATAACTTTAGACTCGTGTACTTATAACTTGTTAGTTAAATGTGTGTCTTCTAGGTTGCAACCCCCCCACGATACATCTTCAGGGATATGAACATGTTCGGCTAAGCACAATTAAAACAGTGCGTCTAAATTCCAAAATCAATCTCCATAATAGTCTATGTGTTTCCTACTGCCAAAGGGGCCCTTTAGAGTAGTGAGAGAAGATCTTCACCCTGAAACCCACAGCGTCCCTTTTCAGCAGGAAGTAGCTAAGAGAATACGCCATCCCCTTTTCCTTATGAATCAGGGTGAAGTCTGTCTCAGGGAGGAGTGATAGGAAATGGCAAAGGACACACTGACAAAGGAGATTAATCAGAACTGACTTTGACAAGCACTGTGGCAATTGGACAATTAAAACAGACATTCGGATGGTGGGGAAGAAGAACAAACTGGGGAGGAGGGTAGAGAAAATGGTGCAGTAATGAAGGAATGAAAACCCCAAATCCCTGTAAATGTTCATTAAAACTAATAAAATTTAATAAAAAAAATGAGGAAAAATGTACATCAGGCTTATATCCTTTCTCCACACCTGTTCAATCTTGCTGAATAAATGAATGGAGAGCTATTCTCTATGACAGAAAGTGTGACACCAGGATTGGAAAAAGACCCAGCAATAACTTTTGTTATGTAGATGACACAATCACCGTGGTTGGAAGTGAGGAGAACTTAAAGTGCTTGCTGTAGAAGATCCAAGATAGCAGCCTTCAGTAGGACTGCATCTCAATGTCAAGGGAAAGGGGGGGAAATCCTTACCAGTAGACCAGTAGGTAACATCAAGATAGATGGAGTCAAGATTGAAACTATCAATCATTTCGTCTTCATTCGATTCATAATCAAGACACTTGGTACCAGCAGTCAGGAGATTAAGAGACATACTGCACTGGGAAAGTCTGTAGTCAGGGACCTCTCCAAAGCATTGAGATGCAATCATGTCAGTTTGAGAATGAAGGTGCACCTGTCCAGGCCATGGTGTTATCAGTCACTTGTTATGCATCTGAGAACTAGACAGTGAATAATAACGATGACAGAAGAAGAATTGATGCCTTTGAACCGTGATGTTGGGGAAGAGTGCTGAATAACACCTGGACTGCCACAGAACTGACAGATGTACCTTGGAAAAAGTGCAGCCAGAGTACCCCTTGGAGGCAAAGGTGATAAAGTTGGTGTCACATACTTCAGGCATGTCACTAGAAGAGGCTATTCCTTGGAAAGGGATACCATACTTGGGAAGGTGGAGGAACGCAAGGAAGTCGATTGACACAGCAATGCAGCAATGGGCTTGAGGGGATCAGAGATTGTGAAGATGGCACAGGATAGGACAGGGCTCAGATTTGTTGTTCATGAGGTCACGATGAGTTGTACTAAACTCAATGACACCTAATAACAACAATATAATATAGCTCAAGTATCTAATTCAATTTTAAGCTGACTCCTAGAAACAGACTGTCAAGAATAAGGGAAAAACAGTTCTTTCCTTCATTTGTTCCAATACAGTGTTCGTTATCTATCCCCTCTTTTTTTAGTCTTCCCCTCCCAACCAGTGGCAACAGTTCAAAATAAAAGGTGAATAGCAAAGTGGACTGGGGTAGGGAGGGAGGAAAGAGTGTGTGTGTGTGTGTGTGTGTGTGTGTGTGTGTGAAAAGCAAATAGGGGGAGAGGGAGGTAGGAAGGAAAAGGTGCAACAATGAAAATCCAATTTTTTTTAAAAGAAGAGTAAGGGATAAAGAATTCAAGAATCATCTCAGTGGTGTGCAAAGTTTACGTCAGTTATAGATTTTAGAACATTCAGAATAGTCTGGTCACTGAAAACATCAACACAGCAGCCAAAATGCTTGGATTCAAATGTCAGTTTTGTCATTGTGGGCAAGTCTCTTAGCCTTTCTTGCTCATTTCTGTGGAGAGAGCAGTATTGCTACAGCATAAAGTTGCGAGAGTAATAAAAATGATGTTGTTGTCCTGAGGTGCCTTCACGTGGAAGATAACTCAGTGACTCTCAACAACAGTGTTGTCCTGAGGTGCCTTCACGTGGAAGATAACTCAGTGACTCTCAACAACAGATCTCAACCCTGTCCTGTCCCGTGCCATCCTCATCATCTCTGACACACTTGAACCCGTCGTGCCAAAGACTCATCTTGTTGAGGGATTTCCTCTCTAAAGCTGACCCTCCTGTCTAAGCACGATGTACCTCTCCAAGGAATAGCCTCTCTCTCCTAGCAACGTGCCCAAAGTAGGTGCAAAGACGCTTTGCCATCCTCTCCTTGAAGTAACAATGCAGCTGCACTTTCTCAAGACATATCTGGTTTTTTTGAGCATCCTTGAGATATTTAGTACCTTCCTCCAACACCAAACTCAAAGGGCCATTTGTCTTTCTGTTCTCCTTATTCATTGTCCTGTTTTCAGATGCACGTTGTTGTTGTTGTGTACCCTAGAGTCGGAGTCTAGATGAACCTCATAGATGAACCTCAGGGGGATTTTCAGAGGCACGGGAGGAGATTTCCCAGCCTTTTCCTGCAGAGCAGCTGGTGGACTCGAACTACATACCTTTCACAGATGCACAGAAATAAAACAGTATTTATCAAACACTTAAAACAGTGACAGGCTCATAATAAGCCAGATAAATGTTATTGATTATTTTTGGTTTCTTTTACTGTTGTCAGTCATCTCAGTTCATTCAGCAAAAGAGAGAAGGTGGATTGGCAGCGTGACTCCAGCGACAGGCTTTTTCTCAACAATGGGTTTAATCACAGGAGACAGTGTAAGAATAGTCCAAAGTCAAAGAGTCACCACGAGTCAGAGGTAACCAGACATCACCAAACAAAAACAACATGGACATGCAAGCCAGCCATGAGAAAAGTAAAGAGAGCAAAAGACCCAAAATCCTTTCTTAAGCAATGTTAAACAATATTTCAGGTTGTTAGGTTGGAATTGACACTTGGGAAAAATAGAACAGGATGAGAAACAAGATGTTGTGGTTGTTATGTGCTGCTGAGTCGACTACGACTCATACCAACCTTATGCACAATAGCTCTGAACCCTGCCCTGTCCTGAGCCAGTCTCACTGTCTCTGACACACCGACCCTCATTACCCCAGTTACTGTTTAATTCATCTCATTTGAGGTCTTCCTGTCTTGTGCTGTCCCTCCACACTTTCAAGTATGATGTCCTTTTCCAAAGACTGGTCCCTCCTGGTTACATGCCTACAGTATGTGTGACAGAGTCTCAAAATCCTTGCCTCCAAGGAGCAGTGTGGTTTCACTCTCTGTAGGACAGACTTGCTAATGTGAAACCTATACTTGAACCAAGAGGCAGATGTCAGAACAGAGCAAGGAAACACTGCATGGTTCAAAATTGGAAAGGGTGTATGCCAGGGATGTGTCCTGTCTCCATACCTTTTCAACCTGTATGCAGAACAGATTATCTAAGAGGCTGGGCTCTATGAGGAGAAATGTGGAGTCAAGATTGATGTAAGATCTATTAACAATCTGCATTACGCAGATGACACAACCCTGCTTGCTGAAACTGAGGAGGACCTGAAGTGCTTGCTGCAGAGGGTCAAGGACTGCAGCCTCCAATATGGATTGAGTCTCAATGTCAAGAAGACAAAGATTCTCACCACTGGACCAACTGACAGCACCAGGATGGATGGTGACAAGATTGAAATTGTTCACCGCTTTAGTTTG
>NW_006399985.1:1578024-1580893 GCF_000299155.1 Elephantulus edwardii | reverse complement strand
TGGCACAGGACAGAGCAGAGTTTAGAACTGTTGTACATAGGGTCGCTATGAGTCGCAAACGACTCGACGGCACATAACAACAACAGGACAGACTTGTTCTCTTGACAGTCCATGGTGTGGTGGTTACTCTTCAGCAGCACAACTCAAAGGCATAGCTGTCTCAAAAAAGGAGAAAATGGGTGTTCTTGTTCTAGAGCACCCCAAAGGACAGTAATGGACCACGAGCTTAAAACTAAGTGACAAAAGCCTTGGGTTCAAGGACAGTAACCTTTTCTTCAAACAAAGCAGAACATATACTTTTGGAAGTATCAAAGCAGAATTTGGAAAAACTTGTTGGCAGAGATTATAAATACGAGGTTGAGTTATTGGATGACAAGGAGGATTGGTCTAGCTGGTTCTTGGGGTCTGTCAGCTCCATTGGATGGAGGCCCAGGGAGAATGGCTGACCAGACAGCTAATTAGCTGCAGATTCTGGGCTTCCACTCAATTAGCCCAATTCTCATTCTAAGGCTCTTTACTAGGAAGTCCTAATGCTTAAAAAAAGAAAGTATTTTCCAGAACCACCATGAATATGCTCTGATGTAAGAGTATGAAGCAAGTACATAGGCAAGGCTGAATGACCTTGGGCAAATTACTTAACCAGCTGTCAGTTGTCATATTGTAGCGGCTTGTGTGTTACCATGATGCTGGAAGTGATGCCATTGGTCATTGTAATATCATTACGTTCACCCACTGTGGACAGTTTTCACCAGAACTCCCAGATTAAAACAGGTCAGGCTTGGCAATTTGCCTTCGAAAATTAGTCAATGAAAACCCTACAGACAAAAGAGTATTGTGCCATGCTTTGACATCCTTATCCTTGGACGTGTCCTTGGGAAGCACCAAGCAGGATAGAAGCCCAAGGTGGTGAAGACGAGGGTGACAGCAGGTGAGTGAGCACAGAGACAGAGTGACAATGGCACAAACAACTCATCGATGAGGACGATGGCACGGGAGAGCACAGAACTTCTTCCTAGTGTGCATAAGGTTTCTCTGAGTCAATGAGCAAAAGCAACTAATACACAAACAGGGATGAGACAAATATATGAACTTGAGACAGAGTAAGAAGAGCAAACTATGTGCAATAAGCTCACTGGTCAGGATATCCAATGCTGGGAGTGCCTTTGTGAGCTTTGCCTGTTATTCCATTCCCAGACACCAATTTCTTTGTGGGCCCATCTGATTACAGATCACTTTCAAATGTCATGACTGGTAGAGCAGGCGATATAAACCTGGGTTTGTCTTTGCCAGTGTTTCCTCACATGGTTTGAAGTTTCTTCTGGAACAAATGTATGTTGTTGTTGTTGTTACATGTCCTTGAGTTGAGAAAAACTCACAGTGATCCTATGAGCAGCCCACCTGAACCCTGCCCTATCCTGTACCGTCTTCATCTCTGACACTCTAGAACTCATTGATGAAGTCACCGTGTCAACCCATCCCGTTGACGGTCTTCTCCTTCTCTGACCCTCCACCTTTTCAAGAATGATGTCCTTTTCCAAGGAATAACTTTGCCTAGCTCTATGTCCAGAGTAAAAGAGATGAAGCTTCACCATCCTTGCCTCCAAGAGCACCCTGGCTGCACTTCTTCCAGGACGTGTCAGTCTGTTCTCGTGGCAGTCCAGGAGATAGTCGCGCTCTTCTCCAATTCTACAACTCAAAGGCACCAATTCTTCTACTGTCATTCTAATACTGGGGCTTTGTTTAATAATAAAATGTCTCTCTACTTAATTGTCCAACTGTGGTAGTTGAGTTTGTCAAGTAAAACATTAGGAGAACTGTGATTTTAGCGGTTTGGTTTCTTTGTTGTTGTTTTGTTGTTTGTTTCTATGTGTGTGCGTGTGTGTGTGTGTGTTTGTATGTTGGTTTGTGTAGAGAAGCTCACTAGTAGAGATGATAAAAGTTGATGATTGATAGCATCAATTACGACCTCTGAACTCCTCCATTTGGACCCTGGACGAACCTCTTTCTAGATGTGTAAATCTAAAGAAATTACCTAATTTCTGTCAATCTCACCTTCCATTTCTGTAAAGTGAAGATAATTATGACACCTGTAACATAAACTTGTGAAGAGTATTTAAAACCATGCTGAGGTAATATTTTTTTTTCTTTTATAATAGTTTAATCCAGGCTTCATGTTCAGAATTGACTGAAAGATTAGAAAACCAGATGCTAACCTGAGCTAGAAGGGGAAAAGTACACGAAACAGCAATTCTGCTGTTGCTTGTTATTTGTTTTAACGGAGCGGTGGAATATTATGCAACACTGAAAAACAAAGAACTCGTGAAATATTATACAAAATGGATGACCATGGAGGACATTATGCTGAGTGAAATATTTCAGTCACAAAAAGACAAATACTGAATAATGCCACTGTTATAAAACAGGACTGACAGGGGGATGGGGGGAAACAAAGAAAAGAGGAGATAATGTACATGGCATTGAAATAAACAAGGGAGAGAACTGCATAAAACGAATATATAAATTATTATTATTAGTGTGAAAAGAGTCCAGAATAAGAGCTTCATAGTAAAGTGGTTGGCCGGGGGATTGTATAACAATAAAAGAGCTATTTTTTAAATTTTTTTTTTAAAGCTGCATGGTTCAAAATTGGGAAGAGTGTATGCCAGGGACCTTTTCAACTTGTATGCTGAGCAGATTATCTGAGAGGCTGGGCTCTATGAGGAGAAGCATGGCGTTAGGATTAGTGGAAGATCTATCAACAATCTGCGCTATACAGATGACACAACCCTGCTTGCTGAAACTGAGGAGGACCTCATGCACTTGCTGCGAAGGGTCAAGGACTGCAGCCTTCAGTATGAACTGAGGCTCA
>NW_006399985.1:1547479-1573429 GCF_000299155.1 Elephantulus edwardii | reverse complement strand
AAAAACAAGAGCAGAAATAAATGAAATATTGTATTCACAATTAAGTGCTATGCATCAGAGACCTGGACAGTGACTAGGGATGATAGAGAATTGATGCCTTTGAGCTGTGGTGCTGGCGAAGAGTGTTGAATATACCCTGGACTGCTAGAAGAACAAACAGGTTTGTCCTGAAGATGGTGAAGCTGGAATGCTCCTTGGAGTCAAGGATTCTGAGGTTTCATCTGAGATAGTTTGGGCATGTTGCAAGGAGGGACTTGTCCTTGGAGAGGGACATCATGTTTGGGAGAGTGGTGGGACAGCACAGGAGAGGAAGACTCTTGATAAGATGGATCGATTCCATGATTGGGGTAATGGGGATAAGTGTTTTAGACACAATGAGATTGGCACAGGATAGAGCCGGATTTAGAGCTCTTGTACATTGGGTTGCTATGAATAGCAAGCAACTTTACAACACATAACAACAACAATAAAAACATATATTACAAGCTCAACATCAAGAAGACAAAGGTTCTCACCACTGGGCCAATTAGCAACACCATGATAGATGAAGAGGAGATTGAAGTTGTTAACGATTACTGCTTCCTCAGCTCCACAATCAACATTCTTAACACCAGAAGTCAGGAAATCAAAAGACAAATTGCAATGGGAAAATCTGCTGTCAGGGATCTCTGGAGACAACTGAAAAGCAACAATGTCAATCTAGAGACTAAGGTCTGCCTAATCTAGGCCATAGTCTTTGCAATTACTTGTTATACATCAGAGAGATGGATAATGACTAAGGATGACAGAAAAATCGAAACCTTTGCGTTATGGTGCTGGAGAAGAGTCTTGAACATACCATTGACCACCAATTAAGCATATAGGTCTGTCTTGGAGAGGGTGAAACCAAGTTTCTTCTTGGAGGCTACGAATTTGAAGCTCCATATCACATACTATGGGCACATGGCCAGGAAAGACCAATTCTTGGAGAAGGACATCATGCTCCCACAGAAGGGTGGAGGGACAGCGCCAAAGAAGACGCCAGATGAGATGGATTGATACAGTAACTGGAGCAATGGGGGTTAGTGTGTGGGAATTTGTGAGACTGGCTTAAGATGGCGCAGGGTTCAGAGCTGCTGTATGGTCGTTATGCGTCCCAGACAACTTGACAGCACATAGCAACAACAACAACAAGGACAACACATATTACAGAAATTCACAATTGAGAAGTAACTCCTTAGAACGTTCTGCAAACTTGCTTTTTGGGACTCAAATCCCCTCTCTGACTTTTCCACCAACCCTTCAAGTAACATATGTTGGAATGTCTCAAGAAACACTAACCCACTTTTCTTTAATACTCTGAGGGAAGAAGAAAAATTCCGATCACACACCCCTCAATTGGGATTTTTTTAGATGTTGCGTTAATTATCCTTTATTGTATGTTGTCATTTCTTTTACCATCTTACCACCCAGTTGTTTTGTAGAAGAAATAATTCCATTTTTTTTTCAACCATTGACCATATGCAGAATAAAATATTGACTAATGATTGATAGGCTAGAATTACAGAATGTCAGCTTATTAAAGAGGAGAAAAGATTAAGCTTGTCAGATTAGCAAAGTAAAGAACCCACTTATATGGAGAAAAAATAAACTGAAAAGTAATTTAACAAAGACGCATTCAAAAATTAATAGATAGATACAATGAATTAAGGTAAAGGAATACACACAAGTAACTTATGAGACACTAATTAATTCTATTAATGTCATTAATGTTAGAAAACAAAAATCTGGGAGCTCTGGTGGCCTAGTGGCAAAGAGCTGCAACTACTTTCCCAGAGGCGCACGGTTCGAATCCACCAGATGCTCTGCCGGGGAAGGAGGGACAATCTCCTCCTGTACCAGTCAGATCTGATTTGGCGGTACACTCACACAAAAATAATAAAATAAAATGAAAAAAATTTTAAAAATCTGAATTGTCATATGGAAAAATATGACTTGTGAATCTTAACAAGAGCATTTTATGTTCTGTCTGGCAACACTACACTCAGGAAAGAAAAGGGAAAAAAACAACAACAACCAACAACAAAAGGATGTGAAATCATTGCTATTTACTGATAATAAAGGAAGACATATTTTCCAAAACTGTGCTGACAGATGTAAGAAAGCCACAATATACGTGTTAAAAGTATAAAGGCAAGACAGTCAAAAGAAATAAAGGTAAATCCTCTTTAAAAGCAGAGTTTGGCTTTGAGTACTCTTGCTAGGCTACGTGTTGTGTCCGTGGGTGTGTTTTGGAATAAACTCGAAAGCAGCTTGGAGGTGTTTTCTGTTTTGTCCTTCTTCACTTGGAGGTCAACAGTGGTACGTGGTTGCTGGTGGCTGCAAGCCTGACTTAACACTTTGGGTCTCATGTTGAACTCTTGACAGAAGCACTACATTGAAAGTCAAATAAATATCAACTCATCAAGCCAAAATATAACACAATTTTTTTTTCATTCACAACTACTGAGACCTAGTGACATTCCTGTTATCCAAAGGAGTTGGGGATTTTTTATTAAGTTTAAAAAATAATACTTTATGTTGGATTGCTTAGGAAGATTGTATACATTGTGTTTCACACTATCCTTTATTCACATTGTATTTCAGACACAATTCCAACTCACTATAGTTGTAGAGGGATTTCAAGCCTTTTGTTCATAGCATCGCTATGAGTTGTGCTCGATTCGAAGGCAATCAGCAACAACAACCAACATTGAAATATGCCCACCATTGCCCTGTCTTTCTAGACCCTTGCCAGATCTTTCTCAATTTCTTTACTTACCCATCCCTCTAGTTATCTAATTGAGTGACCCTTTGATTTCCCACTGCCCATCCTCATGCACTTGCTTCCACCCTCCCTTCCCCTAGGGTCCCGACATGTTTTACAATTTATCCTTCTAGTTTTACAATAATGGTCTTAAGCTGTATTTTTTCCCTATGAGACTGAGTTAGTTCACTCAGCATAATGCTCTCCAATTTCTTCCAAGTTGTGTAGTAATTTTTGAGATCATACAGGACTGGCACCCACTTCCTAAACAACACGCCTCTGGAAACTATGAACTTCTATAAATGTTGATAGTTATAGAAAGACTTCAGGCCTTTTGTTCATAGAGCATCTATGAGTCATGCTCGACTCGAAGGCAATCAACCACAACAACTCCTGAGTGTTGCATTGTATTCCAATATGTGAATATACCATAATTTCTCAATTCATTCGATTGTAGTTGGGTGTTCTTGCGATGGTGAATAATGCTGCTATGAACACTGCTGTACAAATTTCCATTTGTGTCTCTGTTCTAATTTTCTCAGGGTATATTCAAAGCTGGGTCATATGAAATTTCTATATTCAGCTTTTTGAGGAAACACCAAACTGTCTTCCAGAATGGCTGTACCATTTTACGATCCCATCAATAGTGTATAAGAGTTCCTATATCTCCACCTCCTCCCCAACATTTATTATTTGTTGTCCTGGGGTGAGATGGTATTTCATTGTGGTTTTGATTTGCATCTCTTATTGCCAGTGATTTTGAGCATTTCTTATGTGTCTGTTGGCCATCCAAATGTCTTCCTCTCTGAAAGGTCTTTCCATGATTTCTGCCCATTTTGTAGTTGTGTTATCAATCTTTTTCTTGTGGAGGTTCTGTAGGATTCTCTCATCTTTTGTTATAAGACCCTTTTCTGAGATGGTATTGCCGAACATTCCCCGCCCCCCCAAGTCAGTAGGTTTTTCTTTTCACCCTGTAGAAAAAGGTTTTGATGTGCACAGCAATTTAATCTTTAGAAAGTCTCATTTATTTTATCCTTTCCCGATTGTTTATTTCTGGCTCCATTTGTCCTTTTACCCTCGCCTGATTTTATACTTCTGGCTCTGTTTGTCCTTTTTATACCACGGGCTAGACCTTCCAAGCTTGTTCCTACTTGTCTCTTATAATCTTTATGGCTTTTGGCTTTACCCCAAGATCTTTCGAGGGTTTTTGAAGACCTGTTATTTCTGAAATAGATGGGCTACCATGCTTCCTAGTCTATCTCAGTCTGGAAGCTGCAATGAAGCCTGGCTAGCAAGATCAGCCTGCTAGGATTTGAAATACCAGTGGCACATCTTCTAACATCAGAACAACATGCTAACCACCCCAGTACAGCAAAATGACAAAGAGGTGCTGTACTCATAACAATAAACTAAATTGTCAAGCATCTACATATGTTGTTGTTGTTGTTAAGTGCCATCGAGTTGTAGGCAACTCATATGAATGAAAGACTTGGACACCTGTATAACTTTAGTCCTTTCTCCAGGTTCATAGGGTTTCCAGAGGCAAGCTATTACAGAAATGGCTGTCACTCCTGCTTCCAAGCTTGTTTTAAATGGGGAGCTCCACCAAACACTGTCCACCATGGGAAACCATTCTCGCATTTGACTCCTCAGTGTCACAATGTTCAGCTTCACAGCAACCACAAGGTACCTGCATATACAAACTATAAAACAAGTGGAACTGCAAGAGTATACAAGTTTATGCAATATGAGGTGGCTAAGTTATTTCTGACCATTTCATAAAGGAGACCTTTCTCCATAAATAATATCCATAGAAATAAACAGCTGCTCAGTCAGACATGTCACCCCCATGTTCCTAAACCTCTTCCTACCAGTCACTTACCTCCAATGTTTGTTGTTGATTCACAGATTTTACTCAATTATGGGATTTCTTAGGGAACTAAGTTGAAGAGTGGAAGAGGCAAAGAATATCATGCAATGCAAGTCCAGGTTTAGTCCAGCAGTCTCAAGTCAAATTTACAAGGCATAGTTCCCCAGTTAGTAAAAGTCCAGGTTCAGTTCAGCAACACAAATGCAAGAAGACTCTGTTGCCCTCAATCATCCAGCAAACTTTAACTTAGCAGTTTTAAGTCAGCTTTTTCTTCAGTCATTCAGCAAGCAAAACCTTTAACTGTGGTCTTTATCTCTAGGGTTTTGGTAACACCTTGCCACGGTCTCTTCACAGCAGTGCCACAGTCTCTTCACAATCTCTGCACCACAATCACAATCTTTTTACACAGTGTGGAAAGTATTATATTAGTCTCACAGCTGTGGATTATTTGCAAGATCCTGTGTCCACAGTTAAGGTACCTGAAGATCATGAGCCCACAAGATGGCTAGCAATATAATGGCTAGAAGACCAAATTTTCAAGGGTTCTGACACCTTAGCAAGTCATCCTAGGACATAAAACTGACAATCTAAAGTGAATATATGATTAAGAATTACACATATAATAACAACCTAGAATAAGAGGCATACCATTGCAAAGAGGACTGGGGACGGTGCTGTGGTGGGGGTACATCATTGTGGAACAATTAATGAATATTTTTTTTAAAAATGTGAACTAGGGAGGAGGAGAGGGGGTGTAATATGTGCAAGAATGAATGAATGAAGTTTTAACTTTTCTGTAAATGTTCATTATAATCAGAATCCAAATAAAATTTTATTTTATAAAGCCCCAAAACTGACAGATAAGTGCTGTACTCATAAGTTGTTGTTGTTGTTGCTGTTGTTGTTAGGTGAAATTGAGTGGAGTGCAACTCATAGCGACTCAGTGACCCACAGATCTAAACCCCGTCCTGTCCTGTGCCATCCTCACATTCTCTGACACACGTGAGTCCATTGTTACTTTGCCGGTCTGCCCGGTTGAGGATCTTCCTCGCCATTGCCATCTCTCCACCTTCTCAGGAATAGTGTCCTTCTCCAATGAATAGCCTCTCCTTGCAACATGCGCAAAGTATCTAAGATAAAGTTTTATTACCTTTGCCTCCAAGTTGCATTTTGATTCCACCATAAGCTCTAATTGTAAACAACCAAGCATCTGTCTGCAAAAACTAAAACAAGCAGTACCACAGGAATATGCAAGTCATCCAACACGGAAAACTGACAGACAAGTGCTATATCCATAAGAACAAACTACAAAACAAGCAAGCATGTAAATATAATAAATATATTATGCTATAAGAAAAAGAAAACAAACTGGCTGGCCTAGACTGTGTGTCTGCCAGTCCAACAAAAGATTGAGGTTGGGGTACTCAGTTACATCAAAGTTTCTGCTCATTTGAGTGGTGACCAGCACTTCAAGGTGTGAGCCTGGTCCCAAGTAGCACCCCTTCTGATCTAGGGTTTGCCACGGGTATGTCAAGGAGAAGGACACTGGGCCTGGGACAGAATTTCTCCTGATTTCAGAGGACCCCACACTAGTCTTCCTAGCTAGAGATGGTGTCTTTGCCAGTCCAGGGGATGCTGCTGTTGTTGTTATGTGCCAGTCCAGGGGATGTTATGTTGTTGTTATCAAGTCAACTGTGACTCATAGTGACCCTATGAATAATAGGTCCGATCCCTGTCCTATTTTGAGCCAGTTTCACTGACTCCGACACATCTAATCCCTTTGTCCCAGTTACCATGTCAATCCATCTTATCCAAGGTATTCTTCTTCTATACTATCCCTCCACCCTTTCAAGAATGATGTCTTTCTCTCAGGACTGGTCTCTTCTGGCCACATGCCCAAAGTATGTGAGACAGAGCTTCAAAATCCTTGCCTCCAAGGAGAAACTTGGTCTCACCCTCTCCAAGACAGACCTGTTTATTCTCTTGGAAGTCCATGGAATGTTGAATACTCTTCTCCAGCACCACAACTCAAAGGCATCAATCTATAATCTTTAGTTATTGTCCAGCTTTATGATGTATAGCAAGTGAACGCAAAGACCACGACCTGGAATAAGCATGCCTTAGTCTCTAGACTGACATCATTGCTCTTTAGCACTTTGGAGCAGTCTCTGACAACACAGTTTCTAATTCATCTTTTCAGGTCCTGACTACTGGTGCCAAGAGTGTTGGCTGTGGAGCCGAGCAAGCTGCAATTTTTAACAACCTCAAACTCTTCTCCATCATGGTCCAGAGGATAGGTGCCAGCCAAGTCCAGGTCGGAGATGGCTACCTTATGGAGACTGTCATTATCAATCTGATAGACAAACATCGCTAGATATAGAACAGGAAGATGAATTCTCAGATGCCTCAGGAAAGCATTAAAAAGGAGGAGAAAGGAAGCTCTGATGGCCTAGTGGCAAGAAGCTGCACTACAATCTTGAAGGTGTGCAGTTCGAATCCACCAGATGCTCTGCTCAAGAAGGAGGGGCTGTCTCCTCCTGTGCCAGTTAAAACTGACTCAACGGCGCTAAAGAAGTAAATAAACAAACGAATGAATGAGGAAAAGCACTTGCATACATCCATGTATACCTGGAACACAGACTGTATAAAGAATGAATTAGGAAAATCAGAAGCTTGGGATGCACAGAAATAGACATCCTGTGCATTAGTGAGCTGAGATGAACTGGCATTGGTTATGTTGAAGCAAACATGATCTGTCATGTCAGGAATGGCAAATTGATGAGAAATGATACGGTGTTCATACTCAAATCCAACATTTTAAGCTCTATCCTAAAGTATAATGCTGTCAGTGATAGAATAGTACCCATTCACATACAAGGAAGATCTACTACTATAACTTCTATGCAAATGCATAAACCATCCCTAAAGCCAAAAGGAAAACAATTTAAGACAACACTGCTTGGTTTAAAATCAGGAACAGGAAGGGTTGTGTACCTTCTCCATACCTAGTCAATCTGGATGCTGAGCAAATAAGTTAAAAAGCTGGAGTCTATGAAGAAGAGCATGGCATCAGTACTGAAGGAAGACTTCAACAACCTGCGTTAAGCAGATGTCACAACTTTGCTTGTGGAAAGTGAAGAGGACTTGAAATGCTTGCTGCAGAAGATAAAAGATTGCAGACTTCAAAATGGATTATATCTCAACATCATCAAAACAAAAATCCTCACCCATTTACCAATAGGCAACATCATCATGATAGAGGAGGAAAAGATTGAAGTTGTCAACAATTTCATTTTACTTGAATCTACAGTCAACACCCACGCAGGCAAGAAATAAAAAGAAATGTTGCACTGGGACAATCTGCTGTCAAAGACCTCTCTAAAGTGTTGAATAAAGGACAATAAGATCAGTTTAAAGATGAATGTGTGCCTGTTCCAATCATGGTCTTTTCAATTGCTTCCCACGTATCTGAAAATTGGACAATGAATAAGGATGACAGAAGTAAAATAGAAGACTTGGAATTGTGGTGGCGGAAGAGTTATGACTAGTACACTGACTGCCAAAGGAACAAAAAAGAAGCAGGTTTGGGAGGAAGTACAAGTAGGGAGAGATCCTTAGAGGCAAAGATGGTGAAACTTCATCTCACATTCTTTGGGGATGTTGTCAAGAGGCGCTGACACAATGACTGAAGAAATGAAGTCCAATGTATCAGGTATTACGTGGATGGTGCAGCACAGGGCAAGAATCAGACCTGTGGCTCACAGGGTTGCTTTGAGTTAGAGTTGATCTGATGGCACTGAACAAACAGACATAACAACAATAACCAATTTTACTTATATCCACAATCAACAATTAAAACACATGCTGCTTTTGGAAACTCAGCTATCAAGGACCGCTTCAGAGTGATAAAAAGAAACAATAACGGTTTAAAGATTAAGGGAGGGGGCACCTAATCCAGATTGGGTGTTTTCAGTGGCATCCTGTGTCTCTGAGAGCTGGATAGTCAGTAAGGACGACAGACGGAGAACTGATACCTTTGCATTGTGGTGTTGGAGAAGAGCGCTGTTTAGTCCATCGACTATCAAAAGCCCAGAGTTAGAGGAAGGGCAACCATGGTGCACTTTAGAGACAAAGATCTCATCTCCTTAGGACATGTCTTGGGAGAGGCTAGTCCACAGGAGAAAAGTATCACGCAGGGGGGAAAATGGAGGATCAGAGAAGAAAGGAAGACCCTCAACAAGATCGACTGACACAGTGACTGAAACCACGGCTCGGTGCGATAGTGAGGATGGTATAGGATACGGCAAGTTCTGACTGTGGGTCCGTAGGGTTCTATGAGGTGTAGCTGAATGATGGGACGCAACAACCGCAGCAAACACGGAGAATTCCCAAATCTGACTCTTGTCTAAATGGCAAGCAAATTCCTGTTCTCGTCTGGAGACCTCTCACTGAACGGTCGAGGCTGAGTTTAGTGTTTAGCAAAATGAAAAAGAATGTTTCCTCCTAATAAATGTATCCAGTCCATGAATACATGTTGCCAGGAGGGACGGGTCCTTGGAGAGGAACACCATGCTTGGGAGGGTGGAGGGACAGCGCAAGAGGGGAAGACTCTCTATGAGATGGATTGATTCAGTGACTGGGGTAATCGGGATGGGTGTGTCGGAGGCAGTGCGATTGGCACAGCATAGAGCAGGGTTTAGGGCTGTTGTACATAGGGTCGCTATGAGTCGCAAACCACTCGATGGCACATAGCAACAACAACACAATAAAACAGAAATACAAGAATGTCAATAAAATGATAAAAACAATAAAAAGGAGATGTGCATGGTCTATCTTTCGTATAGCTGGGATTTAATACCACTCCTGGTGCACTGCAACTGCTCAGCTCATTGCTGTCTCTCCCAGCTCAGGGAGTCAGTCCGTCAACAGCATGGGCGATTATCCATCTTTTTCCCAGGGAGTGGCTGACCCATTTGAACCACAGAGAAACACTACATGTGGCTTAGCAGTGCGACTTCCTACGGACTAGGAGAACAGAGTCTGGTGCATAATAGGTATGAAATTACCAATTAGCTAATCACACTTTAGAGGCAAATTAAGTATGAGGAGTGTGACCATCTTTTCTGCTCTTTTGATCAGCTTCTAACTAGTATGCTTGTCTATTCTCTCACATGCTTTTTGTTTTTACATGAATAAATAAATGAAACTAATGTCTCGCATTTCTCATCTCTGGAAAAGGAATAATAATTATATATAATTTATATACAGTAATTGTCTCTAATGTTAAGTAATAATTCAATTGCTGTTTTATGTTGTTGTTACATGTGATCAAATGAATCCCTGGTGACTCATAAAAACACTATGTACAACAGTCCTAAACCCTGCTCTATCCTGAGCCAAACTTACTGTCTCTGAAACACCTACTTCTATTACACCAGTCACTGAGCCAATCCATCTCATCGAGGGTCTTCCTCTCTTGCTCTGTCCCTCCACTCTCCCAAGCATGTCATCCCTCTTCAAGGACTGGTCCTTCCTTGCAACATGTCCAAAGTACATCAGACAAAGTTTCAGAATCCTTGCCTTCAAGGAGCAGCCTGCTTTCACCCTCTCAAGGATAAACATATTTGTTCTCCTGGCAATCCATGCTATATTCAATACTCTTCTCCTGCACCACAGTTCTAAGGCATCATCAAGTCTCCTTTTATCATTCCTAGTCATTTTCCAGCCTTCTGATGCATAGCAAGTAATTCTAAAGACCATGGACTGGACCAGGCTCACATTAATCTTCAGACCAATGTCGTTGCTTCTCAGTACGCTGGAAAAATCCCTGACAGCATGTAATGTATACTATTTCATGCCCCATGTCGTTGTGCTAAGTGAAGTCGAGTGACCTACAACTCATAGTGACTTTATGAATAAATGAATATGATCCCTGTTCTAGCCTCATCATTTCTGACATATTCGAGGCTACCTTTACAGTCACTATGTTCCTCTGTCTTAATGATAGTCTTCCTCCCCCTACGCCGACCCTCCATCATTCAAGCACACGGTCCTTTTTCAAGGACTGGCCCGTGAAATCGAGCTTCCCTATCCTTGCCTCCCAGGAGCGCCATGGCTACCTCTTTTTCAAGACATAGCTGTTTGTCTTTTTGACAGTTCCTGGGCTATACAGCACTCTTCTCCAGCACCACAGCTCAAAGACATTCATTCTTCTTCTGTCACCCTTAGTCATTGTCCAACTTCAAATGCATAGCAAGTAATTGAAAAGACTCTGGTTTGGAGCAGGTGCACCTTAGACTTCAAACTGACATAATTTCTCTTCAGCACTTTGGAGACATCCCTAACAGCAGATTTTGCCAATACAGTAGGCTTTGTCATTTCCTCGCTGCTGACACTGTTGATTGTACATCCAAGTAAGATAACATGGTTGACAATTTCTTTCTTTTCTCCATCTGCTGTGATGGGCCCTGTTGACCTGGTGGTGAGGATTTTTGCCTTCATGATAATGAGATGCAATCTGTACTGAAGGCTCTTTATTGTAGGCCTTGCTCCTCTGTAGCTAGTGTTTCAAGTCCTCCTTACTGTAGCAAGCAATATTGGGTCATCTATATAACTCGGGCAGTTGGTCAATCTTCCTTCAATTTTGATGGCATGTTCATCTTCATAGAGTCCAGCTTCTTCAATGGTTTGTTCTGCATACTGATTGAATAAGCATGGAGAAAGGGGTCAGTCCTGATGCATACTTTTCCTGATTAAAATAATATTTAACATACCATGAAGTGTCAGAAGAACAAAACTATCTGTCCTAGAGGAAGTATAACTAGAGGACTCCTTAGAGGCAAGAGTGATGAAATTTCATCTCACTTCTGGGGGTGTATTTTCCAGGAACCACTCTTCACAGAGACACATCATAGTGGGAAAAGCACAGGGTCCGTTAAAGAGAGGAAGACTCTCAACAAGATGTATTAACACAGTGGCCACCACCAGGGACCTGAGCAGGTCCCTGCTATGAAAGCGGTACAGCATGGCCCAGGGCTCACATTTGTTCATGTGTTAACAATGATCTGTAGTGACGATGCCTAACGACAGCATCACCATCGCAACTTACCACCATCATCATCATTTTTATAGCTGAAAGTTTCTCAGAAAGATTCAGACTCTGAAGGTTGGTGTTTTGGGTTTGTTTGTTTTTCTCTCACAGTCACCCAGCAGTTATTCTTGTTTAGTGCGATCAAGTTGGAACTGATTCACAGCTGATCCTCTCACAGATTTTAAGAGGCAGTAAATCACAGAGGCTGAAGCCAAGGTGCTCCTTGGAGGCTAGGAATTTGAAGCTCTGTCTCACACACGTTGGGCATGTGGCCAGGAGGGACCAGCCCTTGGAGAACGACATGCTTGGAAGGGTGGAGGGATAGTGCAAGAGAGGAGGACCCTGGATGAGATGGGTTGATAGAGTAACTGGTGTAATGGGGGTAGGTGTGTCAGACACAGTGAGAATGACCCAGGATGGGGAGGTTTCAGAGCTAGTGTGCATGGGGTCTCTGTGAGTCGTAGTCGACTCGATGGCACATAACAACAACAACAAATCCTGAGGGGAGATTACCCATCTTTCCCCTGAAGAGTAGTTACGAGATTCACTGCCTACCTACGAGGTCTGTAGAGCTTCCTGTTCTATAGAAACCTGTTTCAAGCAGGTCACCCTTTTAGAAGAGTCTAACCTAAGTTTCTTTAGAGAACCCTGTTTCTTGCCTGTTTTCAGTTGTTTGCTTGTTGTTCCTGGCTTTCTCCTTCCTGTAGAATCCTCTCCTCTGAACAGAGGCTTGTCTTTGTGAGGTGCCATTGAGGTAGTTCCAAGCTACGGCAATGGCACACCAGTGTGAAGCCCATGCCCTCCCTGTCCCCTCCTCCCCGCATCTGTGGTGCTTATGCCCACTGTCGCACCCACTGTGGGAACTCATTTTACTGAGGGACTTTCTCTTTTTCACGGACTCGCCTACTTTACCAAATATGATTTCTTTCTCCAGGGACTGACTCCTGATAACATAAACTAAACAGTGTAATTCTGTTTAATGGTGTTGTCTGGTCTACCGACCTTCTTTATTTATTTTTGTCCTTTGTATCCAGAAAGCCCATCATGATCTCATTTCTCAGCTGCTTTCAATCAAACTGTATGTGGAAATTGAGAATGATCTTACAAATTGGCCCTTACGATCCAGACTTGGTTGGTATTTTTTTTTCTTTCTTAACAGAGAATAGCATGTTTTATTCTTTAACCATTTAGTAGTTATTATATTTTCCTTGAAAACAATCTGTCTTGGAGAGGGTGCAGCCAGAGTGCTTCTTGGAGGCAGAGATGATAAGGTTTCACCTCACAGACTTTGGGCTTGCCACTGGGATAGGCTATTCTTCGGAGATTGTGTTTGTAAAAGGTAGAGGGTCAGAGAAAGAAAGCAAGACCTTTAAACCAGACGGACAGACACAGTGACTGAAGGAAGGGGCTCAAGTGAGTCAGAGATGGTGAGGAAGGCACAGGCCTGGACAGCGTTACAATATATTGTTCATAGGTCACTATGAGTGTATTTGACTCAATGGTACTTAACAAAAATCCGAAAGGTCTCAATTGTCTACTGATTTAACCACAGGCCCAAATTAACTGTTTAGTGACTGGTACACTTAGTGAGCATCTGCCCTTCTCCGTGTAATGGTTCTCTTAAGTTCTCTTGGTGTTGGATATATGTATGTATCGAGTCAGAAGCACCTGAGAGCTGGTCCTCCAGCTGGTTTTCAGAAGCGGGAAATCACACAGGGGGAGATGGCTGGTCCTTCTCCGGGGAGCAGCTGGCCTATTCAAAATGCATGTCTTAGGGAGCGCAGCACAGCAAGTTGCCACTGGATCACAGAGCTCCCTTAGCTACTCTTGCTGATAGGACCAGCCTGCCAAGCACGACTCACAGCAGCCCTACGAACAACAGATCTGAAGCCTCTTCAACCCTGTACCATCTTCATCATCTCTAACTGTCACTGCCGTCAATCAGCCTCCTTGGGAGTCTTCCTCTCTTTCATTGGTTCTCCACTCTCCAAGAATGCTCTTTCCAAGGAATAACCTCACCTGGAAACACACATATGTGACCCAAAACCTTGCTATTCTTGCTTGCAAGGAACACTCTGGCTTCACTTTTCCTAAAACATACCCTTTTGGTTTGGAGCAATTCGTGGAATATTCAGTGCTTTTCTCCAACATCGCAATTCAAAGGCACCAATTCTTCTTCTGTCATCCTTCCTTATTGTCCAGCTCTCAGATGCATAGTAAATGATTGAAAAGACCATGGTCTAAGTCTTTGCATAGTAAATGATTGAAAAGACCATGGTCTAAGTCTTTACATAGTAAATGATTGAAAAGACCATGGTCTAAGGTTTACCTTAGTCTCCCAAATGGCAGCACTGTTGCTCTTCAGTATTTTGAAGAGGTCTCTGACAGGAGACTTGCTTAAAGTAATATATCTCTTGATCTCCTGACTGCTGGTATTAGGGGTATTGATTACGGGTCTCAGTAAGATGAAATCATTGAACAAATTCAAGCCACAGGTATAATACTTAAGGATGCCATGGGCAGAATATTCAATGATCGAGGAGCCATTAAAAGAAAATGGAAGGAGTATAGTATACAGAGTCACTGTACCAAAAAGAATTGCCTGATACAGAAGAATTTCAAGAAACAACATATGATCGAGAGGCAATAGTGATGAAGGAGGACATGCTACTCTGAAGAACCTGGCAAAAAAAATATAGCCCCAGGAATAAAGAGAATACCAACTGCCATATTTCAACAAACAGATACTGCCCTGGATGTGCTCACCAGGTTTTGCCAAGAAATCTGGAGGACAACTCCCTGACAAACTCACTTGAAGAAATCCATATTTATTTCCATTCCCCCCCAAAAAAAGGTGACTTGACAGAGTGGGGAAATTATCTAACAATATCACTAATATCACATGTAAGCAAAATTCTGCTGAAGATTATCCAGAAAAGACTTGAACAGTACATTGACAAAGAACTACCAGAAGTACAAGCTGAGCTGGGTTTAGACAAGGTCATGGCATTAGAGACTATTTCCAATGTCAAATGGATCTTGGTCAAAAGCAAAGAATACCAGAGGAATGTCTATCTGTGCTTCATTGACTGTACAAAGGCATTTGACTGTGTGGATCACAACAAATTGTGGCTAACCTTGAGGAGGACGGGAATCCCAGAACACTTGATTGTGCTTATGGGAGATCTATATGGAAAAGTCTGCTGTTAGGGACCTCTCCAGGGTACTAAAGAGCAATGGTGTCACTCTGGTGTGTCTGATACAGACTATGGTCTTTGCAATCACTTGTTATGCATCAGAGAGTTGGACAATGACTAGGGAGGATAGAAGGAGAATTGTTGCCTTTGAGCTGTGGTGCTGGAGAAGAATATTGAATGGACCCTGCCAAGAAAACAAACAGATTCATCCTGGAGAGGGTTAAACCAGGCTGCTTCTTGGAGGCAAGGATTCTGGGGCTTCGTCTGACATACTTTGGACATGTTGTAAGGAGGGGCAGGTCCTTGTAGAGGGACAACATGCTTGGGAGGGTGGAGGGACGGTGCAAGAGGGGAAGACCCTCTATGAGGTGGATTGATTCAGTGACTGGGGTAATGGGGATGGGTGTGTCAGAGGCAGTGCGATTGGCACAGGATAGAGCAGAGTTTAGGGCTGTTGTACATAGGGTCGCTATGAGTCACAAGTGACTTGATGGCATGTAACAACAACAACAACAACAATACTTGGACCAGGAAGCAGGACTCAGAACAGAGCAAGGGAAGCATGATTCAAAAATCAGGAAAGGAGTGTGTCTGGGACATGCTCTGTTTCCATACTTTTTTCAGTCTATACACAGAACAATTCAATCGGAAGGTTAAGCTTTATGAGGAGAAATGTGGCATCGGGAATGGAGGAAAACTCATCAACAACCTACTTTATGCATAGGATACCTTGTTTGCTGAAATTGAGGAGGATCTGAAGTACTTGCTGCAGAAGGTCAAGGACGGTAGTCTTCAGTATAGACTGAAGCTCAACATCAAGAAGACAATGATTCTCACCACTGGGACAATTGGCAGCACCATGATGGATAGAGAAGAGATTGAGGTTGTTAACAATTACAGCTTCCTTGGCCGAACAATCAAGACTCTTAGCACCAACAGTCAGAAAATCAAAAGAAAATGCACTGGGAAATTCTGCTATCAGTGACTTCTCCAGACTACTGAGAAGCAACAATGCCAGTCTAGAGACTAAGGTGTACCTAATCCAGGTCATTATCTTTGCAATTATTTACTATGCACCAAAGAGCTGGACAATGACTAATAACAACATAATGAGAATCGATGCCTTTGAGTTGTGGTACTGGAGAAGAGTCTTGAACATACCATGGACTGCCAAGAGAACAAATAGATCTGTCTTAGAAAGGGTGAAACCAAGTTTCTCCTTGGAGGCTAGAATTGTGAAGCTCTTTCTCACATACTTTGCACACAGAGCCAGGAGGGACCAGTCCTTGGAGAATGACATCATGCTCACAACGGTGAAGGGACAGCACAGGAGAAGACCTCAAATCACTGCAATCCCAGAGGCGCACAGTTCGATTCCACCAGATGCCAGGTGCTCTACTGGAGAAGGAGGAACCATCTCCTCTTGTACCAGTCAGATCCGATTAGACAGTATACACACGAAATATAATAAAATAAAATATGCCTGGAAAGCTAGAAGGCCAGTAAAAGAGAGGAAGACAGTGAGATGAATTGACATCCCCTGACATCCTAACTGAGAAATCCTACAACAATCTAGAGATAGTAATATGTTTTACTACAGGTTAAAAACAACATATTTATCTGTAACTCTTCATATTGGAGACGTTTCTTTGCATGTTGCTTAGATATGTCTATGTTTCCTTGTCTATCATTTGCTCTTTTGGGTATAGGACTTAACTGTTAGATGTTGGAGGAAAGTGGAGCTCCCAGACTAAGACAAACTAGGAAGAAGTATTGGTCACCTACTTCTGAAATAGCAGGCCTTTGAAAATCCTGACAAGGCATGCAAACAGCCAAGAAATCGAAAGATGAGTTACATTGGGAAAATCTACAGTCCAAGATCTCTCCAGAGTGCTAAAGTATGTCAGTCTAGGTACTAAGGTATGTCTGATCCACATTATGACCCTTTTCAAATGCTTGCTATGCATCTGAGAGCTGCACAATGACTAAGGTTAACAGAAGAAGAAGAGATGCCTTTGAGGTGTGGCATTGGAGAAGAGTACTGAACATACCATGGATTGTCAAGAGAACAAATAGGTCTGTCCTGGAGAAGGTAAATCCAGTTTGCTCCTTGGAGGCTAGGATTTTGAAGCTCCATCTCACATACATTAGACACATCAAGAGGGACCGACCCTTGGAGAAGAACATCATGCTTGAAAGGCATGATCCATTCATTCTGGAAGAAAGGGATTGAAACTGTGGCTGTGGTCATGGGATCAGGTATGAAGTTGTCTCAGGCTAGGGCAAGGTTCAGAGCCATTGTTCATAGAATCACCAGGAATCACAGCCAACTAGACGGCACATAACAACAGACAACGAAGACTAACTCCAGGATTTAAAAATAGAAGATTGTCTTTCTTTACAACCTGGCGTATTATATCATAATTGAGAACACCTACTCCTTGGATAGTCTTGGTCTGTGATGGGGAATGGTATTGTTGGAAAATTGCCTGTGGTATTCTCTATTAACTTGAAAACTCCCTCTACATAAGTGACATTAGGATTCTTTGATCTATAAAATACCTTTTGTGTGTAAGAATTCTGATTTGTTGGTTGATGAAAAAGAGTAACCAACATAGAGCCACATTATGTAAATGGAGCTCCTTGGGTTAATTATTAGGAATCATTTGAAATGTGTATTAATTTAAATTTTAATGATTGGTTTTGATTCATATATTTTAAGATAATTTTGTAGTTTAGTGGAAAAGCGAATGAATAACTGCACTTTAGAAACTTTCTTAATCTTGAACATATTGTATACATTTTAAATAATGATAGACAGAAGATATTATATCATAATGCTTCAATTATCCATTTAAATCTTAATAAAAATTCAGAGAATGTGCTAATCAATATGCACCATGATTAAACAGATTAATTTTCCTGTAATTTTGGAGCCAAATTTTCAGAAGAATCTTAGTAGGGGGGACTGTCCTTTCTTGGAAATACAGGACTATCCTTTCTTAGAAAGGATGTACCCCTAAATTTAAGTAATATGACTTTGTTTCTGAGTCATACATTATCTACATGTTATTATGATGTTTTAAAATGGAATGTACTCTGTTGATTTTTAGTCATCTATTTAAATATAAGTCTTAAACTGATTGTTCAGGGGCTGGCTGATTTTCCAGTTTATGAATTATTTATTTCCTTTGTCTTGAAGAGGTCATCACTGCTGCCAGGTAAACCTTCTGAACATGATGCTTATGTTCAGGAGATGCTAAAGATGGGAAGAAAGTCACTGGTTACATTACAAAACCACAGAGCTAATTTAAAGCCTAAGCAAAGTGTTTCATAATGCCAAAGCCTTGTTCTGCAGAACAACATACACTAAGCTCTCTGTGGTTCTGAATGTGTCATTACTTAGTTTGAAATGAAACACAGCCGGTAGGCTTTTCTTTAGACCATAGATCTAGGAAAATATTGACATCAAGAACTACAGGCAGGACTTGATATGTCATCACAAATATTTTTTACAAGAAACATAAATGGCAACCATACACATGGACCTCATCTGATGGTCTGCGCAGGAATCATATTGACTACATCTGTGGAATGAATCATTGAAGAAGTTCAATATCAGCTGTGAGAACTAGGCCGGTTGCTGATTGTGGTACAGACCATCAACTACTCATATGCAAAATCAAACTGAAAGTTAAAAAAATTTAATCAAATCCAAAAGGACCAAACGTTGACCTTGAGTCTATCCCACTTGAATTTCAAAACCATCTCAGGAACAGGTTTGAGGGCTTGAATACTGATAAGTGAAGGCCAGATAAGCTGTGGGAGGATATCGAGAATATTATCCACAGATACCACAGCCTTGCCTACTGAAACTGAGAAGAGCCTGAAACATTTGCTGTAGAAGGTCAAGGACTGTAGTCTTCAATATGAATTGAAGCTCAAGGTCAAGAAAATGAAGATTCTCATCACTGGGCCACTTGGCAGTTGTTTCAGCTTGGTAGTTTCCAAGACTCTTGGCACCAGCAGTTAGAAAATCAAAAAACAAACTGCATTATGAAAATCTGTTGTCAAGGACCTCTCAAGAATGCCAAAGAGCAATGATATCAGTCTAGAGATTAAGGTGAGCCTGATCCAAGCCTTGGTCTTCACAATTACTTGCTATGTATCCGAGAGCTGCACAATGACTAAAGATGACAGGAGAAGAATTATGTCTTTGAGTAGTGATTCTGGAGAAGAGTATTGAACATGCCATGGACTGACAAAAGAACTAACAGATAGGTCTTGGAGAGAGTGGAACCAAGCTGCTCCTTGGAGACAAAAATTTTGAGACTCCGTCTCATATACTATGGGCATATTGCCAGGAGGGGTCAGTCTTTAGAGAAGGATATCATGCTTGGAAGGATGGAAGGAACAGTGCAGGGAGAAAGACCTCTGATGAGTTGGATTGATACACTAACTGGGGTTATGAGGGTGAGTGTGTCAGACACAGTGAGATTGGCTAAGGATAGAGTAGGATTCAGAGCTACTGTGCATATGGTCCCTATGGGTTGTAGTTGACCCAACAGCACATAACAACAACAAAAAACTAAGAAATTAAATCAAAGTTGTGGTTGAGATTGATTATGCTTGCTTGTCTAAAATCATCAATCTCCAGGATGATACCTTTTTTTTTTATTCCAAATAGGGAAAGTTCTGTTTGATTTTTTCCCATCGATAAGACTGAGTCATAAGCCATAAATATGGCAAGATTTAATATAGGCTAAATTAGAAAATATTGAAAAGAGACTTCTAAATGTTTAAAAGAGACTTAAATTTTCTAAAGTATAAACAAATCACTAACTACAGTTGCTACTAACAACAGTCAAAGTAAAATGTATCATTTTCTAAATAACAAGTGGTCAGAACCACCAGAAATAAAAAGATTTACAATGTGCCTGGGAGCAGAAACCAGTACATGGAGGTACAGGCCATGAGTGTCTCTCCGAAAGGGCCAGAGGGAGTGAGAAAAGCACAGCCCCTTACAATCCCAGACGAGAAAGCAGATAAAGAGAGCCCGTGGGCATGTACTTCTGGTGCCCCCAGAGCCACATCATCAACAAGAGGTGGGTTTGTTTTTTGGTTTTTTTTCATTGTTGACTCACAGTTCTGGTATCAAGAATGTAGTTCATTAGGGAAGTTGTAGAGTGGAGGAGGCAAGAAACGTCTCAATGCAAATCCAGGATTTATCCTAGCAGTCCCAAGGCATGGTCCCTCAATTAGTCCAGGCTCTGGTTTCAGCTCAGCAAGAAACCTCTGCTTTCCTCAGTCACTGAGCAAAGTTTGTCTCAGACCAGATATGAGCCAGCTTCTCCTTAATTAACTAGTATCCCTGTGCTCCTCTGACAACTTGTCACAGTTTCTCCTCAGCAATGCCACAATCTCTCCACCACCATCATCAGGGTCTCATCTCCAGGATCATGTACTCACCAGGGCCATGCTCCAGTCTCCCTCAAGTATTGCTGCTCAAGTCTTGTTCCCATAAGTCTTGCTACTCAGTGTGAGAAGCCCTCTCTCACTTATCCTAGTCCCACAGCTGTTGATAATTTGCAAGACCATGTGTCTGCAGTTAAGGTAACTGGAGACCAGAAGGGACTTATGTAATGGCTAAACAAAGCCAACAATGCACAATGGAATATTATGAAAACTTCACTCAAACAAATAAGAAAACCTAGATTTGATGAACAAATAGAAATGCACGCCCAACCCAAACTGACACAAACTGAAGCAGAATACCTGAACAGACCCATAACAAAAGAAGAGATTTAGCAAATCATAAAGCAATTCCCAACAAAACAAAGCCCTGGGCCAGGTGGTTTTACTAGTGAATTTTCTCAAACATTCAGAGAAAAGTTGCCAGCTATTCCACATAAAGTATTTCAGAAAACAGAAAAAGAGAGCATTCTTCCAAGACTCATTCTGTGAAGCAAACATATCCCTTATACCAAAGGCAGGTATATTGTTATTAGGAGCTGTCAAATCAAGTACAACTCATAGTGACCCTATGAACAAAAGATCGGAACCCTGTTCTATCCTGTGCAATTCTCACACTTCCTGACACACAAGAGCCCGTTGTGTCAGTCACCATGTCAATCCACCTGGTTGAGGTTCTTCCTCTTCCTAGCTTATCCTCAATCCTTCCCAGCATCATGTCCTTCTCCAAGGACTAATCCTTCCTAGCAACATATCCAAAGTATATGAAGCAAAGTCTCATCACTCTTGCCTCCAAAGAGCCCTCTGGCTGCACCCTCTCGAAGACATATCTGTTTGTTCTTTTGGACATCCATGGGATGTTCAGTGCTCTTCTCCCACACCTCAGCTCAAAGGCGTCAATTTTTCTTCTGTCATTCTTATTCAGCTCTCAGGCCCACAGCGTATGATTGGAAAGACTATGGCCTGGATCATACATACCTTAGTCCTCAAAATGATATCAAAGTCAGATATACACACTATCAAAGTGGAAAACTATAGAGCAACATCTTTCATGTACATAGGTGTAAAAAAATTCTCAATTTAAAAAATCATGGCCAATAGAATCCAATAGCACAAAAAATAATTCACCATGACCGAATGGGATCATAGCAAGCATGCACAAGATGGTTCAACATAAGAAAGATAATTAATGTAATTCATCACATTAACAAACCAAAGAACAAGAACCACATCATGTTATCTATTGATGCAGAAAAGGCTTTTGACAAAATTCAACACCCTTTCCTGATTAAAACACTCAACAAAATAGAAATAGGGGGATATTTACTCAATATTTTACTTAGTGAGAAGTATATACACAAAACCAAAAGCCAACATCATTCTCAATGGAGAGAGATTAAAGACATTCCCCTTGAGAATAGGAACTATACAATGATGTCCACTATCACCTCTCCTATTCAGTATTGTATGAGAAGTCTTAGAGCAATAAGACAAGAGAAGGAAATAAGAGCTTTCCAAATTGGGAAAAAGGAAGTAGCACCATCTCTATATGCAAATTATATAATAATATACTTAGAAAACCCTAAAGTCCCATTGATAAAACTCCTGGACATACTTGACTAATTCAGTAAAGTAGCAGGATACAAGATTAGCATACAAAAACCAGTTGGATTTCTCTACAGTGACAAAAAGAATATAGAAATAGAGCTAAGAAAACAATACCCATCACAATAGCTAACCACAAGATTATACTTGAGAGCAAATCTAACATAAAAGACATACACAAAGAAAATTACAAAACATTATTAGAAGAAACAAAAAGAGGCCTGGAGAAATGGAAGAATATACCATGATCATCGATAGGAAGACTCAATATTATGAAAATGACAATTCTACCAAAGACAATCTACAAGTTCAATGTAATTCCAATACAGATACTAATTCCATTGAAAAGGCAATTTCCATTTTTATCTGTAATGGAAAGAGATCCCAAATAAGTAAAGCACTCCTGAAAAAGATAAACATATCACAGAATACTGATTCCTATAGAGATCCACTCTTTAGAAATGCTTTCAGTTGTCATAGATTCAGTTCTCAAGCATATATTGAGTCACGTATTTATAGAATGCCTTCACTGTGCCTGATTGTAGAGTAGGAAATGAACTCTAATGGCATAGTAGTTAAAGAACTCAATTGTTAACCAAAAGTTAACGACCAAACCCACCAGAAAAATGTGGCAATTTACATCTGTGAAGGATTTACAGCCTTGGAAACCCAGTGGGACAGTTCCCTCTGTCCTATATGGTCACTTTGAGTCAGAATTGAATCAACAGTTTGATTATGGGGTAGATCAAGACTGTGCATTATCAGTCTGTGGCACGTGTTGTACACCTCAACTGGCATCCATTCCCGGGGTCTTGCTTTTTGCCAGTGCCTTCAGCGCAGCTTGTATTTCTTCCTTCAGTACTACTGTTTTGGTTCTTGATCATATACTACTTCCTCAGATGGGTCAATGTGAAAGTGACTCTATATCCCATCCACCTTTTTTTTTGGATGCTTCTTGCATCATTCAAGAATTTTCTTGTAGAATTCTCTAGTATGGGAACTCAAGTCTTGAATTTCTTTTTCAGTGCTTTCAGTTTGAGAAATGGTCTTCCCCTTTGATTTTCTTATTCTATGTCTTTGCATATTTAATTATACTTTGTCTTCATGAACTGCCCTTTGAAAATTTAATTTCTTCCTTTTGTTTTGGTCTCTCAATGTTGTAGTGCAAGTTTCCTTAGATTTCTTTTTTAGAGTCTCTAAATTTAATTTCTTCCTTTTGTTTTGGTCTCTCAATGTTGTAGTGCAAGTTTCCTTAGATTTCTTTTTTAGAGTCTCTAAATTTCTTTTTTTATCTTTTTATTTTTTTATTAATTTTAATGAAAGTTTACAGAGACTTTGGATTTCCATTCATTCATTATTGCATTTTTCTCCCTGCCCACCCCTCCCCCCAATTTGCTCTTCTCTTTGAAAAGTAAAGGAAAAATTCTTTCATTGTTATTCAATCCCTCCCCCCAAGTCCACTCCACTATGCTGCCTTCATTCTGGACTCCTGTCATGACAATAATAATCATATATCTCTTTTAAGCGGTTTTCTCCCTCATCCATTTCAATGCAGTATACATTATTTATCCCCACTTTCTCAGTCTCCCCCCAACCCCGATGTCAGTTCCATTTTACAGCAGTGGCACTATGCAGTATTTTTTCCTTTGTGACTTAGAGATATTTCACTCAGCCATTATGCTGAGTCCTCTAGGGTCCCCATTTGTTTTTCAGTGCAGCATAGTGTTCCATTGTGTGAATATACCAGAGCTTCTCTATCCATTCGTTTGTTGATGGGCACTTGGGTTGTTTCCAACTCTTTGCTATTATGAACAAAGCCTTGATAAATATGGATGTGCATATATATGCTTGGGCGGTGGTTATGGTTTCTTTAGGGTAAATTCCTAGTAGTTGAATTGCTGGATCAAAGGTATTTCTAGTTGCAGCTTTTTAAGAAAGTGTCATACTGCCTTCTATAGTGGTTGCACCATTTTGCTTTATTAATTAATTAATGCAGCTTTCGTTCTGGACTCCTATCATGACAAAAATATCTAATTAGTTTGATGGGCACTTAGGTTGTTTCCAACTCTTTGTTCACAATAGTGAATAGTGGAATTGCTGGGTCAAATGATATCTCTATTTGCAACTTTTTGGGAAAGTGCCATACCTCCTTCCAAAGTGGTTGTACCATTTTACGCTCCCACCAACAGTGAATAAGGGTTCCAGTTTCTCCGTAACCTCGCCAGCATTTGATGTTTGCTCTTCCGTTAAATTTTGCTGTTCTTACTGGGGTGAGATGATATCTCATAGTTGTTTTGATTTGCATCTTTCTTAGAGCTAGGGATTTTGAACATTTTTTCATGTGTTTATTTGCCATCTGAATGTCTTCTGTGGTGAAGTGTCTGTTCATATCCTGTGCCCATTTTTCAATTGGGTTAGATTTCTATTTTGATCTTTTCTTTTTTCCTAGTTTGTAATGACCTTTTGTTTTCATCATGGATGAAAGCCTTGATATCATCTCATAATTCACCTGGTGTTCAGTTATTAGTGTTCAATGTGTCAAATCTAATATCTTTTAAAAAATATTTTTATTATTTTGTGTGTGTGTGCGTGTGTGTATGTGTGTTGTCAAATCAGATCTGATTGGTACAGGAGGAGATTGCCCCTCCTTCTCAAGCAGAGCATCTGGTGGATTTGAACCGTGCGCCTCTGGGATTGCAGTGCAGCTTCTTGCCCCTAGACCACCAGAGCTCCCTTCAAATCTATTCTTGAGATAGTTTTTTTAAATACAGATGGTAAGCTCAAGGTCTTATTTTCGTTATAATAGACTTGTTTTCATTTCTTAAACTTCAGTTTGAACTTTCACATGAGTAACAGATGGTCTATTCCACACTAAGTCCCTGGCTTTGTTTTGACTGTTGATACTGAGCTTTTCTATGGACTCTTTACACAGATATAGTTAATCTGATTCCTGTGTGGTTACAAGGTTCAAATCCATGAGGGAAAGTCCTTCAGTATAAGTGCAAAGAAAGACTGAAAAACTTGCCAGGAGTCAGTCTGAAAGACATCAACTTATTGCTTGGGGAAATTTACATTCAGGAGAAAGGATACACCCAGAGGCAGCTGCCCAGCTTTGTTCTTGGGTCTGAAATGGCACTCAATAAAGAAAAATGTATTGTTCGAGTATACCCAGCCCTGTAGGGCTGAAGTATGAGTGTTGAGCTTCGTCCTAGCTAGGTAATAATCAAACCATGCATCAAAAGAAGCAAGGGAGGTGAAGTTACCTGATAGCGTAAGTCCTGCCGACCACTAACTAACATCAGAGACACAAGTGAGGAAGAATACACTTTCAGGTAGTTAATGGAAAACAGAATCCAATTCAACGCTAACTTAGTTTGGCTCAGAATTAGCCAGATGGTTTGTTATTGTTGTTGTTGTTTGTTTGTTTTTTGAGAGTAGGGATGGACGTTGACAATATCCCACAAGTAGTCAGTCAATATGCATAGGTCACCATTTACATTTTCCTTAAAAAGTACTGCCAATGAAGACATCATTGCTTATCTAAAACTCATTCAATTATTCTATCATTCAATCCCCAGCCTCATTTTTGCCACTAAAACCATATTTTTCAAATACCAGTCCAACATTTTGTACAACATTTCCATTCTAGGACCAATTTTTAAAAAAATTTTATACCGGCTTAATTCCAAATTTCAAATACATTGTTTTTCATACTAGACCTTTCCCACTTCCTTCACCATGACCCCAACCCCCATCAAATTGTAGGACCCCATGATTAGCACCCTACCCCTGCCCCGCCCCACCCATCCTCTCTGCTTCCACCCTTCCTCCCTCCCTTGTATCCTCATACTCATTCTACAGTAATATTTATACAAATATATCAAGTACAAATACCAAATTATATAAATAGAAATAGAAATACAACGATGAA
>NW_006399985.1:1541618-1547254 GCF_000299155.1 Elephantulus edwardii | reverse complement strand
AGTGTATGAGGGTTCTTACCCAGAGACAGAGGCAAGTGATTCCATAAATAGAGGCAAGTAGTTAGAATCCATTAGCTGATCCATAAGAGGACGGTCAATAGGCTCCCGTGGGATTTGTTGTTGTTGTTTTGTTATTATGTGCCGTCAAGTCGCCTGAGACTCACAGTGACCCTATGTACAATGGCCCTAAACCCTGCTCTATCCTGTGCCAACCTCACTGTCACTGACACACCTACCCCCATTATCCCGGTCACTGAATCAATCCATCTCATCGAGGGTCTTCCTCTCTTGTGCTGTCCCTCCACTCTCCCAAGCATGACCTCCCTTTCCAAGGACAGGTCCTTCCTTGCAACATGTCTAAAGTATGTCAGACGAAGTTTCCAAATCCTTGCCTCTGAGGATCAGCCTGGTCTCACCATCTCTAGGATGAACCTGTTTTGTTCTCCTATCAATCCATTCTTCTTCACCTCAAAGGCACAATTCTTCTATCATTCCTAGTCATTGTCCAGCTTTCTGAATCATAGCAAATAATTGCAAAGACTATGACCTGCATCAGGTGCACCTTAGTTTCCAGACTGACATTGTTTTTCATTAGTACTTTGGAAAGGTCTCTGACAGCAGACTTTCCCCAATGCAATTTGTCTTTTAATTTCCTGGCTGCTTGTACCAAGAGTGTTGATTGTTGAGCCAAGCAAACAGAAATTCTCAATCTTTTCACCATCTATTATTATGTTACCCATCAGCCTCATGGTGAGAATCTTTGCTTTCTTGATGCTGAGCTGCAACCCATATTGAAGGCTGCAGTCCTTGACCTTCTGTAGCAAGTGCTTCAAGTCTTTCTCAGTTTCAGCTGGCAGGGTTGTGTCATCTGTATAAAGCAGATTGTTGATCAGTCTTCCTCCAGTCGTGATTCCACATTCCTCCTCATAGAGCCCAGCCTCTCAGATGATCTGTTCTTCATATAGATTGAAAAGATATGGAGATAGGACACATCCCTGGCATACACCCTTCCCAATTTTGAACCATACAGTGTTTCCTTGCTCTGTTCTGATGACTGCCTCCTGGTCCAAGTATAGCACAAACAAGTATTCTTGGATTCCTATTTTTCTCAGAGTCAGCCACAGTTTGTTGTGGTCCACACAGTCAAGTGCCTTTCACAGTCAATGAAACACAGATAGACATTCCTCTGGTACTCCCTGCTTTCAGCCAAGATCCATCTAACATCAGCTACAATATCTCTAGTACCACGGCTTCTTCTAAACCCAGCCTGCACTACTGGCAGTTCTCTGTTGATGTGCTGTTCCAGTCATTTTTGGCTAATCTTCAGCAGAATCTTGCTTACATGTGATATTAATAATGTTTGATAATTTGTGCACCTTTCTTTGAAATGGGAGCAAATATAGCTCTCTTTCAGTCGGTCAGGTGGTTGCCCTCTATATTTCTCGGCATAACTTGGTGAGCACATCCAGGGCAGCATCTGTTTGCTAAAATGTATCAATTGGTATGGCATTAATTCCTGGGGCCTTGTTTTTTGCCAATTCTTTCAGAGCAGCTTGAACCTCTTCCTTCATCACCACAGGCTCTTACTCATGTGTTGTTGCGTGACATTCTTCAGTGTCTGCCAATTCATTTTGGAACAATGACTGTATACTCTTTCCATCTTCTTTTAATGCTTCCAAAGCATCCTTTATTATTGCAACTTGAGACTTGAATTTGTTCTTCAGTTCCTTGAGCTTAAGAAATGCTGAGTGAGTTCAGCCCCTTTGATTTTCTGACTTGAGCTCTTTAAACATTTCATTATAATACTTTGTCTTCCCGCACTGTCCTTCGAAATCTTCTATTCAGCTCCTGATTATCTTGATTTCTTCCTTTGGCTTTGGCTTCTTGACGCTCTAGTGCAATAGTCAGAGTCTCTTCTGACATCCATCTTGGTCTTTTCTTCTCCTCTGTCTTTGTCTTCTTCCTTTTGCATTCTTCCTGGATGATATTATTTTTTAACTTTTTGAAAATTTATTATTAATTTCAATGAAAATTTACAGACACTTTGGATTTCCATTCATTCATTGTTGCACTTTCCTCCCTTCCCAACCCTTCCCCCCAGTACACTACCCTCTTAAAAAAGTAAAAGAAAAATTCTTTCACTGTTTTACAATCCCTTCCCCCAGGTCCACTTCACTATGCAGCCTTCATTCTGGACTCCTGTCATGACAAAAATACCCAATCACATATCCCTTTTAAAACAGTCTTCTCCCTCATCTGTTTCAATGCAGTATACATTATTGAACCCATCTTTCTCAGTCTCCCCCCACCCTGATGTCAGTCTGATATTACAACAGTGGCACCATACATTATTTGTCCTTTTGTGACTGAGATACTTCACTCAGCATAATGTCCTCCAGGGTCACCCATTTTGAATAATATTGTATGAGTTTCTTGGTTTTCAATGCAGCATAGTACTCCATTGTGTGAATATACCACAGCTTCTCTATCCATTCATTTGTTGATGGGCACTTGGGTTGTTTCCAACTCCTTGCTTGTCAGAGGCCTGGCTAACTTGCAAGGCAAGATTAGCACTACATTTGTAAAACCAGCAGAACTGATTCCACCTCGGCTAGAACCATCTTGAACGGAAACCTAAAAGAGATAATGTGATTACCTCTGTGGGTGTGTTTCAGAAACCTAAATGAGATAATATGATTACCCCTGCAGGTGTGTTTTTCAGAAACCGATATAAGCCTTTTTAGAGATAATAAAGAGGGGGGTTTGTGATCAACGAAGAGGCTCGCTGCGTCTTCATTTAATCCTCCTCCCTTCTCTTGGAGGAACTGTTTCGATATATTGGGGCAGGACCTCGATACTTGCTATTGTGAACAAAGCCGCGATAAACACGGTTGTGCACTGGCTGATATTCCTGATATCCTCCCACAACTTATCTGGTTTTCACTCATTAATGTTCAAGGCCTCAAACCTGTTTCTGAGATGGTTTTCAAATTCAGGTGGGATAGACTCAAAGTCATATTTTGGTTCCCATGGATTTGGTTTGATTTTCCTCAGCTTCAGCTTGAACTTGCATATGAGTAGTTGGTGGTTTGTTCCACAATCAGCTCCTTGCCTAGTTTTCACAGCTGATATTGAGCTTCTTTAGTGATTCTTTACACAGATGTAATTGATCTGATTCTTATGCATGCCATCAGGTGAAATCTGTGTGTATAGCCTGCATTTATGTTTCCTATAAAACATATTTACAATGAATAAATCATTGATGGTACAAAATTCTATCATTCAATCTCAAGCTTCATTTCTGTCACCAAGTCCATGATTTCCAACTACTGATCCTACCTCTCTGTTCCCAACTTTTGCATTCCAGTGACTCATTATTATTAATGTATCTTGATTTAATGACATGGGATTTACTACCTCTGGAAACCCACTGAAGGGTCAGCTCTGGATCAGTTTCAATTCAACAGCACACAGCATCAACCACAGCAGTTAGCTTGGGCATTGAGAAGGTCAGTAGGGATAATTCCCCCATTGTCCTCTCTGAAAGAACAGCTGGCCCAGCCTGGTTTTGCTGACTCTTGTTGGAGGGATGGTCTCTCGAAGTAAAAAGCGTCTCTTGCTTGCATCTGTACATGGTGCCAGCATCCAAATAACAAATTTTGTTCTACGAAGAGATTCAAGGGTTAATTTGGAGAACTGTGTTCAAAGTGATTGAAAAATCAAAGACTCTTGGGCTTCAAAGCCAACACAGCCTAGAATCCAGGAAAGGCCATACCAAGGAGCAAAGGGTCAGAGCTGAGGAATGAGCAATTGCTGTTGTTGGGTGCCGTCAAGACAAGTATAACCATCCTACCAACAGCCAACCCTACCCCTGTCCTATCCTGTGCCTTTCTCTTCATCTCTGATCCACTTGAGCCCATTATTGAAATCACTGTGCAAATTCATCTCATTAAATGCTGTCCTCTCCTTCGCTCATTCTCCATCTTCCCCAAAATGATGTCCCTTCCCAAGGAATAGTCCCACCTAGCTACATATCCAAAGTGTGAAAGATGAAACTTTGCCATCTTTACCTCCAAAGAGCAATCTGGCTGCACTTTTTCAAAGACATAACTGTTTGTCCTTTTGGCAGTGCATGGGATATTCAGTAATCTTCTCTAGCACCACAGCTGAAAGGCATCAATTCTTCTTCTATTATCCTTATTCATTGTCTGGCTCTCAGATGTATAGTAGGTGATTGAGAAGACCATGGCCTGAATCAGGCACACCTTGGTCTTCAAACTGACATTGCTGCTCTGAAGTATTCAAGAGATTTCCCTGACATTGGACTTGCCAAATACAATATGTATACTGATTTCTTAACTATTGGGACAAAGGGTGTTGATTGTTAATCCAAGCAAGATGAAATAATCGACAGCTTCAATACTGTCTACATCTGTCATAATGATGGCCGTTGAGCCTGTGATGAGGACCTTTGTTTTCCTAATGTTGAGATGTAGAAAAAGAACAGCCAAGAATGTCTAAAGTATTTGCCTGTCCTTCTCTTGATGGGGGCCAAGGAGGGCTAAACTAGTTACAAGACATAGAACCAAACAAACTTGCTTTGAAAGGGTAACTGGGATAGAAATTGTTTCTACCAGAGAAGATTTCTAGAAATGTGAAATAAGTTGTAACAAAAGTACTCATTTAGGAGGGAAAAGAAAAGTAGTTGATAGATCTTGAATTTTCCTATACGTAGTTTTTAGTAACTTGTAAGCAGAATTTAATTCCATCCCTTAAAATCGTTGGAGTGTAAAATGAGCAATTATTTTCAGAAGCATTATATTAAATCTAAGGACTTGACCGGGCACTAAATCATCAATTTCCTTTGGGAACAGTTTGATAGGTTGCCATCTAACATAAAGCAGAGACCTAGTGAATGAAGGTTGGGTTATAAAAGGGTGGAAATTTAATAGCAGTATTTTGAATATAACTTTTGTAGATTGAGTTTCCCTGTAGCAGAATCAGAGACAAGACTGCATGTGCAAGTGATTTATGGAAAAAATACTCCCAGGAAAAACCGAGAAGGGAGTGGAAGAAGCTGACCCAGCCCATGGTCATTCAGCCAATTGTGACCAATGGCTCATGACAAAAACCTAACTCAAACCCACTGCTATGGGTCCACTCCAACGGGAAGCAAAGGTGAAAAGCCCACTGCCATAGTGCCCATTCCAACAGGGAGTGGGTAGAGCCTGGAGGTAACATCAACGAGAAAGGTCCTTGCCCTGAGGAATCGCCATAATTTGATTCCACGGTAAGTTCTGGAGCATAGACCAGACTTCAGAGGTATTTTGCACTACGAGCTGAGTTTCCTAAATCTACTTTTGAACCAGAGGAGTTGAAAGGAAGGAACAGCCGAGCATGGCTAGCTCTCTTCACAGGTGGAAGAAATTCTACTCTGAATATGGAGGCTAGGTACGGGGTGTTCAGAACACAAGAGCAATGGATTTAAAGTGGTAGATCACTGAAAAGGATAGTTCAAGGTTTCTGAGGGACAACTGTGGTAGTGTTAACAGGTGGCTTTAATTTATATCTGAATACCCCCCATGATACATCTTCAAGGATATGAACATGTACGCCTAAGCACAATTAAAACAGTG
>NW_006399985.1:1538743-1540293 GCF_000299155.1 Elephantulus edwardii | reverse complement strand
GTCGCTATGAGTCGTCTACGACTCGACAGCATCAAACAACAACAACAACAGGCTTCTTCTCATAGCCACTTCACCATGAGCTAGGATTTCCTATCTCTTGGTTGACAGGCACCCTATCATACCACCCAGGGACTCCCAAAGGTACAATAAATAAATAAAAAACAAATAAGCAAGTGTCTGGGATGACAATAAATTCAGCTAGCAACCTAATTTCTAACCTGCTAAATGAGGTATAAACTCACTCACCACCATCAAGACGTAATGTATGAACTGAAAGGAAAATCTAGCCCCAGTAATCGATGTGATACTGCTTGTCATGTTTCAACTAACAGATGTGGTCCTGAATATGCTCACCAGTCTACACCAGGAAATCTGGAGGGCAGATGTCCGGCCAGCTGACTAGAAGAGGTCCATATTTGTTCCCACTCCCCAGAAATGAAATCTAGCAGAGTGTGGAAATTATCAAACAATATCACTAATAGCACATGCAAGCAAAATACTGCTGAAGATAACTTAAAAATGGCTAGAACAGTAGCTAGAGAACTGCCAGAAATTCAAGCAGGATTTAGAAGAGGTCATGGCACAAGGGATATCACTGCTGATGTCAGATCGATCCTGGCTGAAAGTAAAGAATGAATACCAGAAGAATGTCTACTTATGCTGTATTGACTATGCAAAGGAATTTGACTGTGTGATATTCAGGTATAATAAGTTAAAGCTAACATTGAGAAGAATGGGAATCCCAGGGACTTAATTGTGCTTATGTGAAACCTATAACCAGATCCTGGAGGCTGTTGTGCAAACAGATCAGGGGAACACTACATTGTTTAAAATTAAAGGGGAGTTCTGGTGGCCTAGTGGCAAGGAGCTGCAACTACAATCCCAGAGGCACACGGTTCGAATCCACCAGATGCTCTGCCAGGAAAAGGAGGGACAATCTCCTCCTGTACCAGTCAGATCTGATTTGATGGTACACTCACGCAAAAAAAAAATAAATAAATAAAATTAAGGGGGTGAATCAGGGTTGTACCCCCTCTCCATGTCTATTCATTCTGAATGCTAAAAAAAAATATTCAAGGAGTTGGACTCTACGAAGAAGAATGAAGCATCATGATTGGAGGAAAACTCATCAATAGCCTGCATTATGCATATTACACAACCTTGCTTGCTAAAAAAATAAGGAGAATTTTATGCACTTGCTGCAGAGTATCAAAGACTACAGCTTTCAATATGAATTTCATCTCAGTTTCAAGAAAACAGAAATTCTTACCACTGTACCAATAAGCAACATCAAGATAGATGGAGAAAACATTGAAGTTGTCAATGATTTCATCTAACCTCGATCCACAATCAACATCCTTGGTTTCAGCAGTCCAGAGATCATGAGACATTGAACTAGAAAAGGCTGCAGTCAGGACCCTCTTCAAATTTTTGAGGAGCAAGGATGTCAGTTTGAGGATGAAGGTGCACCTGATTCAGCCCATGATATTTCTCACCACTTGCTATGCATCTGAGAGCTAGATAATGAAGAAGGATGACAGAAGAAGAGT
>NW_006399985.1:1531158-1536003 GCF_000299155.1 Elephantulus edwardii | reverse complement strand
TCCATTTCTGCTTCCATTCTAATTTTTCAAGCACCATAGTAGCTGACTCATATGGAATTTTCATGAGCAGCTTTATGAGAAAACTTCAAACTGCCTTCCAGAGTGGTTGTACTATTTTACAATCCCACCAACCGTGTATGAGAGTTTCTATCTCTCTACATCATCTGTGACATTTATTACTTGCTCTCCTGTTAAACTTTGCCACTACTGCTGGAATGAGAAGGTATCTCACTGTGGTTTTGATTTGCAAACAACTCTCTTGTTGCCAGTGATTTTGAGCACTTCATCATGCGTCTGTTTGCCATTCAAGTATCTTCCTCTGTGAGAAGTTTTCCCATGTCTTTTACTCATTTTATAATTATCCGTCTTTTTCTTGGGGAAGCCCAATAGGATTCTATAAACATTTGATATAAGACCCTTGTCTGAAATGGTATTGCCAAATGTTTTTTCCAAGTCAGAAGGTTTTCTTTCAATTCTGTTGGAAAATGTTTTTGAGGAACACAGAGATTTACTCTTTAGAAGAAAGCATTCATTGATTTTGCCCCCTTCTGGGGCTGTGTACTTTTGGCTGTATTTGTCAACCTTTTTATACCATGAGCTAGGCCCTCTAAACTCAGTCCTACTTTGTCTCTTATGATCTTTATGATATTGGGCTTTACCCCCAAGGCCTCTAATTCATCTTGAGTTGATTTTTGTGTTTGGTGAGAGGTGTGCATCCAGCTCTGGCTTTCTGCAGGTGGTAGTCCAGTTTTCCCAGCACCATTTATTAAAGAGGCTGTAGTTTCCCCATTGGATGAGTATTGTTCCCTTGTCAAATATCAGTTGACCGTAGATAGATGGATTAATTTCTGGGTTCCCAATTCTATTCCATTGATCTATGTTCCTGTTGTTGTACCAGTGCCATGCTGTTTTGCTTATTACAGCTATGTGGTAGTTTTTGAGATCAGGGAGTGCTATGTCTCCCACTGCATACTTGCTTTTCAAAAGCCTTTTGCTTATTTTAGGTTTCTTTCCTCTTCAAATAAACTTGCCAATTGCCTTTTCTATCTCTTTAAAAATGAACTTGGTATCTGTATTGGGATTGTGTTAAACATGTAGATTACTTTTGGTAAGATTGTCATTTTCAGAATATTGAATCTTCCTATTCATGAACATGTTGTTGTTATTGTTGTTAAGTGCTGTCAAGTCGTTGGCAGCTCATAGCGACTCTATGAACGAAAGTCCTCGACACTTGTGTTACTTTCATCCTTTCTTCAGGTTCATAGAGTTTCCGGAGGCAAGCTATTATAGAAGTGGATGCCACTCCTGCTTCCAAACAACCATTAACGCATCTGACACATCAATGTCACAGTATTCAGCTTCACAGCAACCACAAGCTACCTCTGTACAGCAAGTGGACACACCAGGGCTACACAACCAAAGGAATGTTTGACCAAAAACAATTAAAAACAGGCCTGAGGGCAGCAGAGTAGAATCGCCTTTGCCTCAGTAGCCTTGCTTTTGGTCTGCTAGGCCAACTGGTCTCTCTCTAATTCATGAACATACCTTTTTAATTTATATGCAGAACAGATTATCCAGGAGGCTGAGCTCTGTGAGGAGAAATGTGGCATCAGGATTGGAGGAAGACACATCAACAGTTGTGTGATGCAGATGACACAACCCTGCTTGCTGAAACTGAGGAGAACCTGAAGCACTTGCTACAGAATGTCAAGGACTTCAGTTTTCAATATAGATTGAAGCTCAACATCAACGAAACAAAAATTCTCACCACTGGGCCAATTGGCAGCATCATGGTCGATGGTGAAGAGATTGAGATTGACAGCTTTAGTTTGCTTGGCTCCACAACCAACACTCTTAGTGCCAGCAGCAAGGAAATTAAAAGACAAATTGCATTGGGAAAGTCTGCTGTCAGAGACCTCTTCAAAGTACTGAAGAACAATGATGTCAGTCTGGAGACTAAAAGTGTGCCGGATCCAGGCCATAGTCTTTGCAATTACTTGCTAGTACATTAGAGAGCTGGACAATGACTACAGATGATAAAAGGAAAATTGATGCCTTTGAGCTGTAGTGCTGGAGAAAAGCATTGAATATACCATGGACTGCTAGGAGAAAAAACATGTTTTTCCTAGAGAGGGTGAGATCAGGCTGCTCCTTGAAGGCAAAGATTTTGAAGCTTCGTCTGACATACTTTGGACATGTTGCAAGGTGGGGCCATTCCTTGGAGAGGGATGTCATGCTTGAGAGGGTGGAGGGACAGCACAAGAGAGGAAGACTCTAGGTAAGATGGATTGATTGAGTGATTGGGGTAATGGGGGTGGGTGTGTCAAAGACAATGAGCTTGGCACAGGATAGAGCAGGGTTTACGACTGTTGTGCATAGGGTTGTTATGAGTAGCAGGCACCTCAATGGCACATAACAACATTTATGAACAGGGAACATTTTTCCAATTTCTTAGATTTTATTGGGTCTCAGAAATGTTCTGTATTTTTCTTTGTAAAGGTCTTTTGTGTCTCTAGTTAGGATCACTGCCAAGTATCTCAATTTGTGGTTGGCTGTGGTATTACTTTCTTAGTTTCCTTCTCTATATCTTCTTTGTTAATGTAGTGGAATCCCACTGACTTTTGTATATTGATCTTGTATCCTGCCACTCTACAAAATTGGTGTACTAGCCCTAACAGTTTTTTTAAATCTTTGGGGTTTTCTGGGTACACTATCATGTCATCTGCTTACAGAGACAATTTAACCATCTTTTTGCCAATCTGGATGCCCTTTATTATTACCTTCTCTTTACTTACTGCCTTAGCAAGTACTTCCAATACAACATCACATAGAAGTGGTGACAAATAGGCAGGCTCGTCTGGTCCCTGTTTGTAAGGAAAATGCTTTTAGTCTTTCTTCATTGAAAATGATACTGGCTCTTGGTTTTGTGTATATACTTTTCACAATATTGAGGAAATGTCCTTCTATTCCAGTTTTGCTGAGTGTCTTTATCAGGAAGGGTGTTGTATTTTGTCAAATACCTTTTCTGCATCAATTACTAATGTGGTTCTTGTTATTTGCTTTGTTAATGTGGAGAATTACATTGTTTTCCTTATGTTGAAGCCCCCTTGTATACCTGTTATGAACCTTACTTGGTCATAGTGAATTATTTTTTTATATGCTTTTGGATTCTATTGGCTAGGATTTTGTTAAGGATTTTTGCATCTATATTTATGAGAGATATTGGTCTGTAGTTTTCTTTCTTAGTAATATCTTTGCCTAGTTTTGGTGTTAGGTTATGCTTGCTTCATAGAATTACTCTGGGGGTATTTTCTCTTTTTCTACTTATTTAAATACTTTACATAGAATTGGTGATAGAGCCTCTCTGAATATTTAATAGAATTTTGCTGTGAAGCCATTTGGTGTAGGACTTTTTTTTATTGGGAAGGCTTTTTATGATCTGTTCAATTTCTTCTTTTGTGATGGTTCTTTCCAAGTGTTTCTACATCTGTCCTTATCAATCTGGGTAGAGCATGAATATCAAGTAATTTGTCTATTTCCTCTAGATTTTCAAATTTACCAGAGTACAGCTTTTCATCTTATACTAATATTATCAGTTTAAATTTACCTGGTTCTATTGTGATGTCACCTCTATCATTTCTTAATCAAGTTATCTGTGTTTTCTCTTTATTTCCCTTTTGTTAAGTTTGCCAGTGGTTTGCCAGTTTTATTGAACTTTTCAAAAAATCAGCTCCTAGTTTTATTGATGGTTTTAATTGTTTTTCAGTTTCTATCTCATTGATTTCAGCTCTTGTCCTTATAATTTCTGTTTCTCTAGAGGCTAAGGGTTAGATTTCTGTTCTTTTTCTATTTAATGGAAATGTTGAGTTAAAACATTGATTTTTTTTTTTGTTTCTTCTTTCTTCCTTTTTTATGCATGTACCTATTGCTATGAAGTACCCCCAGAGGTTTGCCTAAGCTGTATCCCAGAGTTTTTGGCATGTTGCATTGTCATTTTCATTTGTTTAAAGAAACTTTTTTTCTTTCATTCTTTATTCCTTTTGTAACATAATTGTGTTCTAGCTGAGAGTTATTCAGTTTCCACAAGAGTGGTTTTATAAGCTTTACCCTTCTATGGTCAGTTTCTAGTTTTATGTCATTGTCATCTGAGAAGATACTTTGTATTATTTCAATGTGTTGTGTTTATTTTGTTTTTTTTAATTTGTTGAGACTTACTTTGTGTCCTAATGTGATCGATTCTAGATGATGTACCATATGCACGTGAGAAGAATGTGAATTGAGTTTTAGTTGGGTGCAATACCCTGAATATATCTACAAGGTCAAGTTAGCTGATAGTATAGTTTAGGTCTTCTGAATCTGAGTTTCTTTCTGGTTGACCTATCCTTTGGTGATAGTGGTGTGTTGAAATTTCCCACCACTACTGTAGTTCTGTCTATTTCTTTCTTCATTTAACCTTTTACGTATTTTGCAAGTTTAGCATTTGGAGCATAAATGTTGACCAAGGTTATGTCTTCTTGCTTTATTGTGCCTTTAATCAGTACCTAATGCCCTTTGTTATCTTTTATAGTGATTTTCATTCTGAAGCCTATTTTATCAGAGATTAGTATTGCCACTCCTGATTTTTTGAGGTTCCCAGTTGCTTGACATCTTCTTTTCCCAGCCTTTGATTATCAGTCTGTCTTTCTCTCTATTTCTAAGATGTGTCTTTTGCAGAGAACATGTTGGTATGGGGTTGGTTGGTTGGTTTGTCCATTCTGCTACTCTTTTTTTCTTAATTGGCACATTTAGTTCATTCACATTAAGTGTGATTATTCTCAGGTCGAGTTCTACTGTTTCCCATTTTGC
>NW_006399985.1:1518980-1530728 GCF_000299155.1 Elephantulus edwardii | reverse complement strand
CATTCTTCATAAAACCTGGGAAGTTTTCTTCTAGAACATCTTCCACAATTTTCTCAGTGACTTCCCTGTCATTCCCATGTTCTATAATTCTAGTCATACATGTGCTGTTCCTTTTGATGTCACCCCACATGGTTCTAATGATTTCTTCATTTTCTTGTTGTGTCATCTCTGATTTTTTTTTTAAAATGTGGCCTCTTACATCTTGAAAAGAGGCAAGTATGGAATGCCCGTGGCACTTGTGGCTTTCTTTTTGCCCCAAGTGGGTATCAGCAGAGTGGACTTGCCAGATGAATTGGGTATTTCTGGCGCAGAGTTCACCAACATTTGTGTAGGCTGGAATGGTAAAATATGGTGAAAAAACTTGGTTTTAATTGCTTTTGGTCAAACATTCTTCCAGGTTGTGTATCCCTGGGGTGTCCACTTGCCGTACAGAGGTAACTTGTGGTTGCTCTGAAGCTGAACATTGTGACACTGATGTGTCAAATGCGATAATGGTTACTCATGGTGGACAGAGTTTGGTGGAGCTCCCTGATTAAAACGAGCTTGGAAGCAGGAATGACATCACTTCTGTAATAGCTTGCCTCCACAAACTCTATGAACCTGGAGAAAGGATGAAAGTCATGCAAGTTTTGAGGACTTTCATTCGTAGGGTTGCTATGAGTCACCTACAACTTGACAACACTAAACAACAACAACAACAGTATGTTTCCAGTAAAGCTCTTTTTTCTTTTGTTAAAAAAAATATTTTTAATTTTATTCTTTTTTGGGTGTGTACCATCAAAGTGGATCTGACTGGTACAGAAGGAGATTGTCCCTCCTTCTCCAGTAGAGCATCTAGTGGATTGGGACCGCATACATCTGAGATTGTGAAGCTCTTTTTTCCAGTTCACTGACTGGCTGTTCCATCTTTTTAGCTCTACTTTTTTGTCCCACCAGTGCATTGAACACTTTTATCATTTTGATCTTAGTATTCTGTATTGAATTTTCATGCTTTTTTGTTCTTTCTACTATTGTGTTGGCTGTACCCTTTCTGTCTTTTGATGATTTAAAAAAAAAATCTTGTACCTTTTTATTTATACTATCAATGCTTTCTTCCATATTTTGTATTTTCTTCCAGAGTTGTTCAAGTTGCTTCTCATCTATATATTTCTTCTGGATCACTGTGTCTGGAGTATTTGCTTTCTTAATGGCTTCCATTGTTTCTCCCATCATTTACATCTTCTGCAGTAGCTGTTTAGATAACTCCACATCAATGTATTTCTTCTGGTTCTCTTTATTAGGGTGTATTCATTGGGTCTGCTTTTTAAGAAGAAGGGTTTGTGGGGTTTTTCCCTGATAACTAAGACAGACTGCTACTTTGACAGTATGTGAGTCTTTTCTTAGTAGATGTTAGGCAGTTGTAAATATAAAATGTTCCAGGTTATGGTAATGTTTTGTGAAAGATCTATATGTTGATGTTCCCCTTCTTGGCCCAAGGCCTGCAGGGTTGAGGCCCCAAAGTGGGATGACTGTTGACCTCCAGAAATCACAGCTCTACCACACTTCTTGTGCTTAAGAAGTCCCAAGCTACCTACATGATGCAGATTGACAGCAGTGTTCAGGCCAAAGTACCTGAATGGCAGAACAGAGGAGTCTGTTGCCCTCCAGAAAACACAGTTATATTTCGTTTTTAAAAAGTATTTTTACCACTTCATCTTTATATGACATTTTGTTAAGAAGTGTCCATCCTTAGAAAAACATACCATGCTGGAAAAAGTAGAGTCAGTGAAAGGAAGATCTCAATGAAGAAATTCAGTCATTTAAGCAATAAAAGGATTAAATGAAATATTATGCAATATGATGACCCTGGAGGATATTATGCTGAGTGAAATATCTCAGTCACAAAAGGACAAATATTGCATAGGGCTACTGATGTAAAACAGGACGGACATTGGGGTTGAGGGAAAACAGAGAAGGAGGGGAGGAATGATGTATATTGCATTGAAACAGATGAGGGAGAGAACTGTTAAAAAGGGATATATGATTGGGTATTATTGTCATGACAAGAGTCCTGAATGAAGGCTGAATAGTGGAATGGCCTTGGTAGGAGGGATTGCATAACAATGAAAGAGTTTTTCTTTTACTTTTCAAGGAAAAGAGTGAATTGGGGAGGAGGGAGTGGACAGGGAGAAAAGTGCAACAATGAATGACTGGAAACTCTTAAGTCTCTGTAAATTTTCATTAAAATTATTTTTTTTTAAAAGTTCAAGCTTGGTGGAAATTGGAAGGATAGCACAGAATTGGACATGGTTGTTTATAGGGCCACTGTGAGGCATTGTTGACAGCACCTAACAACAACTTGTTTCATTCCTTTGTGACAGCAATTATACCTATGCTGGACTTTGTACAGTTGTCTCCATATCCCACAGTTTTTTTTTTTTTCCTCTCTCTCTCTCTCTGTGTGTGTTAATAACTCAACTTTTCAGACAGACAATTGCTTTTAACCTATCTTCATTTTCTGATTCTTTCCACTGAAATATTCCTTCCCTTGTTAAATGAAGATTTTATTTAGCTTATTGTATTTTTATAGTCTAAAATTTGTCTTTTAAAAAATACTTTTTTTCTCTGCTTGTTGTTGTTGTTCTTATGTGTTATCAAGTCACCTGCAATTCATAGCGACCCTATGTACAACAGCCCTAAACTCTTCTCTATCCTGTGACAATCACACTGTCTCAGACACACCTACACCTACTACACCAGTCACTGAATCAATCCATCTCATAGAGGGTCTTCCTCTCCTGCACTGTCCCTCCACCCTCCAAAGAATCACATCCCTCTCCAAAAACTGGTCCCTCCTTGCAACATGCCCAAAATATGTCAGATGAAGCTTCAGAATCCTTGCCTCCAAGGAATTGCCTGGTTTAACCCTCTCTAGGATAAACTTGTTTGCTCTCTTAGCCATCCATGGTATATTCAATACTCTTCTCCAGAACCACAGCTCAAAGGCATCAATTCTCTTTCTATCATCCCTAGTCATTGTCCAGCTCTCTGACGCATAGCAAGTGATTGCAAAGACCATGGCCTGCATCAGGCACACCTTAGTTTACAGACTGACATCATTGCTCCTCAGTACTTTGGGGATGACTATCTCAATCTCTTCACTATCTCTCATGATGCTGGCAATTGGCCCAGTGGTGAGAATCTTTGTTTTCTTGATGTTGAGCTGTAATCCATATTGAAGGCTGCACTTCTTGACCTTCTGCAGCAAGTGCTTCAGGTCCTCCTCAGTTTCAGCAGGCAGGGTTGTGTCATCTGCATAACACAGATTGTTGATGAATCTTCCTCCAATCCTGTTGCCATATTTCTCCTCATAGAGTTCTGCCTCCTGGATAATCTATTCTGCATATAGATTGAAAAGGTATGGATTTCTCTCTTCTTAAATTCTTAAAATCCTTTCAGTCATTATGAGTTAATTCTTTTTTTATTTTATGGGGCCTAATTTACTTCATTGAGTATGATGCTACTTTGTGTCATAGAATCAATTCTAATTATCAGCAGCCCTGTGGATAGAGTTGCCCCGTAAATTTTCTTAGCTGAAATCTTTATGGAAATAAATGTCTAGGCCCTCCCTCACGTTGTTGTTGTTGTTGTTATATGCTGCCAAGTCAGCTGCAAGTCATAGCAATGAACCCTACCTATCCTGAGCCAGTTTCAACATCCGTGATACATCCGCTTCCATTGCCACAGGGACCATGTCAATCTATCTCATCCAGGGTCTTCTGCTTCTGTGCTGAACTACCCTTCCCTTCCAAATGTAATGTCCCTTTCCAAAGACTGGCCCCTCCTGACAACATGATTTAAGTATGTGAGATGGGTTTTCCATATTCTTGCCTCCAAGGAACAATCTGCCGTTATCCTCTCCAGGACAGACTTATTTGTTTACTTGGTAGTTCATGGTATGTTCAATACTTTTCTCCAGAATCACTGAATTAGTTTGAATCACCAGCTTTTTGCTTAGCCACTGAATACTTGACCACAGAGCAACCAAAGTGCCTGAGTATATTGTTTCTGTGTGCCCTTGAGTCAGCGTTAACTCATAGCAATGCTTGAATAACAGATCTGACTTTTGTTCCATCCTGTACCACCCTCAAGACCTCTGACTTATGGAATTTCTATGTTCAGCTTTTCTTTTTTTCTATGTCAGCTTTTTGAGGAAGCACCAAACTGCCTTCCACAATGGTTGCATTATTTTACAATCCCACCAACAATGTATAAGAGTTCCTTTCTTGCCACATCCTCACCAACGTCTATTACTTGCTGCACTATTAAACTTTGCCTCTGTTACTGGAGTGAGATAGTTCCTCATTGTGGTTTTGATTTGCATCTCTCTTATTGCCAGTGATTTGGAGCATTTCTTCTTGGTTTGCTGGCCATTCAAATACCTTCCTCTGAGAATTATTTCCCTGTCTTTAGCCAAACATTTTGTAATTGGATTGTTAATTTTATGGAGGTCCAAGAGCATTCCGTAAACTTTTGTTATAAGACTCTTGTCTGAGATGGTATTATCAAATGTTTGTTCCCAGTCAATAGGTTTTCTTTTCACCCTATTGGATAAAGTTTTTGATGTGCATGGGGATTTAATCTTTAGAAGGTCCCATGCATCAATTTTATCCTCTTCAGACTGTGCATTTCTGGTCATATTTGGCAGTCTCTTTATACCTTGGACTAGCGCTTCTAAGCTTGATCCCAGTTGGTCTCTCATGAACGTTATGGTTTTGGGCTTTAATCCCAGGTCTCTGATCCACCTTGAGTTGATTTTTTTTGGGTATGATTCAGCTATTCCACTACTTGGAATATACCCTGAGAATAGGAGAACTGAGGCACAAACTGATATTTGTACGCCAATGTTCATAGCAGCATTATTCACCATCACAAGAACATGGAAACAGCCCACATGTCCAACCACAAACAAATGGATTGAGAAATTATGGTACATTCACACAATGGAATACTATGCAGCACACAGGAGGAATAACTTTGTAAATTATTACCTAATTTGGGAGGGACTGGAGAGTATTATGCTGAGTGAACTAACTCAGTCCCACAAAGATAAATATTGTATGAAACCATTATTGTAGAATATAAGGATCCAGGAGGGGTGGGAGAGGCTGGAAGCAGAGGGATGAGGACGTGCAGGGAGAAGGGACTGAATCATCAAGTTGTACAATTTGGTGGGTGGGGGAGTGAGGGAAATTGAAAGAATTTGTTTGCATTTGTATTCTAATTTTGTAAATCTAGTAGAAAATAGAAAATTTAAAAGAAGAAAAGTGGGGGTGCTAGGAAGATCTCTGACTTGTCCAATCCATCTTGTTGAGGATCTTTCTTTTGTTTGTTTGTTGTTTTTATCTTATCATTTTTTGTGCATGTACTGTCAAATCAGATCTGACTGGTACAGGAGGAGATTGCCCCTCCTTCTCCAGCAAAGCATCTGGTGGATTCGAACCACATACCTCTGGGATTACAGTGCAGCTTCTGGCCACTAGGCCAGCAGAGCTCCCTAGGGATCTTTCTTTATTTCTCTGATCCTCGACTTTTCCCAGAATGATGTCTTTTTACAAGGACTGCCACCTCCTGGTAGCATGCCCAAAGTAAGTGAGATGAAAACGAGAGAATATAGTCCCTTTACAATTCTTCTAATAAGGTCGAGCGTAGCAAGATGGTGAGCTTGGTGCAAAACAGGGGAAGATTCTGATCTTTTGAGATTGCAGCCCAGTTTCTTACCACTAGGCCACTAGAGCTCTCTAGATTCTGATCTTTTGGTCATAGGGTCCATGTGAGTCGAAGTTGATTCAGTGTTCCCCTAATAACAACATTGTGCTAATTTTGACATTTGGATCATCTTGGTAATGACGGTTATAGGTTATTCCTTCTCTTTGTGAAAGTATCATGTTTTCCTAGGCATTTATATTTGTGTCAAATGATGTTTATGCTGGATATATATTGTAAATTCTGAGGTACTCCTATGATTGATTCTTTTTATCTGACTCAAGCTGCAAACTGCAGCAGTTCAATCTCAGTATTTTGTTTTGCTTTCCATGTACACATGCTTCAGTTGGCAGCAGAGAATCTGAAGCCTGTGTTTGATGGTTCTCTTCTCTTTGTCCCTGTGTATTTCCATGCATCTTGCCAGAAAGACTGTGGTTTGCAACTGAAGTTTAGTCGTTCCTCAGGCCTGCTGAATGTAGCCTGTCCTCAGGCTAATGCCCATAACAGACACAGGTTTGCCACACTTCTGGGAACCATCTCTAGAAGGAAAACACATGGCATAAGAAAATCGATGTCTCTTTTTATCTTTCAGTAAGGTAGCCAGAATATGTCATATGCCCGTCCTAAAACCAATCACAATGGCACATTATCTTCGTCTCAGTTAATTATGAAGCCTTTATGAAGGAGGTGGGGTCAGCAAATAAGTTACAGAGTCTGCAGTACAGGAAACAGTTGTTAATGGTTCTTGGGTAGCCAGCCAACAGTCTGCTAACACCTCAGTGTTGTAAAATTCCAGGAGACGTAGTTCACATAAATGAATACAGCCATAATTGACCCCAGAATTGCACAAAGAAGTGTTGTTAAAAATAACAACTAGGTAATTTTATGAAAAGAGAATCCGGCTTTCTGGCCACATGTACTCTTAAGAGTGACATGGTCTTTAAACTCCATGTGACAATCCCTAACCCACCACCCTGATACCCAGGGAAGACAGGGCGACTTGGAAGTCCACTAGTGTCTTAAGATCACTCTCTGGATGATGATATAAACTACTACCTCACCATGGAAGCAAACAGCCTGGGCTCCACGCAGATGCAGCAGATTGGTGTGTCCTTCCATTGGAAGGCTGTAATGCTGACGGGTGAGAACAACAAGATGTACAAGGCCACCTGGGGACCCCTGGAGAACAACCTGGCCCTACAGAAGCTGCTGTCTCATATCCATGGGAACGTGGGTCAGGCGGTCACCAAGGAGGACCTCGCTGAGACCAGGGACACACTGCTGCTGGTCATCAAGGTGCCAACTGCTGCCCATGCTGATACCATGGCTCCACGGGAGGTTACTTTGCCTGACCAGAATACTGGTGTGGGCTCTGAGAAGACTCCTTCCAGGCTTTGGGCAACCCCGGGCTCCTCAGAGGTATCATGGAAATCCTGAGCAGCTGTTTAAGACTGGAGACAAGGGAGGGGGGCAGCAAGACCACCCTGGTGGACATGCTAAATATCTCACCCCTCTCCTTCAGTCTGATTATCCAGCCAATATCTGACGATGGTGGAGTCTACGGTCCTGAAGTGCTTGACATCACAGAGGACACTGCGCATCTGCTACCTGGGGGTGTCCCCAGTGTTGCCAGCATGTGTTTGCAGATTGGTTGCCATCTGTATCCTCAGTACCCCACTCAGACATCAGTGAGTGCAAGCGGGTCCTGGCTCTGTCTGTGGAGACTGTGTACTTTTCCACTGGCCGTAAAGGTCAATGCCATCCCTGCTGATCATCTGTGTTTGCTGAGGTGGCCCTGCCGAGGTCAGCACTGGTGCTGCTCCTGCTGCGGCCCTTGGCCAAGGATGAAGCAAAGGAAGACTTGGCAGATCTGAGGAAGGCCGTGGGATTTGGTCTCTGACCAATAACCAAAAAGCCACCAACTCTGTCAGCTCTGTGAACCAAGGGAATAATGGCTTCGTTATATTAAAAAAAAAAAAAAAAGATATAAGAATTCGTAAAATAAATATCAACTCTGCTTCTATTTAGCTTACAGATCTACTTAACTAGAATTTAAGATACTAAAAAACTAAGAGTAAGAAGTAATCTCATTGATAAACAAAGAAAAGTTACTATAAGATTGTATCAGTGTTGTTGTTTGTTGTTGTGTACCATCAGGTCGGGACTGATTCAGAGCTGACCCCTGAGCAGGATCGCACAGGAGTTGTTTGCTCATCTTTGCTCTGCTGCGGTACGGCTGCTTCATTCAGACCTTGTGTCTTTGGAGGACAGCACAGTTCTTGGTTCATTCAGACCTTGTGTCTTTGGAGGACAGCACAGTTCTTTACCACTAGGCCACCAGAGCTCGCGAAAAAAAGAATTCCACAAAGAAGAATCGTTAGAATAACAGTTTTAAAAAGAAATCCCACCAACTGCTTTTTAAAAGAGGAAAGATTACATTAGAATACAAGAATCACATGACGTAAAAGTTCATTTTCTCTTTAAAGGCATTAAAGACTCTGGATGTTAAAAGCATAAGTTGTTGTTAGGTATTGCTGAGTCAAGTATGACTCATAGGGACTCTATGAGCAACAGTGCAATCTTCATCGGCGCTGACACATTAGAGCCCATCGCAGCAGACACTGTCAATCTACTGGTTGAGGGTCTTCTTCTCTTTTGCTGTCCCCCTACCTTTCCAAGCATGATGTCCCTCTCCCATGAATAACCTTTCCTGGCAACATGACCAACGGATGCGTGGCAAAACTTCATCATCTTTGCCCCTGAGGAACACTCTAGCTGCACTTTTGTCCAAGATCCATCTCTTTGTTCTTTTGGTAGACCATGTGCCTTCTTTAGTGCTGTTCTCCTAAACCATAATGCAAAAGCGTTGATTCTTTGTCTTTCATCCTTATTCATTGTCCAGCTTGCAGATTTATAGCAAGTAAATCCATAAAAACTGTGCCTCGAATCAGGTGTACCTTAGTCCCCAAACTGACATCGTTACTCCTCAGTAATTTGATGAGATCCCTGACTGCAGACTTTCTTGGAGCAATATGTCTCCCAATCTCCTGACTGCTGATACTAAGTGTGAAGTATAAGTAATCAAAGTTAATCAATAATGAAATGCCAAATAAGTAATCGAACAATGGAAACTTTGCAACACATTGTCTGTTGTATCATCAATGATAATCATTATTCTATTTCATCAAGTTATCTTGAACTTGACTTATAACTCCTCCCCAGGCTAAATTTTCTAGATTTCTGCCAAGGTCTGTTTATAGAAACTTGCATAAAATTTTAGAAAGTCTATTTATTCAGAGTTTCTCTTCATATAGACTTTTATTTACTCACTGTCTTTCAAAACTCAAGGAAAATTTTAAAATTCTGATTGCTCCTAAATACTAGCCTGGTAAAAAGAGTATTTGAAAGTTGGAACACACAGGTTCTCCAACTTTTTCTTATTTCTTCAATAGACCTGGGCAAATAATTTTGTTTTCCAATGGACTGTAATTGCCACCGGGACAACTGTAGAGAAAATATGAAAATAGATTTTCAGTTGCGTAATTTCATGATTCCATGAAATAATTGAAAAGACGCAACGTCTGGTTTGTACGTTAAATAGTAGGTTTAGGGTTTAAAAAAATTTTTTTTAAATTATTATTCTTTTTAATGAAAATTTACAGAGATTTTTTATTTCCATTCATTTATTGTTGCACTTTTCTCCCTGCCCACCCCTCTCCTCCACTTCGCTCTTCTCTTCGAAAAGTAAAATTCTTTCATTGTTATACAATCCCTCCCCCCAAGTCCACTCCACCATGCAGCCATAGTTGAGCACTGTTGTTCGATTCCGTTGAGTCAACTATGACTCACAGCGACTCTGAGCGACTGATGTCAATCTTGCTCTGCCCTGAGCCAGCCTCACTGTCTCTGACATACTCAAGCCTATTATTGCAGTCACTGAGTCTATCCATGTGTTGAGGGCTTCCTCTCTTTATCCGCTCCTCCGCCTTCCCAGCATGATGTCAATGGCAAAGTTTATGAGATCAAGTTGTGTTATCTTGGCCTCTAAGGAGCATCCTGGTGTCACTTCCCTCAAAGCACATTTGTTGGCTCTTTTGACACATGGAATATTCAGTACCCTGCTCCAACAGCACAGCTCAAAGGGGCCCATTGTTCTGCCATCCTTAGTCATCGTCCAACGTTCAGATGCACAGGAGTGCTTGGAAAGACCATGGCTTTGATGAGGTGGAACTTAGTGTTTAAACTAGCGGCCTTGCTATTCAGCACTTTGGAGAGGTTCTTGACAGCAGATTTCATCAATGCAGCATGTCTTCTTTTTGTTATTATATTTTTTGTTTTATTTTAAAATACTAATTTATTTACTGATTTTGAATACCTTATATTTTTTATACAAGATCCTTCCCATTACCTTCACCACCACCCATCAAATTGTGCCACCCTATAATTAACACCCCTCCCCATGCTCACCCCTCTGCTTCCACCTCCCCACTCCTTGGATCCTCATACTCATTCTACAATAGCAGTTGTACACAGTATTTGTCTTTGTGGGACTGAATTAGTTCACTCACCATAATGCTCTCCAGCTCCTCTCAAATTAGGTAATAATTTAACCAATTACTGCTTCTGCAAGCTGCGTAGTATTCCATTGTATGAATGTACCACAACTTCTTAATCCATTCGATTGTGGTTGGACATCTGGGCTGTTTCCATGTTCTTGTGATGATGAATAATGCTGCTATGAACATTGGTGTACAAGTCTCCATTTGAGCCTCAGTTCTCATTTTCCTGGGGTATATTCCAAGCAATGGAATAGCTGGGTCATATGGAATTTCTATGTTCTGCTTTTTGAGGAAGCACCAAACTGCCTTCCAGAGTGGTTGTATTATTTTACAGTCTCACCAATAATGTATAAGAGTTCCTATCTCGCCACATTCTCCTCAACACTTTTACTTGCTGTCCTGTGAAATTTGCAGCACTTCTTTTATTTTCTTGACTGCTATTACCATGGATGTTGATAGTGGATCCAAGTGAGATGAAATCTTAGACAACTTCAAAGAATAAGTGAATTGCTCATTGCCAACACAGCTGACTCGCCAGTGGGATTTCAGCGGCTGTATGGGAGGAAACAACTCCTCTTTCTCTCTGGTGTATTCAAAATACTTTAAGACGTGACACCTCTGGGAACTGCAATGTTGTTTCCTCCAGCTTTGTCGCTTCCTGTTATCGCTTGCTGTTGAGTCTGAGCAGAACTGACAGGATTCTAATCCCGTGAGAAGGAGACCGCTCTTCCCTCGCCCAGGGAGCGGCTGGTGGCTTTCAAGCTGAAACTTTAGAGTTGGCACTGCAGCTTTTTACAACTGTGCCACCCGAACTCCCACCAGACCTCCCAGCAGAGAGGAAAGCCCTCGCATTTCTGGCTTGCACAACCTGGAGAATTTTAGAGCTGAAAGCTACGCATCTTTTTGCCTGAATATTAGCCTGAGGTCACAAGTCTGTTAGCGTTGGAATCAGGGGACGGGTGGGGATTCATAAACTTCCAGATACAGAACTCGTCTTTTTCTAGTCACCTAAAATCAGCAATCAGTCCGAACTGTACAGGTGTGGAAAATATTCTGACCTTCTCTTCTCCCTACATGGACATTGTAGAAGACACTACTAATGGAGGAGATAGGAGATAGGGCACATCTCTGATGTACACCGTCCCCAATTTTAAACCATGCAGTGTTTCCTTGCTCTGCTCTGACGACTGTCTCCCGGTCCAAGTATAGGTTTCACGTACACACAATCAAGTGTTCTGAGATTCCCATTCTTCTCAGAGTCAGCCACAGTTCGTTGTGATCCACACAGTCAAAAGCCTTTGCATAGTCAATGAAGCACAGATAGACATTCCTCCGTACTCTCCGCTTTCAGCCAAGATCCATCTAACATCAGCTATAATAACCCTAGTGCTACGGCCTCATCTAAACCAAACCTGCACATCTGGCAGTTTCCTGTTGATGTACT
>NW_006399985.1:1515820-1518630 GCF_000299155.1 Elephantulus edwardii | reverse complement strand
AATAATTTCTGCACTTTGTTGGGTCACTTTTCTTTGGAATGGGAACAAACGAATCTCTTCCAGTCAGTTGGTCAGGTGGTTGTTCACTAGATTTCTTGACACAACTTGGCTCCACAGTCAACACTCTTGATAACAGCAGCCAGAAAATCAAAAGACGAATTGCATTGAGGAAAGTCTGCTGTCAGTGACCTCTCCAGAGTAGTAAAGAGCAATGATGTCAGTCTGGAGACTAAGGTGCACCTGATCCAGGCCATGGTTCTTGCAATTATGTGCTATCCATCAGAAAGCTAGAGAATGACTAGGGATGATGGAGAGAATTGATATTTTTGAGCTGTGTGAGCTGTGGTGCTGGAGAAGAGTTGACTATACCACGGGCTGCTAGGAGAACAAATAGGTTCATCCTAGAGAAGGTGAGACCAGGCTCTAAAAGTAGGTGAGACCAGGATTCTAAAGCTTTGTCTGACATACTTTGGACATGTTGTGAGGAGGGACCGGTCCTTGGAGTGGGACATCATGCTTGGGAGGGTGGAGAGACAGCACAGAAGAGGAAGAACCTCCATGAGGTGGATTCATTCAGTGGCTGTGTCAGAGACAATAAGATTGGCACAGGATAGAGCAGGCTTTAGGGCTGTTGTACGTAGGCTCGCTATGAGTCGCAGGTGACTCGACAGCACATAACAACAGCCACAAGGACTAGCAGAGGTAATTAAAACAAAGGTCCCCAAGCATTTTTTGCTTCACATTTCATTTGCGCTCTGCATACACTTAGCTTTCTTAAGTAATCTCAACGTCTAGAAAGTAGAGCTTAGGGAACTCGATGTTCTCTGTCAGACATCACCAGTACACTTGCCTCTGGCACAGAATCAACCCAGAATGAAATTCAACAGGAAAAGCCTGCAGGAAATGCACAGCCACAATGACTAGCTTGAGTGTCCAAATATTGCCCCTGTGAAACACACTACCTTCCTATTCTTTTATTCTTGTTTGTTGTGTGCCACCAAGTCAGAAGAGACTCCTAGCTTGGGGTCAAAGCCGTGGTTTCCTCTCCTCACCAAGTTGAAGGATTAAGCCACAAGGGAGAGATCAGAGGAGGGTTGTCCACGCTAGTGCGGTAGTGCCATGGACAGCAGGGTCAGTGGCCCTTGGGAGAACTGACTTCAGTGCAGAGTGCTGGGCCGAGAGCCTAGGCCAAGGCCCTGTGGGAGCGCTGGGCTGAGAAGGGCAGGGAACACAAGGGCAGATAAAAAGCAGGATCAGTACCTCTGTCCTCCTGGAATAGAAGGCAGGAAGGAGGCACGATGACACTCAGGTGAGGTCATGTTTATGGCTTCCTCTTCCAGGGAGCCTTGGGGCAGGGGTCCGAGCCATTAACACCATGCTGTGAAGAGTTCAAAGTCCGGTGGGCAGTTCCTGGTGTCTGATAAAACACTAATTCCGCATGTATCAGTCCTTCCATCCTGATGAGTTCTGGTGGTTCATTTTTTACAAGGCTTTCCTTATCTCTTCTGGTCTCAACCAGAACATTGTTTTCAGAGGCAAGAAATTGCAGGGGAGGAGATTGCCCATTTATCTCCCACAGAGCAGCTAACGGCTTTGAACCATGGGATTTGGGGCTGGCAGCTCAACTCTTTATTGCTAAGCTATGGCTGTTGTTTTGATTTGGTCTTTAATCATTATCATGAAACATAATGTTGTGGGCTTGTTGTTTTGTTTTATTTTAATCTATCAGTTAAACATTATCTCACCGCCTGACCCAAAGCATGTTGGTTCTTTCCAGTTTGGATAAGAGGGGTTTAAAAAGGGTGTCTCTTTGGGGAAACGCACAAAAGAAAGAAAGCAGGTCCTCCTGTCATGGCCCAAGCAGGCTTTCTCTGCTGGACCTCAGACACTCTGAGGATTGAGACATCATCAGTCTAGTCTCCTCTGAAGAGGTGAGTATTGGGGTTCAAACACACCTCTGCTTTGCTGGCGTGAAAGCCAATGACTTCGAGGCCAAGGGAATGGCAGTTGCTCTGACAGAATAGTTTTCCTTCCCTCAGTCACTTGTCCAACACCACAACTCAAAGGCACTGAACAAATGAACACTGAACACATGTGTGCCAAAGGGACAGGCGCAGTCGACTTGGAGCAAGGGCAGCCAGACTTCTCCTTGGAGGCAGGGATAGTGAAGCTTCATCCCATACACTGTGGCTGTGTTGTCAGCAGATGTTTTTCCTTAGAGAAGGACATCATGCTTGGAAAGACGGAGGGACAGGGAAGGGAGAAGTCCTTTGATGAGACAGACTGACACATTGACACGGGGACTATAGCCATGGGTTCAAGTGTATGAGACGTGAGGACAGGACAGGGCCAGGTGGAGGTCTTTGTTCATTGGGTCATTGTGGGTCTTGACTGACGGACACCAAAACCACTGTTTCCTTCTCGATTGCAATACTCCCCTCCTGAAAAGACTGGGAGCACCGCCTCCTCCTCCTCCAGGATTTGCTGGGAGTAAGCTGAGCATTTGCACATGTCCCAAACAGGCCCTCTCTTCATGCATTCATTTTTCGGAAGTTCAACTTGGTAACCAAGTTCACTCAACTAGAAGAAAAAATTGCTTCCAAATGACAGAAGCAAATATTGTTGAAACAAAAATGATGCAAATGAAACTGGCTCCCAGATTTTTGTTGTTGTTGTTATGTGCTGTGGAGTCGCCTGCGACTCGTAGCGACCCTATGTACAACAGCCCTAAACTCTGCTCTGTCCTGTGCCAATAGCACCATCTCTGACTCTCCCATCCCTATTATCCCAGTCACTGAATCAATCAACCT
>NW_006399985.1:1500425-1514821 GCF_000299155.1 Elephantulus edwardii | reverse complement strand
ATTCCCTGCTTTCAGCCAAGATCCATCTAACATCAGCTACAATATCTCTAGTACCACGACCCCTTCTAAACCCAACCTGGACTTCTGGGTCCAGCCTAGACCCAGATTTTAGATAATTGATTTCTTCCTCAGACACAGGCGTGTATATTTTGAGTAGGCCTGAAAGGAAAGTGTTTATCAATAAAATGTTCCTAAGCACCAAAACTTGTACTTTACATTGCTGAATCTGGACCTTGCTTTGTAAAAAAAAACCAAAAATAAATCAATCAGTCAGAGGTTTTCAGCTTTACCAAATCTGTGGCTTTCTTGCTGTCTGTATCTCATTTCCCTTGCTTACTTACCTAAGATAAACTAATTCTCCCCACCCCAGCTTTGCTTAGTTATAATTTTTTTTTCAATGTTACAGGCTATTTTAGCTTGGATTTTGGCAGTGGGGGATCCTGTCTCTAGATAGATCATATTCTAATTTAAAATGATAACTTAATTTAAAAATGCATTAACCAAGGGGAGCTCTGGTGGCCTAGTGGTAAGGAGCTGCAACTACAATCGCAGAGGCGCATGGTTCGAATCCACCAGATGCTCTGCCGGGAAGAGGGTCAATCTCCTCCTGTACCAGTCAGATCTGATTTGACGGTACACTCACACAAAAATAATAAAAATTAAAAAAAATACATTAATCAAAATGCAACCAACAAACTGAAAATACAGAATATAAACTTGCAAATGGCAGCAGAGAATTTTTTACCCAAATTCTACTTTTTAAGCAGTGAATAGGAAGTCTTACATCATCAAAACTCCACCTCCCCCCATGGTCCTTAGCTGCTGAAAAAAAGAAATGAACATAGTACCTCTGGAAGGCGTGGTCAGAGGAAGTCTATATTCTTTTTTAAATTTTTTATTATTATCAATTTTAATGAAAGTTTAGAGACACTTTGGATTTCCTTTATTTCACTGTTACACTTTTCTCCCTGCCCCTCCTCCCCCCCAGTTCACTCTTCACTTTGAAGAGAAAAAGAAAAATTCTTTCATTGTTATACAATCCTGCCCCTCAAATCCACTCAACTATGCCGCCTTCATTCTGGACTCCTGTCTTGACAATAATACCTAATCACATATCCCTTTGCAACAGTTTTCTCCCTCATCTGTTTCAATGCAGTATACATACATCATTGAACCCATCTTTCTCAGTCTCCCCTCAACCCCGATGTCAGTCCCATTTTACAACAGTGGCACTATGCAGTATTTGTCCTTTCTGACTGAGATATTTCACTCAGCATAATGTCCTCCAGAGTCACCCATTTTGAATTAGTTCCTTGTTTTTCAATGCAGCATAGTATTCCATTGTGTGAATATACCACAGTTGCTCTATCCATTTGTTTGTTGATGGGCACTTAGGTTGTTTCCAACTCCTTGCTATTGTGAACAAAGCTATGATAAACATGGGTGTGCATATATCTGCTTGGGTGGCAGTTATGGTTTCTTTAGAGTATATTCCCAGTAATGGAATTGCTGGGTCAAATTTTATCTCTATTTGCAACATTTTGAGAAAGTGCCACACCACCTTCCACAGTGGTTGCACCATTTTACACTCCCACCAACAGTGAATAAGGGTTCCAGTTTCTCCACAACCTCACCAGCATTTGTTGCTTGCTGTTCTGTTAAATTTTGCTCTTCTGACTGGGGTGAGATGATACCGCATAGTTGTTTTGAGGAAGTCTATGTTCTAAGAATCTTCCCTGGAGGAAGCTGCAAATGCTTTCAGGGATTGTCCTCAAGTAGCTTGAGATGTTTGTTTGCCAATAATTACGTGGAATCTATGTGCAACCATGCAGCCTTCCATCTCTAAGCAAAAAAGAAAAGTGAGTTTCCTTTATATATCTTGGCACAAAATTGCTATAGAGTCAGTCCCTGCTCCAAGGGGAAGGAGAGCCCTCCAGTCCGCGACAGAGAGCTCTCTTTATTGTCAGTGAGGTGAGACCTCCAGTCAACAAATAGATGAGCTACCGTGCTCTTGAGACCTCTGCTTTGGGGATTGTTGTTGTTGTTAAGTGCCAAAGAGTCATAGATGACCCATAGTGACCCTATGAATGAAAGTCTTGAGCACAAAACTTTCATTTTTTTTCTCCAAATGCATAGAGTTTCCGGAGGCAAGGTTTTTTTGGAAGTGAATACCACTCCTGCCTCCAGGCCTGTTTTATGAGGAGAGAGATGGACCAAATGCAGGCCGGAGGGTGGCTCACACCCCATTGTGAACAACAGCCGTACCCTAGTCTCAACCAAATACCAGAAAACACATCTTTGCAGAATCCAGCCATTCCACTCATGTTCCCCGCATGGAGAGGAGAAAGGATTTATTATTATTATTATTATTACTATTTTTGTAGACATCCAAACCCCGGAACTTTTTAGAAGAAATAGCACAGTCAGACACCTGGGGGAGAGTATTGTTGATGTTTGCTGTTGTGCTGAAATGGACCTATGGCTGGTCTGCCAGTGGGTTTTCAGAGGTGTTACATGGCAAGGGAGAAAAAGGACCATCTTTCTCCCACAGAGCATCTGGTGGATTCAAACCACCTGCCTTGGAGATCATAGTGCAGCTTCTTACCTCTAGGCCCTGAGAACTCCCTGGGGGAAGAGTTGTTGCTGTTGTTATTGTTAGGTGCTGTTCAATTCAGTACAACTCGTAATAACTCTGTGAACAGACCTGGACACTGTCCTGTCCAATGCCATCCTTACTCCCTTCTGACATAGTCAAGCACATTGCCAAAGTCACTGTGTCAACCCACCTAGTTGAGAGCCTTCCTTTCTTTTGCTACCTCTCCACCTTTCCAAACATGATGTCTCTTTTCAAGGTATAATACCTCTTGTAACATTCCCGAAGTATTCGAGATAAAGCTTCAACATCTTTACCTCCAAGAAGCACTCTGGATGCACGTTCTTCAAAATATATCTATTTGTTCTCTTGGCTGTCCATAGGATGTTCAGTGCTCTTCTCCAACACCACAGCTCAAAGGCATCAGTTCTTCTTTCATCCTTAGTCATGGTCCAGCTCTCCCCTGCAGAATAAGTGATGGAAAAGACCATGGCCTGAGTCAGGTGCGCCTTTGTCCTCAATCTGACAAGGTATTATGACCCTCACCTTTAAGATTCCCTGTTTTTATAATACAATCTGCTAAAATTAGTAGTAGACTAGTTATAAGAATTTTGGGTCAATATTGTCCCAAATGCTGACCTGCCTTATAAGTCCATGATGCAACATTAATAGCCCTTTCTTTTCTCAGTTTCCTGTCTCCCCTACGTCCCTTGGGTTTGATGATTCAATAAAAGATTTCACAGAGACTCAGTGTGACCGTAGGTTGCAGGTCTGTTTGGCAGAAACTGGTGAGTGGTGGGCCAGGATCCGGTAGGCTGTAAATCGTGGTTCAGCATGGGGGGCAACTCTGGTTGATGCAGATTGGGGGTGAAGAGACTGTTGAGCTGCTGGAAGCTCTGTCCCAGGTGAGTGAGCATTTCCAAAACAAAGAAATGCCTAGCATTGAGGTCCCATGATATAAACCTCCAGTAGAGTGGCACTTGTCTCCTTTCCTTATCCTATCCCCTTAATACAGTAATTGTTGTTGTTATGTGCCGTCGAGTCACTTGCAACTCATAGCGACCCTATGTACAACAACCCTAAACCCTGCTCTGTCCTGTGCCAATCGCACTGCCTCTGACACACCCATCCCGATTACCCCAGTCACTGAATCAATCCACCTCATAGACGGTCTTTCCCTCGTGCATTGTCCTTCCACCCTCCCAAGCATGATGTCCCTCTCCAAGGCCCAGTCCCTCCTCACAACATGTCCAAAGTATGTCAGATGAAGCCTCAGAATCCTTGCCTCCAAGGAACAGCCCAGTTTAACCCTGTCCAGGATGAATCTGTTGATTTTCTTAGCAGTCCATGGTATGCTCAATCTCTTCTCCAGCAACACAGCTCAAAGGCATCAATTCTCCTTCTATCCTCCCTAGTCATTGTCCAACTCTCTGATGCATAGCAAGTGATTGCAAAGACCATGGCCTGTATCAGATGCACATTAGTCTCCAGAGAGACATCATTGCTCTTCTGTACTTTGGAGAAGTCCCTAACAGCAGACTTCCCCATTACAATACATCTTTTAATTTGCTGACTGCTGGTACCAAGAGTGTTGACTGTGGAGCCAAGCAAACTAACGCTGTGAAGAATCTCAATCTCTTCACCTTCCATTCTGACGCTGCCAATTGGGCCAGTGGTGAGAATCTTTGTCTTCTTGACATTGAGCCTCAATCCGTATTGGAGGCTGCAGTCCTTGACCCTCTGCAGCAAGCACTTCAGGTCGTCCTCAGTTTCAGCAAGCAGAGTTGTGTCATCTGTATAACGCAGATTGTTGATAGATCTTCCACCAGTCCTGACCCCACATTTCTCCTCATAGAGCCTAGCCTCCCGGATAATCTGTTCTGCATACAGGTTGAAAAGGTATCAAGACAGGACACATCCCTGGCATACGCCTTTCCCAATGTTGAACCAGGCAGTGTTTCCTGGCTCTGTTCTGATGACTACCTCTTGGTACAAGTATAGGTTTCTCATTAGAACAATCAAGCGTTCTGGGATTCCCATTCTTCTCAGAGTCAGCCATGGTTTCTTATGATTCACACAGTCAAATGCCTTTGCATAATCAATGAAGTACAGATAGACATTCCTCTGGTATTCCCTGCTTTCAGCCAAGTTCCTACAATGTCCCTAGTACCACGACTCCTTCTAAACCCAGCCTGGACTTCTGGAAGTTCTCTGCTGATGTGCTGTTCCAGTCATTTTTGGATAATCTTCAGTAGACTCTTGCTTGTATGTAAAATCAATGATATTGTTCTATAGTCTCCACACTGGGTCACCTTTCTTTGAAATGGGAACAAATATAGATCTCTTCCAGTCAGTTGGCCAAGTAGTTGTTTTCCAGAGTTCTTGGCACAACTTGGTGAGCATGTCCAAGGCAGCATCTGTTAGCTGAAATATGTCAATTGGTATACCATCTCTTCCTGGGGCCTTATATTTTGCTATTTCCTTCAAAGCAGCTTGAACTTCTTCCTTTATCACCATAGGCTTTTGTTCATATGTTATTTCATGAAATTCTTCTGTGTCTGCCAATTCCTTTCGATACAGTGATTCAGTATATTCTTTCCATCTTCTTTTAATACTTCCTGGATCATTTAACATTCTGCCGAAAGCATCCTTAATTATAGCAGTTCGAGGTTGGAATTTGTTCTTCAGTTCCTTGAGCTTAAGAAATGCTGAGAGAGTTCAACCCTTTTGATTTTCTGACTCCAGCTCCTTGAACATTTCATTGTAATATTTTATTCTGTCATCCCATGCTGCCTTTTGTAATCTTCTGTTCATCTCTTTAGTATCTTGAATTCTTTGTTATGCTTTGGCTTCTCTGCGCTCCAGTGAAATATTCAGAGTTTTTTCTGACATCCATTTTGGTCTTGTCTTCCTCCTCTGTCTTTGTAATGACTGTTTGCACTCTTCCTGGATGATACCCTTAATATCCTCCCACAACTCATCTGGTCTTCGCTCATTAATGTTCAAGTCCTCAAACCTGTTCCTGAGAATATTTTGAAATTCATGTAGGATAGACTCAAAGTCATATTTTGGTTCCCGTGGATTCGGTTCAATTTTCCTCGGCTTTAGTTTGAACTTGCATATGAGTAGTTGGTGGTCTGTTCCACAATCAGCTCCTGGCCTAGTTCAGCATGAAACAAGCAGTTAATCTTTTGGCTAGGAAAGATAATTTTTAATGATAAACCTGAGACATCCCAATTCCTGTAACACAATTACTTGCAGCATTGCCAGGTAGCACTCCTGTGGCTCAGTGTAAGTCAATGTGGGTGCATAAAACAAATATGTCTTAAAGAAAATACAAGCAGGGTGCTTCTTGGAGGCAAGGATGATGAAGCTTCATTACTCATACTGTGGTCATGTTGTCAGGAGGAGGTAGTTCTTGGAAAAGGACATCGTGTTTGACTTCCCAATAACAGCTACTTTTTTCAATTCAGCTAACCAATCTTAATGCTAGGGTATTTCCCCCAGACTGGTTGATCTCTGAAAGATATGGCCGGGTGGGGTGGGGTGGGGGGGTGGAATAGTTGAGCACTATTGATACATGATACATGAATATGTTATATTTGATATTTGAACTAGTATCAAATATATTTATGTAAGTCTTTAGGCTTTTCTACTATTTTTGAGAACTTTCTTTTTTAAGGATTCAAAACAAGACTGTGAGTTTAACAGAAGGTCTTTGCAGATGTGTACGTGCATGTGTGTGGTGTGTGTGAGGAAAAGAGAGATAGAAAGTAATGACAGTAAGTAGTTTGATTTCCCAAAACCTAAGTTTCAAGATGAGATTGAATGATTTTAAATATTTACTTATTTTTATCAACTTTAAATATAGGCAAAGTAGTAAAATAGATCAGAAAAAAAGTTCCTTTCCTTTTTATAAAGTTGGAAAATGCAATCCTTCAACAAACAAGCATGATTTCAGTGGTTAAGGGAGAAATAATGTTTCTGCTTACAAATTAGCCAAAGAAATGTTTTTTTTCTTCTTTTATCTCTCCACTCATAAAATCGAAACGTATTAAACTAAATGACCCAAACCTCTCCAGGGTATCTTCCTACAACAACCCAAACCTCAACTGGTGACTGAGCTAGAGATGTAAATGCTAGAACTTAGAGCTAGTGGCCTAAGAAAGAAGGGAGTGCATTAAAGGGGAGTAGTTAACATGCTGGCCTAACAGAAACTGTGCTTATCCCTCAGGTTTCAAGTGATTTTCAAGACAACTTAAGTTTGCTTGGCTCCACAATCAACACTCTTGGTACCAGCAACCAGGAAATCAAAAGACTAATTGCTTCAGAAAAATCTTCAGTCTGGGACTGCACCAGAGTACTGAAGAGCAATGAAGTCAGTCTGGAGACTAAGGTGTACCTGATCACAGTTATTTGTTACACATCAGAAAGCTGGACAATGACTAGGGGTGATAGATGGAGAATTGGTGCTGGAGAAGAGTATTGAATACCCCATGGACTGCTAGGAGAACAAACAGGTTCCTTCTAGAGAGGATGAGACCAGGCTGCTCTTTGGAGGCAAGGATTCTAAAGCGCCCTCTGATATATTTTAGACATGCTGCAAGAAGGGACCAATCATTAGAGAGGGACATCAAACTTGGGAGGGTGGAGGGACGGTACAAGCAAGGAAGCTGCTCGATAAGATAGATTGGCTCAGTGACTGGGAGAGTAGGGGTAGGTGTGTTGGCTTAGAATAGAGCAGGTTTCAGAGCTATTGTACATAGGGTTACTATGAGTTGCAAGTGACTCTATGGTACTTAACAACAGCAATAACTGCATATCTGATTGAATAAGTATGAGGATAAGTATGTCTATCCTTGACACACATCCTCCTTGATTTGAACCGTACAGTCGTCCCTTATTTCATTCAGACAATAGCTTCTTGGTCTAGGTATAGAATTTAGAAAGAAGACTGACCACTGCTGAAAATTAGGGTGACCTCACTGGCAGGCAAATTCTCAATCTGCATGAGGAAAGTTAGACGTTAATAGATTTCATGTAAGATCAAATAAGTATCAATAATGGAATAAGATCAATTATGGGATCCCCATTCTTCCCTAGATTAGCTGTAGTTGGTGTGATCAATAGAGTCAAATGTCTTAGCAGAGTCAATACAACAGAGATAGACTTTCTTCTGGTATTCTCTACTTTAAGCTGGGATCCATCTGGCATTAGTAATGATATCCCTGGTGCCATGGCCTCTTTTAAACCCACCTTGAGCTTCTGGCCGTTCCTTGTCAATGTTCTAACTGGTTTTTTGAATGATCTTCTGAGATGTTAATGATATTGTTCAATAGTTTCCACATTCTGTTGGATCACTTTTCCTGGGAATGGAGACAATACGACCCTTCAAGTCAGCCAATTAGCTGTCCTCCAAATTTCTTGGTATAAACCAGTGAGCACATTCAGGTTTACATCTGTTAGTTGAAAAATGTCAGTCAGGATCTCTTTTTGTTCCTGGAGGCTTAGTTTTTGTCAGTGTCTTCAGCACAGACTTAACTTCTCCCCTTGTGATCATTGACTTCTGTTCACACGGTGTTTTCTGAAGTGTTTTCAGTACCGACCAATTCTTTTTTGGCACAATGACCCTAAGTATCCTTTCATGAAGCCAGACTCTATGAAGAGGGATATGGCACCCAAATCAGAAGAAAACTTATTAACAGCCTACTTTATACAGATGGCACGACCTTGCTTGCTGAAAGCAAGGGGGTCCTGAAGCACTTGTTGCAGAAGATCAAAGACTACAAGCCTTATATGGATTGCATTTTAACATCAAGAAACAACAGTCTTTACCGCCAGGCCAGTGGGCAACATTATGATGTTGTTGTTGTTGTTGTTGTTGTGTACCATTGAGTTGACTCAAAGTCATAGAGACCCTGTGTGCAATAGCTCTGAACCCTGCTCTAGCCTAAGCCAGTCTCCTTGCCTCTGACACACCTACTGCCATTATCTCAGTTACTGTGACAATCCATCTCGTCCGTCCGGATCTTCCTTTTCTGCATTGTCACTCCACCCTTCCAAGCCGGACATCCTTCTCCATGGACTGGTTGTTCCTGGAAACATGCCCAAAGTAGTGAGACAGAGCTTCAAAATCCTTGCCTACAAGGAGCAACTTGTTTTCACCCTCTCCAGGGAAAACCTGTCTGTTCTTTTGGTTGTCCATGGTATGTTCAATACTCTTCTCCAGCACCACAACACAAAGGCATAAATCCTTCCTCTGATAAATTCTTCATTAATCAGGTTTCTGATGAATATATATAGTCTCTAATTGTGAAGATCTAGGCCTAGATAAGGCTCATCTTAGTCTCTAGACTGGCATTGTTTCTCTTTAGCACTCTTGAGAGGTTCTTGACAGTAGATTTTTCCCAGTGCAATCCATCTTTTTACTTCCTTATTGCTGATGCCAAGGGTGTTAACTGTGGAACCAAGTAAGTTGAAATTGTTAACAATTACAACCTCATCTCTATTTATCATGGTGCTGCCAATTGGTCCAGTAGTGAGAATCTTTATTTTCTTGATGTTGAGCTTTGATCTATACTGGAAATTGCAGTCCCTGGCCTTTTGCAGCTAACGTTTCAAGTCTCCTTTGGTGTCAGCAAGCAAGGTTGTATTATCACCACAATGCATGTTGTTGTTGAGTCTTCCTCCAGTCTTGCTTGGGCCCATGATTGACTCCTTTTATACCAGCAGTCAGGAGATAAGGAGATGTATTGCATTGGGAAAGTCTATTTCAGGGACATCTTGAAAATACTGAAGATCAGTTGTGTCCGTTTGAAGACTAGATGTGCCTGACTTGGGCCATAGTCTTTCCACTATTTGCTGTTCATTTAAGAGCTGGGCAATGAATATGGATGATGGAAGAATCGATGCCTTTGAGCCACAGTGTTGGAGAAAAGTACTGAATATCCCATGGTCTGCCAAGAGGACAAAGAGGCTTGTCTTGGAGGAGGTGCAGCCAGAAGCGCTCTTTAAAGGTGAGGGTAGCAAAGTTTTGTCTCTTATACTTTGGACATGTTGCTAAGAGAGATTACTACTTGGAAAGGGATCTCATACTTGGAAAGATGGCTAGTTAGTGAGGAGAGGAAGACCCCCATTGAGACGGAATGACGCAGCAATGGCTGCAAGGGGCTTGAGCTTGTCAAGAGATGAGGAGAATGGCAGAGGATGGAACAGGGTTCATGTCAGTGGTTCATGGGGTCGCTGTGAGTTGCACTCGACTTGACAGCACCTACACACAACAGTAACTCCTTAGTTACAACTCTAAGGACTTGACCCTCTAAAGGGACACATTGGAATGAATCTAGAGAATTTTTCAAGCTGCTCACAACCGTAACGGCAGTTCTGTCTCATAGAGATCCTTCAGGACAGAGGAGAGCTGCCCCGCGGGATTGCCCAGGCTGTAAAGCTTTATGAAAGCAGGAGTGGCAGGTGGGTTCAAACTGCCAACCTTTTGACACTTAACCACCAAGCCACCCGGACTCTGCTGAGTGCACCCAAGGTCATGAAATCTTTTCCTTCTCCAGGGTCCTCCACAGCCTCAAAAGGGCCCTCAGAAATGTGTTCTTCGCTTTAGAATATCGAGCCTGAAAAGCTCTGTAACCTGATGGTTTGGTGTATATATTGTAACTCAGCACTGGTGATGCTGTGCATGTGTTACTGAATCAGAACTGCCCCACAGCTGACCCCTGGGGTAGGTTTTCTGAAGCCCTAAATTACACGAGAGGAGATTGCCTGTCTTCCTCTCATGGTACAGCTGACAGATTCGAACCGTGTACCTATGGGGTTAATTAAGGAATTCAAGTGCTGGTGGGTCAAACCCTCTAGCTGCCCCATGGGCAAGGTGAGTCGGTCTGTTGTGGTAGATTCACAGCCCAGCAAACCTTATGCTCAGCTCTTCTCTGGGCTACAGGAGCACTCTGCATGAGAATCAACGCTGTGGCAGTGAATTTGCAGTGAGTGGTCCATGTCCTGCTGCTGCAGGAGACCAAGCATTGGACTGCCAATGGGAAGGGTGGAGGTTCCAAGCCACCAGCTGCTCCATCAGGGACAAGTGAAGCCATTGCTTCCCCAAAGACCTACAGCCTTGCAAATCCCCAGAGGCATGTATGTGCCCTTTTCTCCACACTGTCCCAGCGTGCCAGCAGGGGGCTGCCCACGGAGCTGCCTGCGCCTCCATTGAAAAAACAATTCTGTGGGAAAAAACCAAGGTATTTAAATGATATCTGTCAGCAGACCAGAAAGGAATACTGCTGAGATTCTTCTTTGGGTTAATTAACCTGTAGGCCAAAATTAACACAGTTAACACTCTTGGCACCAACAGCCAAGAAATCAAAATATGTATTGCAATGGAAAAGTCTGCTGTTGGAGACCCCGCCAAAGTACTGAAGGGCAATGATGTCACTGTGGAGACTAAGGTATTCCTGATACAGTCCATCATCTTTGCAATCACTTGCTATGTGTCAGAGAGCTGGACAATGACTAGGGGATGACAGAAAGAGAATTGATGCCTTTGAGCTGTGATGTTGGAGAAGAGTATTGAATATGCCATGAACTGCTAAGAAAATGAACAGACTCGTTCTAGAGAGGGTTAAACAAGGCTTTTTGTTAGAGGCAAGGATTCTGAAGCTTCATCTGACATACTTTGGATATGTTGCAAGGAGGGACCAGTCCTTGGAGAGGGACATCATGCTTGGGAGGATGGAGTAACAGTGCAGGAGAGGAAGATCCTCGATGAGGTTGATTGCTTCAGTGACTAGGGTAATGGGGGTAGGGGTGTCAGGGACAGTGAGATTGGCACAGGATTAAGCAGGATTTAGGGTCACTATGAGTTGTGGGCAACTTGACGGCACATAGTAACAACAAGGAAAAAACTAAAAAAATTAGTAAACATTGATGCCTTTGCCCTGTGGTGTTGGAGAAGAGCACTGAACATCCCATGGACGGCCAAGAGAATAAACAGATCTGTCTTGGAGAGGGTGCAGCCAGAGTGCTCTTCGGAGGCAAGAATGATGAGGCTTTGCTTCCCATACTTTGGACATGTTGCTAGGAGGGCTATTTATTGGAGAGGGACATGATGCTGGAAAGGGTGGAGGGTCGGTAAGGGAGAGGAAGACCCTCAACCAGGTGGATTGTCATGGTGACTGCCACAATGGGCTCTTGTGTGTCAGGAAGTGTGATGATGGCACAGGAGAGAACAGGGTTCAGATGTTTTGTTCATAGGGTCGTTATGAGTCATACTCAACTCAAAGGCACCTAACAACAACAATAACAAAGTTATATGTGATGCATTTAGGTTTTTTAGTAGTAAGCTAGAAATAAGAAAGCTAAGAGGCAATCATCAGAACAGAGCAAGGAAATATTGCATGGTTCAAAATCAGGAAGGGTGTGTGCTAGGGATGTATCCTACCTCCATACCTTTTCAATCTGTATGCAGAACAGATCATCCGGGACACTGGGCTGCACGAGGAGGAATGTGGCATCAGGATTGGTGAAAGAGTCATCAACAAGCTGCGTTATGTGGTGACACAACCCTGCTTGCTGAAACTGAGGAGGACCTGATGTGCTTGCTGCAGAGGGTCAAGGACTGTTGTCTTCAATATGGATTGAAGCTCAACATCAAGAAAACAAAGATTCTCACCACTGGGGCAACTGTCAGCATAATTTTGGATGGTGAAGAGATTGAGATTGTTCACAGCTTTAGTTTGCTTGGCTCCCCAGTCAACACTCTTGGTATCAGAAGCCAGGAAATCAAGAGACGAATTGCAAGAGAATTGGAGAGGTCAGGGACCTCTCTAGAGTACTGAAGAGCAACGACATCAGGCTGGAGACTAAGATGCGTCTGATCTGAGCCATAGTCTTTGCAATTGCATGCTATGCATTGCGGTAATGCCGATAGGTGTGTCAGAGGTAGTGAGATTGACACAGGATAGAGCAGGGTTTAGGGCTCTTGTACATAGCATCACTATGAGTCAAAGATTTGATGGCACACAACAACAACAACAACAACAACAACAACATTTCTTATGCAGCTTTCTCCATTATTTCTACAGATGTGCTTCATTTCTTATTCACGCTTTCTTTTCTAAAGTAACTCATATGGAAGTATTTCTTTGAACATCGAGCAATTGAGAAAATTCATTCTTTGATTCGGGGCCTCAATATCATTAGCTAAGTGGGAAGCTGTACAATCGTAACTCAGAATTTCACATTAGATCGTGTCTTCATCCAGGGCAAAGGACACTCAGCTTCTGTGCACCCCAGACAATTGCAGTGAGCTTTATACAGAACGGTGCATTCCTGTCGTCTTCACACATATAGAATGATATTATTGTGCTATCAATAATTTTGCTCTGGAAGGCTTACCCCACAGCAGTCTATATCCCAAATCAAATCATACACAAGACCAGGCAATTCTGAGGCACAGTGACCTCTTTTGTTGTGCAGTTTTCAAGGTGGTGACCTCTGCACGCAGCTACCCTTTCAGTTAATAACAGAGAGGCTGACCACGTGAGTCACACAGGGATTCCCCAGCCTCGGTTAGGACACAACTTCCTCCAGTTGACTCAGCTGAAGAGGCTTTAATTAGGTCACCTATTACAGATGCATGTGTTGTGTAGCTGGGGGTGAACAAAGTGCAAGCCAGGCTGTAATGGGAGAGATTGCCCTTATTGTGTCTCACTGAGGAGTGAGAGGAGAAACCAGCATGACAGAAATCGTGGCATAGTGGGGCTCCACCAAGAGCCACCCAGCTGGAGCTGTGGAACTGGGGGGACACAGCCACCGACCAAAAATAAACAGGGACGTGGAGAACAAGGAGCTCAGAGGAAAGCATCCAAGGCTCCTTCTCCCCCTGGGCTCTGACTTACTGAAGGGCCCTTTCCCGGCACTGACTAATTCTTTTCCAAGTGGGTCTTAGCAAAGGTGTGGCGATGTGTACAGATAAATCAGTCAGAATCAGGGCGAGGTCAGGAGAGATGGGATAAGATAGATGCGCGGTAAGATGTTCTCACTCTTCTCCACTGATGGGTCCCTTCCAATTCATAGCAAATCCCGATGACGTTTCTGAGGCTGTAAATCAGGGCAGGAAGAGACTGTCCCCCTTCTCCTGAAGGCTTCGCCTGTGTTCTCGCTGAGTACCACTGAATGGGCCACAACTCTGAAGGAGAGGCCTGAACCTTGCCCTACCTGGCACCACCCTCATTATCTCTGATGCCGGAGCCCATTGTTCCAGCCACAGCATCAGTCCATTGTGTTGATGGCCTTCTCTTTAGCTGGCCCTGCACTTTCCCCAGCATGGTGCCTTTTCCCAGGGACTAGGGTACTCTCCTGGCTCAGTGATAAGGAACTGTGCTGCCAACGCCAAGGTATGTAGTTCAAATCTGCTGGAGAAAGATGGGCAGTCTCCTCCTGTGTGACCTACTGCCTTTGAAAACCCACTGGATAGTCCGCTATGCTCGGTTCTCACTCAAGAATATTCAACAACTCAGGCCCACCTGACAATATGGCCAAAGTATGTGAAATCAAGCTTCACCATTCTTCTTTTTTTAAAAAATTATGGTACATTCACACAATGGAATACTGTGCAACTCACAGGAGCAATGACTTTGTAAATTATTACCTAACTTGGGAGTGACCGGAGAGCATTATGCTGAGTGAACTCACTCAGTCCCACAAGGATAAATATTGTATAAGACCGTTACTGTAGAATGGGTATAAGGACCCAGGAGGGGTGGGAGAGGCTGGAAGCAGAGAGATGTGGATG
>NW_006399985.1:1497450-1498906 GCF_000299155.1 Elephantulus edwardii | reverse complement strand
TTCCTGAGATGGTTCTCAAAGTCAGGTGGGATAGACTCATGGTAATATTTTGGTTCCTGTGCACTTGATTTCACTTTCCTTAGCTTCAGCTTGAACTTGCATATGAGTGCCATGTACTCTAGGAAAACCAACAGGTGTGTCCTGGACAGGGCTGCTCCTTGGAGGCAAGGATTCTGAAGTTTCGTCTGACACACTTTGGACATGTTGTGAGGAGGGACTGGTCCTTGGAGAGGGACATCATGAAGACTCTCAATGAGATGGATTGATTCAGTCACGGGGGTCATAATGGGGGCAGGTGTGTCAGAGATGGGGAGATTGGCACAGAATAGGGCAGAGTTTAGGGCTGTTGTACATAGGGTCGCTATGAGTCACAGGCGACTCAACAGCACATAACAACAACAACATATTTGCTGCCTTCCTTCTCCCTTCCTCTCCCTCCCTTTCCTCTACCCTCAATCCACTTTGCAAAGCACCTCTAGTTCCAGGCTGTGGTCATACATATAATACCTAATCATATATTCCTTTCAGATAGTTCTTCCCTCCATCTGTTCCAATGCAGTGTCCACTCTTATCCTATTCTCTCTTGACACTTGCCAGTCCTATTTTATAATAGTGGTGCTATGTCTTTTTTCTTTTTCTTTGAGATATTTGTCCTTTTCTTTGAGATCTTTCACTCAGCACAGTGTCCTCCAGGCTCACCCGTGTTGTGGAATGTTTTAGGAGCTTATTGGTTTTCAATGCTGTGTGATAACCCACGGTGTGAATTCCCCATAATTTTCCTGCCCATGTTCATTGACGGGAGTTTGAGGGTGGGAATCATGGAAACGTGAGAGGACCTGGTATGAGAGGTCAGGCAGCTTTACAGTGAGGTGCTCTTTTCCACAGGACTCCTTCAAATCACAGTAGATGCTCAGCTAACCAAACTCTGTCCAGGAATCGTCATCTTGCTAGCTGACTACCAATATCCCTTGGGGACTACACAAAGTAGGTTTCAGGTCGATAGTGTCACAAATGGGCCACCAAGCACATTTCATGCCATCCCAACTTGTAGGCAAATCATTATAATGAGAGCTGGCTCATGTAAGTCCCTCACTTCCTGATCCAGCATGTTACTTGAGGGTGCAGATGTCGGGAACGTTCAGGGCTCATCCTACAGAGTATATGTCAGACATCTGTGGGGCAGAACCTCGCCACCGGCTTCCACTTACACTGCCCTCGGGTCAGCCCAGACTTTCATTACAGACTGGGTTTAGTCCATTCTATAGGCTGTTCACTCTCTGTCAGTCTCAGAAAGGGCTTCTTATAACCAATGGTGTCTTGAGATGTTCCATGAAAGTAGACCCTTTTTCCAAGGGGTCCTTTGTGGTGCTGGAGAAGAGTATTGAGAATACCATGGACTGCTAGGAAAACAAACAGATTTGTCCTGGAGAGGGTTAAACCGGGTGGCTCCTTGGAG
>NW_006399985.1:1489523-1490635 GCF_000299155.1 Elephantulus edwardii | reverse complement strand
AAAAAAAAAGAAAAATTTTTTGCATTGTTTTATAATTCTTCCCCCCAAGTCCACTCCACTATGTCTTTTTGATGTTAAGTTTCAATACGTATTGAAGACTACAGTCCTTGACCTTCTGCAGCAAGCACGTCAGGTCTTCTTCAGTTTCAGCAAGCAAGGTTGTGTCATGTGCATAACACAGGTTGTTGATGAGTCTTCCTCCAGTCCTGATGCCACACTCCTGCTCATAAAGTCCTGCTTCCCCAGTGACCTATTTTGTATATGGATTAGAAAAGTATGGAGACAGGATGCATCCCTGACACACTTCTTTTCTGATTTTGAACCATGCAGTGTTCTCCTGCTCTGTTCTGGGGAATGCTTCCTGGTCCACAATCAAGTGCTCCTGAGATTCCCATTTTCCTCAAGGTCAGCCACAATTTGTTGTGACCCACAGAGTCAAATGCCTTTGCATAGTCATTGAAACACAGATAGACAGTCCTCTGGTACTCTCTGCTTTTGACCAAGATCTATCTGATATTGGCAGTGGTATTTCTAGTGCCACAACCTCTTCTAAACCCAATGGTATTTCTGGTAGTTCTCTATCTTTGTACTTAGCACAAATCCATCCAGAATATTCTTCTTATTAACTGTCTACTAATATCCCTCATGGACAACATACAGTTGTTATCTGAATGTTATAGTGACATAACAGACCAGCACACACATTTCAGTTCATTCCAACTTGTAGGCATATTTTATATTCTTTTTTACTTTTAAATTTAATTCTTTCCCCCACTTTTAATTTTTTTTTTAAATTATCATACTGGTCTATTTACAAAGCTCAAATACATTGTTTTTCATACAGAAACCCTGGTTGCAATTCCTCTAAGACAGACTTGGTTATTCTTTTCAAAGTCCATGTCCATGGCATGTCTGATACTCTTCTCCAATGTCCCGATTTAAGGGCATTGATTAATCTGTGATCTTACTTTTCAATTGCAAATGAAGAGGAAGTGATTGAAACTTGCAAGTGAATGTTGTTGTCCTGTACTGTTGAGTCAGAGCTGACCCATCGCTGACCCTCCCCCGGGGTTTCAGAGCCAGTTAATTAGCTAGGAGGAGATTGTCTTCCT
>NW_006399985.1:1485309-1489198 GCF_000299155.1 Elephantulus edwardii | reverse complement strand
AATGCGCCACAGTGCAGCCAGAGTGCTCCTTGGACTCAGGGATGCTGACACTTTGTTTCACGTACTTTGGGCATGTTGTCAGGATGCTCTCTCTCTCTCTCTCTCTCTCTCTCTCTCTCTCTCGTCAGAGCTGACTCATAGCTGACCCTCTGACAGGTTTTCAGAAGCTGCAAATCACATGAGAGGAGATTGCTCATCCTTCTTCCTCAGAGCAGGTAATGGATTCGAAGTGCCCACCTGTGGACTAGTAGGTACACAGCTCCGCGCCATACTTGGTAAAGGAGTGAGACCCCAGAGGAGATGGATTGAGGCAGCTCCGCAACCAGGGCGCATGCGCAGGGGAGGATGCTGAGTCCGGTGCTCGGTCAGATCCAAGTTCACAGTGCTGCACACGAGGCTGCGAAGGCTTGGAGCTGACTCGCTAGCACCTTATATCAACAACGCTGAGGGAGAGGAAAACCCTCAGGTGGATTGACACAGTGACTGCAGCAAGGGACCGGAGTGCGTCAGAGACGGCGAGGTTGGCACAGGACAGGACAGGGTTCAGATCTATTGTTCTTAGGGTTCTTATGCCTAAACTCAACAGCACCTAACAACAACAGCAACATCCCCACCACCGCCGACGGCCAGTTGCTCTAAGTTGGAATTGACTGCATGGCACAAAAACAACATGTTTTTAATACCAAAACCCAACTACCAGGTGGATTAGAAATTCTTATCAGAAATAATGAAAACAAAACATTGCTGTTACTGGGGACCTTTGAGTCTGAACACGGTAAATTGCACAGGAGGAAACCACCTGTCTCCTTTGGAGCCGCTGGTGGCTTCAAACTTCATACCTTCGCATTATCAGCACAATTCCTTACCACTGTGTTGTTGCTGGGTACCACCAAGTGGTCTGTGACTCACAGCGCCCTATGAACAACAGATTCGAGCCCTGTCCTGACCTCAGCTTCCTCATCACGGACACGCTTGAACCCACTGCTGCAGTTGCTGCATCAATCATTAATCTTAAACCACCAGACTCTCTCCCCGGGACTCTGAATGCAGAAGCACAGATCGGGTCAGGTGGAGTTGACAGGAGAGATGCGGCCAGCATTCTCAGGCTGCCCAGTGAAGAGCTGTGCCAGGGTCCGGTGGAAATGAGCAAAGATCACATTTCTTTTGACCTGTAAAATTATCTTTAATACTATATTCTGTGATATAATATACTCAAATCATTATAAGTTTACCCTGTAACTGATATATTTCATAGAGATATTTTTGCAGTATTTAAAGATTTTTCTTCCAAAGTAATAGATCAATATTCATTCAAACATAATGTACAGAAATTATTGTGAAAGACAAAATGTACATGAACACAGATCAAATCTTGGTCCTTCATGAATCAGCAAATAGAAGTCACAGTTTGTTTCAAGTTCTTTCTGTAGAGAGAAGAGAAAACTAGAAAGAAATTGCTGGGGTTCCTTCTCCTCCCAATTCTTTCCATCTGCGTTCTTGGTCTTGAAACAACAACCATCTGCCTATCGTGGTGGTATGGACTGCCTAAGGAACTGTGCTGCCAACCCAGAGACTTGTGGTTTGAACCCACTCGCTGCTCCACAGGAGAAGAAAAGGCATACTCCTCATGTGAGATTTACTGTCTCTGCCAATCAGCTGGAGGGCAAATGATACCCATGATAAATGCAACTCAGTGGCATTAAGTTGGGATCAAGTCATAGCTGAGCCTCCACTGGACTTCTGAGGCTATAAACCACCTGGAAAAAGACTGCCCATCAGTCTCCTACAGAGCGACTGGTATATTTGAACCAGGACAGAGGTGTGCTTTGGGGTTAGGCCGTCAGAGCCCCCTTCCTAAATGTGTTGTAGGCCTCAAGTCAGGACACACACGGAGCTGACCCTCCACGTTGGCAGTGTGACTCCTTACCATTGAGCCACCAGGGCCGTGAGGGGACAAATGGCAGCCTCGTACAGACACGTTTGCTGGGTTTGGTGTGAAGACGGAGAGCTCACTTTTTAGGAGCTTTGGTGATTGTTCATATGTTTTAAAATCTGACAAAGGATGGACCTTGTTGTTTCCTTCAGAAGGATGTAAGTGACCTCACTCTTCAGTTCCCTCATGGCCTTTAAAGGGTAACTGGCTCCGTCTTAGATGTTGGCAAAACTGACCCCTGCAGAATGTCTTGTTGACACAAAGCAGATATTCAGTAAACATTAAATTACAAACAAGTTAAATAACGAATAAGTAATGGGATGAAGAAATTAACAGGATGAGCATGTCTATTGGCCTAAGACATCAAAAATGTAAGTAATGCATTCGTCTGTACATCAACTCACGAATATGCATGACTAACGAGCGAAAGTGTTTATGTAGGTGTCAGAACGAAAACATTTGGATAATTTGGAGTTGATGGGTGTACAAGTCTATAAAGGGATGCTGGGAACAGAACGAACTCTTCTGAGCCTTCACCACTGTGTCAGGAAGTCCTCTGTTTCCCCCAGCTGTTGTCATGGTTATGTACCATCAAGTTGGAACCAACTCACAGCGACCCACCAGTGAGTTCTCAGAGGCAATAAAATGCACAGGAAGAGACCGTCCATCTTTCCGGCATGAAGCAGCTAGTGGATTTGAACTGCATGCCTTTGGGTGGGCAGGGCAGCCCCTTACAAGTAAGCCACCAGAAATCGCTAAGACCGTGAGCTGGAGGCGACACACAGCGCCGGAGGGGAAACACGTTTGCTGTGTAAGGTGGAGAGAGCTCACTTTCAGGATTTTTTTTTTAATTTCTTCTGTGTTTTAAAATTTGTGACAAAGGGTAGACTTTGTTATTGTTTCCTCCAGAAGATGCTTTTTTCGGTCTTATTTCTTCACAAATAACATCGTGGAGGGAGCTGTGGTGGCCTCATTGCAAAGATTTGTGCTGCCAACCACAGGCAGCCGGTTCCCATCCTCCAGTCACTTCAAAGGGGAAAGAGGGACGATCTCCTCTCCTGCGATTTATAGCATCTGAACACTCACAGGCGGGTTGGCTCTGAACTGAAGCTCACTCAGTGGTGAGAAGGGGATGCGGGAGTGTCCTTGGGAACACAGTGTGCTGTGTAGGGAACGGACAGTCATGTCAATGCCAGTCTTGAAGAAAAAAATATCTTTAATCAAATGCTTAAGCTATGATACTAGAACACAGATGAGTAAGATTAAAACTATGCTTTTAAACATGATTTCATAAATTTCCCAGAGAAGAGGTTATACTTTCACACTGTCTTTTAAGAGATCCTTGAACATCCTTTAAGTATGTGGAATGCATTGCCTTTTTAGGGCTGTTGTACACAGGGTCGCTATGAGTCGCAAACGACTCGATGGCACATAGCAACAACAACAACAACAACAGCACAAACTTTGATCAAATCCCCCTTTGCCAAGCACGCATCAATCATTATTTTGATTTTTCAACAATAAGCTATTTTATTACTTTGGCTGATCTTGGGCTTTGTCAAACTGAGTCCTATGAAGGCAACCTTTGCTCCAGCTTCCTGGGCGCTTGGAATGGTGAGTAGAAATGGTTTTAAAAAGAGAGCAGGAAGAGATATGGAAATGGGACAAGAAAAGGGAAATGGTTTGGGGTAATCGCTTGTGACCCATCACTTCTGCTCTGGACCCTGACTTAGCACAATGCAAGAGGCCTGCGTGGCTTCACGCATAAACGGAACGTGCGGATTCACTTGCTGCTCATCCCCACAGTGTCTGAAGGTGTCATTATTTTGCTGGTTAACACCTCTTTCCTTTCACTTAAAGCCCCTCTCAGAGAAGGAAGACAGAAAGAAAGAGAGAGGAAGAAAGAGAGAGAGAGGGAAGGAGGGAGGAAGGCAAGGAGAGAGGAAGACAGGAAGA
>NW_006399985.1:1481322-1485150 GCF_000299155.1 Elephantulus edwardii | reverse complement strand
AAGAAAGAAAGAAAGAAAGAAAGAAAGAAAGAAAGAAAGAAAGAAAGAAAGGAGAGAGAAAGGAGAAAGAAAGAAAGAAAGAAAGAAAGAAGAGATAAAGGAGAAAGAAAGAAAGAAAGAAAGAGAGAGAAAGAGAGAAAGGAGAAAGAAAGAAGAGAGAAAGGAAAGAGAGAGAAAGAAAGAAAGAAAGAAAGAAAGAAAGAAAGAAAGAAAGAAAGAAAGAAAGAAAGAAAGAAAGAGAAAGAGAGAAAGGAGAAAGAAAGAAAGAAAGAAAGAAAGAAAGAAAGAAAGAAAGAAAGAAAGAAAGAAAGGAGAGAGAAAGAAAGAAAGAAAGAAAGAAAGGAAGGAAGAAAGAATGAATCATTAGCTCGTTTGCTCCAAATGTAACTGATTATGAGCATCCTCACAGCAGCAGCCTGGGAAGACCACAAGTCCGGCCGCAGCCTCCCAGTTAGCACCTCCTGCGTGCAGACCTGAGGAGACTGCAGCTCATGCTTGGAAAGGCGGGCTGCACATGGCTGAACAGTAGAGCAGGCAGCCCGACTTTTGACCTGACTGAGTATGATTTAGAGCCATTTACTGACACTCCCAATAACATCACACGTAATAGAACACACATCTTGTAACTAAACCACAGAGAGTGCTGAGTAACAGGACCAATCAGGAGAAACGCACACTCAGAATATAAACCCCTCACATAGCATCGCTCTGAGGAGGCCAGGAGCCTGTGAACAGATTGTGTCTTTGAGGTTCAATAAACACGTTCTAGGATTCTCGAGTGACTGCTGCAGACTTTGCTTTGAAAGGCCTCAATAATTTCTCAAAATACCACATTCAACAAAAGGCCACGTCTACTTCTCTCAAGAAAGATGTAGTCTAATATTACTGGATATGTTTAGGCCTTAGAAATAAAGCATGCCTTCCAGAGGTTGGAGAATAAAAACAGAAAAAGCCTTTCAGAATTAGTAGGTACCACTCTAATCTGAAGCTTCTACTATCCTTTTCAATCGTAGCAGAGAAACAATTAATAAAGGAACCCATTAAGACCTGATTATTGCTGCTAAAAAAGGAAGGTTGGGTTTCAGGCCTTTGAAGTAACTGAGAATGATTCAGGCCTCATTAGAGAGATATAATCTACATTCATACATTTATGTTACTGATTCAAATCTAGTGGGAGAGATTGAATTCCGTTAAATAGTGCATCTTTCCTGTGGCACTTTTCTCAGGCTTCCCGGGCTAACCTAAGAGGTGACCTAATAATGCAAAGCACTGGGGTATTTAGGGATTCAACTGGGCCACAAAAGAAGGCTGTGCAGAGGGGAGAAAGAGGAGTGAGATAGAATCTCAAGAGCCACGTCAGCTTCTCCTTTGGCAGCTCTGTAAGTGCCCCTCCTGTCATCACACACTGAGGAAGAGCCACGAGAGAGGCCTCTGGAACTTTTAAATACTGCACCTGCTGCCACCAGATGCAAGGATGCACATTGTGAAGTTGACCTTCCCTCCCTTCATTTTAGACACAATGAAATAAAAGTTAAACTTAGGAATAAACTATTCAATAGCTTCTCCTAAGAGAACAGAAATTTGGTAGAGGAATGTGTGTGAGAGACTCAAGAAAGAGAGACTAGCTTGGGGCAGTGGTGGGGGCGTGGGTAGGGCTATTGTATGTTGGTTTTTTAAAAAAAAAAAATCCCAAATTGGCATCAATAGCACTGGTTCCCAGTGTAATAAAACACCCAAATCATAACTTCTTGTGTTTTGAAACTTTTCACTGCAGAATCTTTATTGTATAGCTTCAACAAACGTGTTTCTAACAAACATGGAGTTTTAATTAGTAGTCAATTCAAAAGCGTTCGGGTCCTGCTGAACCATTGGGCCGAAACTCAAAGCCCTAAGAAATGGTCCATGGCCTTTCAGGCATTTGTCAGCTCAGACATAGAACTGTGAACTTGAAAATGAAAATTAGCACTATGGGTTCATGTGAAAATATCCGCGCTTTCATTAAAGAGCAGGAATTGTTTGACGTATGCTCTTTCTTTGCTTAACTTTCCACTTAATAGCTACAGAAATGAGAGTTAATTCTATTAAGCTTGAACATCTACTGCGGTGTTTACCACATTGTCAAATCTTTTGAATAAGGGTCGCAATGGATCCTCAGTAAATGCAATTAGGATTTTGATTCTAGCAGTAAATGGTTTTCTTTGAAAGCCCCTGAATGCACAGGAAAAAAGAGAGGTGCATGTCCAGCTATGTTTCCAGGACTAAGCAAACAACATAATGGGGACGCATTTCTAATGCCCATCTCTAAAGCCTGGTTTTAATGGTCTCTGTATTTTCCTCCTATCTGGAACAGCAGATTGAGGCCCATTATAGGGGTCTGGCCTCCTTCATGTGGACAAGCTCCTCTGATTAGGGCCCTCCACATTTCGGTGGGAGCTGCTAAGCCCCCACGTTCACCTTAAAGTGTTTGGCAATCTTAACAGTAAGCTGACCTGTTTGAAATTGTCACTTTTGGGCAACGATGACTATAAAAATATAGGCAATTCCTTATGCACTAGTTATCATGACAAGGCACCAATTCCCTGGTAACTTTGTGCTGCAGGGGAAGTTTCCTCAGTGTTAAGAGGCCTTCACAGAAGAGTGACCACTGCAGGAATGACCCTAACTCAGGTTGGAAGGGCTCCTCAGTCCTTTCTTCCGTGCGCCTCTCTTCTTTGGCCAAGTGAGCCTCCCGGGCTCGGGCCTGTGCGCACCAGGCCAGTGAGAGTCTGGGCTTAGGTGGTGGTGGGAGAGCTCGGAGTCACCAGGTGACACACAGGGAGTCTTATCTGCTCCCGCCCTTCTAGCTTCAAGTCGAGTCCTGGAAACGTGACATTTGAGGGCACGAAAAACGCCCCTTCGTGGCAAAGTGCAAAGGAAATTGCATAGAAAAGAAAACAGACAGCAGGGTAGTCGGCCAAATTGTACGGTTTTTAAAAAAAAAAAATGTTTGCAGTCGCAATAAAGTGAGTACGCTTTGAAGTGCACGCGGGATTCAGTAACTGACTCATGTTAGCAATTAGAAATCGGTCATTTGGGTCCTTGATTTCATTTGCGCCAAGAGAGAGACGACTTTTAAGGATGACGATAAATCTCTCCGAGCTTAAAAGGCAGAGAAGGCCAAAGTGTGAACTTTTTACTTCAGCAACGGAAGCGAGAAATCAGTGATTCATTAAAGCAGGGACCTCCTTGGAAGCTGGCAGAGGAGGAGGAGAGGAAACTAATTATGTCTCCTTGCTCTGCAGGGCTAGCTGCGCCCAGTTTATAATCGGGTGCTTTTGCAAGCTTGTCCACGGCATCTCTGTCTTCTCCCCAGTACTCGCCACCCCAGGGAGCGAGGGGGGGGAGAGGGGTCCGCCGAGCACCAGGCTCTGGAGGCTCCCCGCTATCCCCCTGCGCAAAGGGGGGAGGCTGGTGAGGAAGGGGCGCCCCGGAGGGGACTGGCTCGGGTTGGAAGAAGGCAGAGTTGGGGGAGCGCGAGGCTGGTACTCGCCGGTGGCCAGCGCTGCGGACTCCGGGGCGCAGGAGGAGGGAGCTGCCCGAGCAGGAGGCGCGGGCAGCCCGAGCCGCAGGAGCAGGAGGCGCCGGCTGGGGCTCCGGGACGCAGGACATGCAAGCAGCCTGAACCGAGCGAGCAGCCCGAGCCTCTCGAGCAGGAGGCGCGGGCCAGGGCTCCGGGGCGCAGGGACCAAGGCGCCGCCTGGGGCTCCCGGGCACAGAGGACCGAGCAGCCCGAAGCCGGAGAAGAGTCCGAGCCGTAGGAAGAGGCGCGCGGCGCGGGCCAGGGCTCCG
>NW_006399985.1:1471618-1481066 GCF_000299155.1 Elephantulus edwardii | reverse complement strand
GTCCCACCGCCGCTTGACCCCCTCCCCCCGCTCTCCCACCCCTGCAAATGAGGTTTGACCAGCAGAGGCAGAGCCCACCTCTGGCTCAGAATCACTGACATTTAGACTGCAGGCTTCAACCTGTTTACAAGCGGGCTTTCCAGAGGCAGGGGGTGGGGGACCAGGGCCAAACCAAACGCCAACCGCCACCCCCCCCTCCACCCCCAAACAAGAAGTGACTTTCTGGAGGCTTCAAATCAACAGGCACCACCAAAAAGAGAGAGCAAGAGGGGGAAGAAAGCCAGGGGACCGGGCAGCCGCCTGCAGCTCTGACAACTTGGAGGGGCGCTCGCTCGGCGCCGGCGCGCGGGCAGCGCGGAGCGCACGGGAGGTGCGCACCGAGGGGCGCGGGCACCCCGGCCCCCAGCCCGCCCCCGGGGCGGTTTTCACCGCGCTGTCATCTGTTTTTCAGACCTCCTCTGCGTCCTTCGCGGTGAAGAAAGGAATGGAGAGGAGAACAAAGTGACCCCTGGGGAGCGGAGACCGCTGGTGACCATCGCCACCACCGCCGCCAGCAGCTCCTGCCGCCGCGGCCACCCACGTCCACCGTTCACGGGGAGTCTCCGGAGGCGCGCGGCGGATCCCGGGCCGGAGCGGAGGAGTTATGGATGGTGGTGAATTCACTTGTGGCCAGATCCGCGCCCGCTGGGAGCTAGGCAGCGGCCACCACCTGCGGCTGTGTCCTCGCCCTGCTCTGGGTCTCACCCTTCCAGCATGTTCCTTCTGATGAGACGCGCTCCAGGGCCCCGAGGTTCAGTACAATGTGGAAATGGATACTGACACAAGGTGCTTCAGCCTTGCCCCACCTGCCCGGCGGCTGCTGCTTCTTGTTGCTGCTCTTGGTGTCTTCTGTCCCTGCCACCTGCCAAGCCCTGGGTCCGGACATGGTGTCACTAGAGGCCACCAACTCCTCGTCCTCCTCCTCGTCGTCGTCGTCGTCCTTCTCCAGTACCGGCAGGCATGTGCGGAGCTACAACCACCTCCAAGGAGACGTCCGCTGGAGGAAGCTCTTCTCCTTCACCAAGTACTTTCTCAAGATCGAGAAGAACGGCAAAGTCAGTGGCACCAAGAAGGAGAACTGCCCGTACAGTAAGTCCCCGCGCGCCCTGCCCGCCGCCGCCCCCACCCGCCGCGCGGGGGGCCGATCGCTTCCAGATGCGGCCGGCTAAATATTTACGTCCCCGAGCCCCGTAAAACGGCCAAGTGGGGTCCTTTCACGCCCCCCTCGCGGTGCACACTGCGCTCCCCACCCCGCACCCAGACGCCGGCTCCCCAGCTGCTCGCGGGCCCGCGCGCTCCGGGCGCCCCGGGGGCTGCAGCCCAGCGCCCGCTCCCCCCCTCCTCCTTCCCTACCTCGCCCGACCCTCTCCTTTCCGTCAATGACTCAAGTAAACACATTTTATTTCTTTTTGCTGGCAATCTTGTTAAGAGTTTTGGGGCAGGCTCCTCAAGCTGAAAATAATTATCCGCTGCCAATTAGAAGGGCTTTTATGGGAACTTTATGAAAGAAAGAGTCAAGTCTGTCCTCTCCCCACCCCCATTCCGTTACCCCAGCACCTTCCGACAGGAGCGAGAGGGCGTGTTCCCCGCCCCCCGCTTTGAGTTTTGGTGTTGGGGTCTCTCCTGTCGCTTTGAGCGGTTGCAGCCTCTCAGGCCCCCGCGCGGCCGCCTGTCTCCAGGCAGCCTTCTCCCGGGTAACCTGATGCTCAAGTCTGCATTGTCAACAGCATCTGCGCTGCTTTCTGCTGTCCCCTTGTGCTCGGTCCTTCGGAAAGCTCTCATGTTGCAGAGCTGTCCTCCTGCAGCGCCCTAAACATCTGGGGCTGCGCGCACACAGACCTCACACGCATTTCATTGTCATTCTCTTGTTTTCAAAGTAAAAGTCATCAGTCTGTTCCCATGGCTGTTGGTTAAACTTCCCCCCTCCCTTTAACACGGAACCCCTCTTCCTCGCCCCGTTCCTCCCTCTTTCCTTCTTGCATGGGTGTGGGCTGGGGGTTGGAGGAAGAGCAGGGCTGCATCCTGTGTCTCTTGAATGAGTCCGCAAAGCCAGATTAGAAACTTCCTTCCCCTGTTACTTTCAGGCGCGGGGTTTATTCATTTCCCATTGATTGTTACGTGAAAGGCTCCGGAGGCGATGCCCAGGGCTCCAGACAGTAGGCAGTGACGTGGAAGCCTCTTGAGTGACCACTACGCACTAGCCCGTTGCTAAACTCCGCATCACCTCTTGCAGTGACTTTTCAAATCTTGATTGTTTGGGAATTCCAAGCATATAGTGGCCAGCTGACTTAATACACATTTCCAATTTCTTCGACGTGTGAGGTGCCAGGTATCATGGGAGGGAAGGTTGAATAGCACTGAGCGCTGTGTGACTGCGGAAAGATTGACGAGAATGAAGACTCCCCCCTCCCCTTTTGGGGGAACGTGTATTCCACTTTAACTTCTAGCAATAGGTTTACGTGTTGGAAGAATATTCGTAGGGATATTCTGAAGTATTTCATTTAATGTGTAAGAGCAGAGATGTTAAATAGCTCATTATCCATGGCTGATTCATACCAAGTGGCTGAATTAGTGTGATTGCTGTTGAAGATTTCTTTTTTCTTGAAAGTCTTTCTTTTTCTCCAGAAATCATTAGATACTATTACCAGTCTTTATGGCTACTGATTCGAAATGTAATACATTTATTTACGTCTAAAACTTGATAATCTTGGTGTCATCCAGTTAGGAGGGTGGAGAATGAGCCGTCTGTCTAATCAGCTGAATAATCCAATTATTCTAATTAACATTCTAAATAAATATTCCAATTAAACTAATATAATCTAATCCTCTGTCTAATCTTTGCTCAAGAGTGGACTGGAAATTAAGAAACACAATAATTCTCATGGTATAAAGTATTTTTTAGCTCATGGAAAAATTTCAAGGGACAATACAAAGATCTCAGAGCACCGACACTGACAATGGTCCTGCTTGATTTTGAGTGTATTTATAATGTGACATAGGAAGGACCAGTCAGCACTACTTTGGTTTATGTGACTTCAAGTGACTGTTTTCTAGAAGAATGATCACTGAGCAGCTCACCAGGGAAATGATTTTCCAATGTCCACATGGAATTCTATTTTCACACGGTCTACAAGAAGAATATTTATAAATTACTGCATAAAAACTAATGTCAAACACTTTGACCCTACCTGCCCTGAAATATGCCAATAGTTCATGATAGTGTATGAATGATCTTTGTTGAAGTTACAAACTACATTTTTCTCAGGTATGATAATTAGCAGGAGGACGGACCTGCTCTGGTCAGTAATGTCAAACCATAAATGATTTTTTACTTTCCAAGAACATCTGTATGAAAATATAGCAAGTGAAAAGTAGAGGCTGAAAGAGTTGTAATTGTACATGTGGCCGAGTAATCAGAGCTCTACTACAATTCCCAGCTGGACTGATTCAGCTGAAGTCCATGGTATCATTAAGATATTGTCTAAATGTTGCATAATTACATGCGAACAAACTTTTGCCATGCCTGCAGGGTAGCCAGCCAGCCAGCCCACCACATGGTAGCCTGTTAAATATTAGTCTACCTAACCTCTGAAAAGTGTCAGTTCCCTGGCCAAAAACCACATTTCAGTCACATTTTCCTAAACAAGTTATTAATTACTTTAAATCCACAGAGCTGTTCTTCTGAGTTTGCTTTTTTTGAAGATTAATTGTCTTTGTTACTTTTGACCCTGGTATTACTGCTGCTACACTACAGTAACAGCTTATCTAAGAGGTTATAGGCTTGTGACGTCCTGGGTAATTAAACAACTGCTTGGCTGGCTTTTTGCCAGCAAAATGCTCACTAAAGGAAGCAAGGAAATCACCCTTAACGACGACAGCACAACCATTGTTAACTCCTGCCTGGAAAACTGTTTCCTAGCTGTTCTGGAAATACTACATGGGCTCGCCAGTCTTCTCCATTTTCAGTGGGCATAACTGGGGGTGGGGCTTAGGGGGAGAGTGCTTTTTTGTTTGTTTCTCTGCTATTATATGAGCCGAGGGGGTAAAGGCAGTTAGAGGTGAATTACGTTTCTTTTGCTGGAAGTCTGAGAGAGCTTGAATAATTTAGAGTAGCTGTGTGGTGTGTGTCACTGGATATGGCGGGCTCATTTAGGGTTTGTTTTATCATTCCTTACCTCTAGAGTTTTGCCCTTGAAACATTACCACTCGGCTCCGTTCTGGCTTCCTGGTGAGGCTGGGTACAGCTGTTAGGTACCCTGGCAACGGGGACTAGGAGGCTCATTTCTGCACATGAGTGAGACAGCTGTGAACTTCTGCCAGGCTTGTCACTGGTGGAAAAGGACAACATGGTGAAAAGAAAACATGTCTGAGCCCCAGGCAGTTGAACATAGATAAGCCCAACACAGCCAGAGTTTGTGAAACTTTCTGGAAAGGGAGTATGGGAGACAAGAGAAAAGGCAGCATTTACTGAGTCCTGTCTCTTCAAATATTATATATAGCTCATCTACTTTCCATCAGAGGAGGCTCCAGGGTTTGGGTCCTTAGGGAGCTGCACTTCTAATCCCAAGGTGGCGCCCCTCTGTTGATTCAGATATGCCAGGTGCTCTGCAGGCGAAAGATGGCAATCTCCTCCCCTGTGCTGCACCTCCTCTGATACCCAGCTGGGGCAGGCGGCAGCTCTAAGTGGGTTCTGACTCGGTGGCTAGGAGTCTGAAAACTTTCCATCATACTCTTAAAATTCAAATGAAACTGTTGCCTCTCTCAAGTAAGGCAACCGAGGCTGAGAAAGTCAACTTGTCCAAGCTCATTTTACTCGAACATGGCAGAGCCAATCCTCAGGTGTTAGTCTCTGGTTTTATCTCTCCTGTTTCCTCTGCCCTGTTAACATAGATCCTAATTAACTGGGAGTCTCAAAATGCCACGGCTGCAGGGTGAGGACCGCTCATAGCTAACTCTGCAGGGGCTTCGGGAGGCCGTAACTCTCAAGGGAAGAGGTTGCCCGTCTTTGTCTGAGAGGCTCATGGGTTCGAAGTGCCAGAAAGGCTTTGGGTTTAACACTGCCAACTCTCTAAGGATTAGAAAGCCAGACCGCCCTACGTAATTAGTATTAAAAATCCCTGAACTCTAAAATGCGTATAATCCAAGACCTGAAACACTTGTTTATTGCTGTGAACATCGACAGTTCCTCAGAGTGACACTCGAGGAGATATCACTCAAGATAGAAGTTTAGCATCAGAAAATATTTATATGTAGGTGGGGCCTCTCTCTGGGTATTATGCTGGAGGTATAATTGCTTATGAACACAAAACCCACACGTACATCAATCTCACTTATGTAAACAGAGGTCAGCAGGAATACATGGCTATTTAAGAAAAATCCATGAATGTCATTGTCTATAGTAATTGTTTACAGCTGAGAGCCAAATGTTTAATTGTTCCCATGTGTAATAAAATAATTTGATTGTAAATACCATTGGGAAATCAGGCCATTGCAGAAACTTCTGATACATGTGACTCTGAAAGGGGCAGAATCTTAGAGACCTAAAGTTAAAGGAGACAATTTTGGATTCCTTTAAAACGAGTCTTCAAATCAAAAGAGCACTTCACTACATAAAAATAACAGACTATGGCCTGGGATTTTAAGGCTTGCATTATTGCTTTTTAACAAAAATAGAGCCTGTTGAAGAAAGTTAAATAAAATGAGGCAAATAAGTATTGAGCAATGTTGTTACTTGCTACTGCCTTGTTGGGATTGGCTCCCAGCTGACCCTCCTGTAGTTTCAGAGGCAGTAAATTATGCAGAAGGAGATTGCCCATCTTTCTCCTGTGGAGCAGCTGGTAGATTTGAACCGTGTGCCACTGGGTTGGCCGGACAGCTAATCTATGAACTATATAAGAGTCTTCTGGAGAGAAAAACCTGTCTACAGTGTATGACTTCTGCTGTGTCCATAATTATAAAAGTCTGGTTGTATGATTTATAGCTGGCAGTATCTAATCATGGGCAGGAGGCCATCACTGTGTTTAGGATTTACAGGACACTGTCTTATTATCCTTACTGCACCACCCTAGAGAGTATCCTCTTCATACACCTGATTGATAAACATTGACTACGAGAAATCCAAGAAAACAGTTGGCAAGAATTGCATACTCGTCTTGGAGTCCAGGTTTCGAGAAACATCAGTCCTTTGGTCTTGGGAATTCCAGGTAATCTATTTTCGAAAGGACCATTCTTCATAAACAAATGTTTTTCAAATTGAAGCTCACGCATAGAATTCCAAAATAATGCTATCTAATTGAATCAAGGAAACTGCAGTAAGCCATTGTCTTCTACAGTTTGGCTGTTAACAAAATATTTTATCCCAGTGCAAGGGGAGTTCTGGTGGTCTAGTGGTGAGAAGATGCATTACAATCAGAAAGACCTGGGTTCAAATCCATCAGTTGTTCTACGGGAAAAGGACAGAGGAGTCCTGTGTAATTTACTGCTATTGAAAACCCACTGGAGGGCCAGCTATCAGTTGGTTCCAACTCGACAGCACACAACAATCCCAGTGCATAGAGTACTTGTTGCTGATTGCCATCGAGTTGAGCACAACTCATAGCGACTCTATGAACAGAAGACTTAATGCTTTTCCATAACTATCGTTAGTTCTCCAAGTTCATAGAGTTTCCAGAGGCATGTGGTTTAGGAAGTGGATGCCACTCCTGCTTCCAAACCTGTTTTACCACTGGGAGCTCCACCAAACACTGTCCACATCGGGAAACCATTCTGATATTTGATACCCAATGGTCCAAGGTTCAGCTTCACAGCAAACCCAGGTGACCTCGTACAGCACATTGACAAAGAGTGACGTGCAAAGTGGAAGAGTGTTCCTCCAGATATAACAGCACTGGTCTCATTTAGCAGTGGTTTAGTGTCATCAAGTTGAATGCGACTGAGAATAAGTTTTGTACAAAAGACCTGAACTCTGTTCTATCACTAACATCATTTCTGTACATTTATTGAGTTTGTAAAGAGTTTGCAGAGTTTCCAGAGGCATCTAGTTTAGGAAGTGGATGCTACTCCTGCTTCCCAACATGAATCAGTCTGGAAGCTCATCCAAACACTATACATAACGGGTAACCATTAAGGTATTTGACAAGACTATGGAACAGTGTGCAGCATCACAGCAACACCAAGTTGTTCAGTTCAGCAAATGGACAAAAGAGGGCTGTAATTATTCAAGGAATATTGAGCAGACTTCTACCCTAGGCAAAGGCTCAAGGACACCCGCTCTTGGGGGAACAGTAATACATCAAACACAACCTAAACACAGGACCCCAAAAATCTTCCCTTACATTCCTATCACGACTTCCATCCAGATGTAGCAAACAGCCAAACTCCCAAACAAAAGTTTAGTAGTTCAAAAACATCGGAGAAAATCCATCCTTCAGAGAAAGCTAAGTGGCCTTCTCCCATACACAGCCTTGGTAATGGGAGGCAGCGGAATAGTGCTAGTTTATTGAGCTTATAGTAGAACATGAATGAGCACTTTTAATGTCTGCGCAATCATTTAATGTTCAGAGGGAAACCCCATTTATTACACCAAAGTCTGAGCTTCCACAGCTAAAAGGTTGGACAAAAGCTGGCAGCACATTTGAAATGCAGCTAATGCTGCTTGTGGCTTTGAGCCATGAGGAACCTCCGAATATCCCGATCTCCCATCAGCCTTCCATGCCTGTAAACGTATCCGGATTGTAGGGCGGACACCGCTCTTTTATTATGTTACAGAAGGAAGCCTGTCAGTTCAAAGGGGTGCTAATCTATCTGAACAGTAATTCTGTAAACTTTGCAATGCAGAATAATTCAGATGGTGCTTTTAGAATTACTGTTCCAACATTTGTCAACATTAATAGTTGATGTTTGGTTAATGTAAGTAAAATGTTACCATTTGCTTCCCAGAACGAAAAAAAAATCTCTTAATTGTCCATTAAAATAGGGCATATGGTTCATGATTGTGTGATTTACACACAGTTTAACCATAGTCTGGAAATAAAGCGGACCTTCCTTCTCCTGAATTGTCTTACCTAGCTGCCAAATTGTCTTACCTGGCTTCTTGTGCTGATTTAAGATTATTCACATTTGACATTTGACCAGTGGTGTTGGTTACTTGTTTCCACAGATTAAAATGCATTATTTTTCATAATCTGCACTATTCTTTAATCAGAGTGCTTGCCTTTATCCATGCCGGTCAGTCAACCCCAGATAACAAAAGAAAACCTAAAATTATGCCTTTGAAATGTCTGAAAAGACACATATCTGTATCTTGGGAAGCCATAGGCGGCACTTTAATACTCTATTAATGATGAATACAAAATGTTTATGCTTCATAAAGTTAAGCTCTGATTTAAAGCCAAGCATTTTATTTAAACAGATTTTACACAAATAGAACTTCAAGTTATCTTCAAGGGAGCCAGGTTACCTCCAAAATAATGTCCTAACAGGCTCCCTAGCTTTTTAATCAGGCCAGTTGTGTTCTTTGTTTGAACGCTGTGTTCTAATTGGAACAATAAATCAAAGAAGACACTCAGAGTAGATTCCCATGTAAGGTGGCCAACAGGACAGTGACTTTTTACTGCTCCCAACACGTGCATCCAATTACCATTTGATAGATTCATAGTGTTGGCAGTAAAGCATTGCCTCACTTTATAGTTCACCTAATAATTCTCCAACCTCCATCTGTCCACCTTTACCTATATCTAATCTGTCAGTGTGTGTTATCATTAATGAGGAATTCTCAAATGCTTGGCGTGCTTCCTTCAATGAGTAATGACACTGAGATTGCAACGAACCATCTAACCCTAAGTAGAAGAACTGAAGTGCCCAGTAAATTGACAGACTCTCAACTTGAAGTAATTGCCAACTATACACAGCGCAATCCCCTCACTCCAGTTATAAGTCTCACCTAATTTTGAGAAGCAATGGGCTAACTGCAAGATTAGATATTTTTCTGGTTTTATTTCCTGTTATTATTTTCCCCCGCAAGGGACTTTTTGATAACGTGATTTCCAGCGAACATTCACATCAGTTTACCTTTTGTCTCTTCTCTAGTTTTTGTGCTGTATTGAGGAAAAGGGATGCATTTATAGAGTCTTTACCATTTGAGGTGCATCGAACATTTTCTAAGAGTTCTCTTTTTTTTTTTTATCCCTCCCCCCCAGGTCCACTCCACTATGCAGCCTTCACTCTGGACTCGTGTCATGACAAAAATACCTAATAACATATCCCTTTGAGCAGTTTCCTCCCTCATCTGTTTCAATGCAGTATACATTATTGAACCCATCTTTCTCAGTCTCCCCCAACCCTGAGGTCAGTCCTCTTTTACAACAGTGGTACCATGCAGTATTTGTCCTTGTGTGACTGAGATACTTCA
>NW_006399985.1:1458535-1470843 GCF_000299155.1 Elephantulus edwardii | reverse complement strand
CTGTTGGAGAAGTTTTTGGATGTGCATAGGGATTTGATTCTTAGAAGGTCCCATTCATCTATTTTATCTTCTCCTGGTTGTAGATAGAGTTCTCATTCTTGAGGCAAGTCTATCTGAAGGAGGCTTGGCCCTCTGGCAGTCGTGCTTCTGAAGTTGGGGGTCCCTGGAGTTTTCTCCCATCCTCTCACCACTCCATTCTTTTCATGACTTACCTATTTGCTTCTAAACACCTTCCGTATCTGTCAGGGTCTCCTTCCTCATTGTTTAGCACTCCAAGGGACTGTTTTGGATGTCCAGCGTGCAAACCACAGTTTCTCTTTTATACATGAGAAGCTTCAAGATGATAAAGTCAGCCTTCTCTGGTGAGTGCTGCCCTATCACAGTGCACAGGCCAATTTCTTACAGCTCTGTCCTGAGTGAGGTGCACAAATCCCAGATAAGCACCTTTCCAAGGCTGGATGCTGGTTGTCTCTCACTCAATCATCCTGCGTCTTCTCCCAGACTCTCGGTGCTGCTCCTGGTAACTCTCCTTACGAGTTCATCTTATCTTTCTTGGAGATCATTTCAGTACATGGAACCCTTACCAGCTACCTGATTCTTTTCTTCACCTGTTTGCCTTGGTCTGAACGCATATAGCAGAAGAAAAATGAAGGCTATTTAGGTAACTGGTCATTATTTTTCTTATCCTTTACTTATCACTTGTTTCAAAGGATGAATGCTGATTTGAGAGTCTTCGATATTTCCAATTTTTAGAATTACTCTTAGGTTATCAGAGGGAGAAAGGTGGGTAATCCCTTCCAGGAAGATTTATGGCTTCTGAAAACCCACTAGAGGGCTGGCTATGAGTCAGTTGTCCTTAAACAACACATAGCAACAAGTTATCAAAGCTTCTTTTCTAACCTGTCAAATGTAGTTATTTGAATTTAACTCTTATTCTCACTGATGACCAGTCAGCACTGGGGGAAAAGATACATTTGTGTATACTACAGATTTACTATGTTGTGCAAAATCTCATTTATTTATTAGAAAGGTATTTAAGATCCTAAAGGAGTTAGAATATGATTATTTTAGGTATATTTGTATATTTCTTCCAAAACGGAATTTTTTCACACTGATTATTCAATTAGATTTATTTTCTCTATTACATATATTAAGTTGTTCTGTTAACACGATAATATTAAGAGCTGAGTATATTTTCTAATTATTTTAAAATTATACATATTTAAAAATCCTGAATAGCTTTCAGTTTTTTGATAAGTATTAAAGAAGATTTAATTTCTTGTAACATGAGGAAAATTATAATGCATGATACTGATACATGTACTATTTCTAACTGTAACTGTGATATGTTTATAACATCAGTAATAACAATAAGTACCAGCAGCCAGGAAATTAAAAGGCGCATTGCCATGGGAAAGTCTGCTGTTAGGGACCTCTCCAAAGTGCTGAAGAGCAATGGTATCTCTTTGGAGACTAAGGTGCGTCTGACACAGGCCATGGTCTTCGCAATCACCTGTTATGCATCAGAGAGTTGGACAATGACCAAGGAGGATAGAAGGAGAATTGATGCCTTTGAGCTGTGGTGCTGGAGAAGAGTATTGAGAATACATGGACTGCTAGGAAAACAAACAGATTTGTCCTGGAAAGGGTTAAACCGGGTGGCTCCTTGGAGGCAAGGATTCTGAGGCTCCGTCTAACTTACTTTGGACATGTTGTGAGGAGAGACCGGTCCTTGGAGAGGGACATCATGCTTGGGAGGGTGGAGGGACAGCGCAGGAGAGGAAGGCCCTCTATGAGGTGGATTGATTCAGTGACTGCGATAATTGGGATGGGAGTGTCAGAGACAGTGTGATTGGCACAGGACAGAGTGGAGTTTAGGGCTGTTGTACATAGGGTCGCTATGAGTCGCAGGTGACTCGACGGCACATAACAACAACAACAAACCGAGGTGTTAAGCCAGATGCCTGTGACATTCTTTGGAATATCCCTATGGAAGGATGCAATTCCATCTTTATGCGGGGAAAGTGAAAAGTGTTCCAAATCAGAGTATAGCCTAGGAACTTGATGAAAAAAACTGTTCAAGTGTTTTAAATCTCCAATACGCAGGCCTTGGAAGTGAGGTGTTACAGAGCTTCTGATGAGAATGTAGAAACCAGAGGGGCAGTTGACCGGCAAAGGGACCATCCCACATTTGAGCATCCTGTGTAAGGATGAGGGTGTGCTTTGCTGGAGTGATGAAAACCAGGGTTTTGAACTCCCCAGAAGGAAGCCAAGCAGTGCAGAAGGGCTGGCGTATGACAAGAAAGGTGTGAGGGAAACAGAAGCCCGGGCCTGGCCTGGCCTGCATGTTCAATGCACCGAAAAATGAACTTGTGGTCTAGGAGGAATCCCACAGCAGTAATACCAGACACAGTATCAAAGTAGAGAATTCTAAATGGGAATCTTACTACAGAGGCCAGATGACAGAAAGGTGTGAGGGAAACAGAAGCCCAGGCCTGGCCTGGTCTGCATGTTCAATGCTCCGAAAAGTGAACTTGTGGTCTAGGAGGAATCCCACAGCAGTAATACCAGACACAGTATCAAAGTAGAGAATTCTAAATGGGAATCTTGCTACAGAGGCCAGATGACAGAATGACTGAAAGAGTGGGCTTTGATTTAAAGTGATCGGACATGAAAGCCTGCATGAAAAGTGGATTTTGAAGCCGCAGATATGGGCACATGAGAGATTCCAGACTGGCAGACAATGGTGTGTAACGTCGGGGAGTTCTCATCAGTGACACAGGAATATCAACATCTGCCTCTTTCCGACATGGTAAAGATGAAACGGAATTATTTACTCATTCGTGCATTAACTTAACAGAAAAGCCTTATCTGCCCACTTTGTGGCAGAGACGGGGTGAGATAGTAAGTACAGTGGTTAAAAAACAACAACAAACCCAACAAGCCATTTTTGCTTTCAAAGAACTTAACATTCTACTGGTATTGCTAGCAACCTACTGTAAAATCAAACATGTAAACAAAGAACTGTATGATGAGAAACTGGAGAGAGAAGCAAGTAGGCAGTGTAACTGAAAACAACAGGGACTTAACCCTAAATGCATGATGTGAGGGGCTTTCTGAAGAGAAGGGGCAGCAGGGGACGGTGTGGGGAGGGTTTGGTGTCTTCGGGAAGTAGAGATAAAGACTGAGAGTTCTTGGAGGAAGTGAAACTGATGCGTGCAGGCATCTCCGCAGTGTCTGAAGCTTTAGAAGCCCCCAGGATGTGGCCAGGAGGCGAGGAAAAAGCTAGGGTGATACCTCCTCTTGTCTAGGTGAGGCAAATCAAAATTCACTTGATGAAGTGAGAATTAGCAATACTGGAATCGAGGCCAGAAGCAGGGATGGAGAATATTCCTTTAAAAGAGCAAACATTAGAACACCTGAAATTCTTTGAGGACTGGAATTACTGTATTGTATTCCAATATGAATACAGTTGCTGAATTGTATTCACAGTGTTCCAAAGTTTGGCAGACAGTGTATCCTGACCTGGTTTCCTGAGAAGGGCAACATGAAGGGAGAGAGGTGCTGGAAATCTAGAGGACAACGGAGGAATTTAAGGACATATGCTAGATAAGAGAAAAAAGGAAAAAAAAACCAAGAATAGGAACAAAACTGGTAATTGCGAATTTTAAGAAGACAGCTTATAGGATAGAAGTCATTCTTACTTTTAAACAATGTCCTTAATTTTTAAATATTTCAAAGACGTCTCTTCAAGTAATGATTTTAAAACAGGATTATTAAGATACTCAGTTCTTAGTAAACACCATCGTTTCTTATCCCACGATTGAAGACCTTTTCTGGGCCACGTCCTCTGTAGGTTTTCTGTCTGCAACTGGGGACAGACCGTCGTTACAGGGAGTTGCAAACAACCTAAAAAGCATTTGATACTAAATCGCAGGTCAGAATTGAAGGAAAACATTGAGATCTAACTGAAGGAGAGATAAATACCATGAAGAGAGTGGCCTTGAAGATAAAGGGCAAAAATATAGTTTCAAAAGACGCAAATCTGCTCTCACAGGCCTCTCTAAGGTGTTAAAACACAAGGTGTCCCTTTAAAGGTAAGGGCACCTGACCCAGGCCATGCGATTTTCAGCTGCTTCATATGCAGTTGCGAGTTGGCTGATGAATAAGGACGACAAAGAGAATGAATGCTTTTGGACTGAGGTTTCAGCAAAGAGCGTTAAACACGTGCCAGACTTCCGAAAGAACGAACACACCTGTCTTTGATGAAGTATGGCCAAGAATCCCCTTAGACGCCAGGGAGGCAGGACTTCTCAGGAAGGGCCAGTTCTTGGAAGGGAATGTCATGCTCGGAAAAGTGGTGCTTCTTGTTGGGAACCTCCTCCTGGCTTGGCCCTCCAGGGGGTTTTCCGAGACAGGAACCACATGGGACATTGTCCATTCTTTCCTGTCGGAGCAGCTGGTGAATTCGAACCCTGACCCTTGAGGTTGCAGCACAGCTTCTTACCACTAGGCCACTGTGGTCCTGGAATGGTCAGTGGCAATGCTGCAGAGGTTACATGCTAGTAGGATCACTAATTTCTGTAGCAAAATACTAGAAAAGACTTTCCTACAAGGGAAGTATATATATGGTCATCTTTGTTTGAAGGACCTATGTTTTCTGCTAAAATATTATATTAATACTACTTTTCTTTAAAATCAGCCTTCTCTTTGGTTATTTTTTTTTTAAGAAAGTACAAAGCATTAGCATATGAGGGGAAAAGAAAGAATTGAAAATGCCAGCTGTGAGAAAATTGGTGTCATTATTAAAATAACAAAATGTGTCATTTGATCAGAAAAACCAGAACTAATTTTCTACTAGGGATAGACAGAAAGAGGTCTGCCATTTCCCCATGTGACATTATCTTTAGCAATCTTGATTTGCTAAACAATTTAGGGCCTCAACTATGCTATCTGTCATTATTAAGTTTTATTATTGATATCCATGCTGTTTTAAATGATCCCATTTTTAAAAAAAATCCCTAAGTCATGGAATCAAGAAAGAATATTTGATATTTAAAATACTACCTTCTAGCTTATAATCCATTTTAATTTTTCATCAATTGGATTTTCAGGAAAATTCTCTGTAATAAGTATAATAAGCATTTTTACTCCTATTTATATTTCATCTTACTTGGCTTTATAATTAATACCCTTGGTACCAGGAGTCAGGAAATAAGGAGATGTATTACACTGGGAAAATCTGCAGTTAGGGATCTCTCCAAATTATTAAGGAGAAATGATGTCAGTTTGAGGACTGTGGTGCATCTGCTTCAGGCCATGGTCTTTCTGATTACTTGCTATGCATCTTTGAGCTGGACAACGAATTAGGACGACAGAAGAAGAATCAATACCTTTGAACGTCCCATGGCCTATCAAAAGAACAAACAAATACGTCTTAGAGAAGAGGAAGCCAGAGCGTTCTTTGAAGACAAGACTTGGACATGTTCCTAAGAGGGCTATTCTTTAGAGGACACGATGTTGGGAAGGGTGGAGGGTCGGCGAAGGAGAGGAAGGCCCTCGATCAGGTGGATTTGCCCAGTGACTGCTACAATGGGCTCCAGGGTGTCAGGAAGTGTGAGGATGGCACAGGACAGGACAGGGTTCAGATCTGTTATTCACAAGGTCCCTATGAGTCATCCTCAACTCGATGGCATGTAGCAACAACAACAACAACAATCAACAGCAACATATTTACAGGAGAATGTTGATGCTTAAAGTGTTAGTTTGCTTAAATTAGTATAAGTGAGGCAGGATTTACACCTACTATAGTCTTAGGACAACACTGCGTTTTGTTTTGGCTGAGGCAGGTCCAGTTTTCACATCTTATTCTTTCATGGTTGTGAATAGCATCCCTGTTCACTCTCAAGAGTGTTCCCTTACACAGGCACCACTGTTTTACTGTAATCTAAGGAAGACAAAGCCAGCTCTCTTTTTGATACTTGAGTTTCTTCTTACTGTCCTCAGGATTATATCCAATTTCCATCTCATGTAAGATCCTAAGAATTTGGTCCTCTCCTACCTTCCACATCGCTTCTCACTAGACTTCCCGTTCCAGAAATGCTGAGCTTGTTTTGCCTACAAAATGTATCTCATTTCTCTGTGTTTAGACTTTCTCCACATTCTTATGTTTGCATGAAATATCCTTATCTCCAACTCTTCTTCCTTCACATATTATTTAGATGTCATCTTTGGGAAGCTTTTCTCCTGACTCCTCAAAACTTGTGCTTGCAAATACCTGTGCCTACCTCCGTGTCTTGAGGAAGATGCAGTCAGAGTGCTCCTTGGAGAAAAATGACGCCTCGTCTCACATGTTGCTAGGAGAGGCTGTTCCTTGGAGAGAGAACATATTCTTGGGAAGGTGAAGGGACATAGGGGATGAGAGGAAGACTCTCAGCCAGGTGGTTTGACATGGTAACTAGCAATGGGCTTGAGCGTGTCAGAGATTGTGAGGATGGCTTGGGATAGGACAGTGTCCAGATCAGTTGTTCATAGGGTTGCTGTGAGTCATACTTGACTCAATAGCATGTAACGCCAGCCACCTGTATTATAACACAGCATCATTTTCGAATCATTAGTTGCCCACTTAACCAGCTGGTTTCAACTTAGAGAAAAATCTTTGTAGCAGAGTAGTGTACCTCATCAGGTGCAAGGAGAGTAGTGTACCTCATCAGGTGCAAGGAGAGGAGTGTACCTCATCAGGTGCAAGGTGCGTCTAATTCCAGTTGCTGTCAAATAGATTTCAACTCATGTGATCCCATGGGGGTTGGAATATAACTGTGCTCCACAGACTATTTTTTCCTACTAGTTTATTTACAAAATTCAAATACAAATTAGAACAAATTCTTTTAATTTCCATCACCCTCCCCCACCGATCAAATTGTGCAACCCAATGATTAATCCCCCTTTCCCCGTGCACATCCACATCCCTCTGCTTCCAGCCTCTCCTACCCTTCCTAGATCCTTATACTCATTCTACAATAAGGGTTTTATACATATTTATCCTTGTGAGACTGAGTTAGTTCACTCAGCCTAATGCTCTCCAGTCCCTCCCAAGTTAGGTAATAATTTATAAAGTTATTGTTCCTGCGTGCTGCATAGTATTCCATCGTGTGAGTGTCCCATAATTTCTCAATTCATTCGTTTCTGGTTGGGCATTTGGGTTGTTTCCATGTTGTTACGATGGTGAATAATGCTGCTGTGAATACTGGTGTACAAATCTCCATAGACTATTAAGGAATGATTATGAGGCCCCTCTGAGGTGCTGTGCGTAGGCTCAAACTTGTAAGATTTTGATTACGAGCTGAGCACTTTAACTAACACAAAGGCACACAGTTTGGACCCACCAGCTGTGGAAGAAAGAAGAGCATTCTCCTGTGCAGTTTACTGTCTCTGAAAATCCTCCGGAGGGTCAGCGAAGCATGGTTCTGACTGACGGTACTCAACAACTGAAAGTTCTCTTTGTATTTACTAGATAAGTTGCTCCTTATAATTGTATGACTTGATGAAGTCGACTAAGACTCTCTCTGGTTAGGTTATTTTCTTTGGAAAATGTGATCGTTGGCTTACCTGAAAAAAACGTTAATTGAAATAAATGTTCTCTGAAAATCCCATTGAGCTCTGATTTCTAAGATTCTCAGAACATGGAAAATAATGTCATAGGCTGGCCCATCCTTCCTTAACAGGATATTAAGTCTGCACACTCATACAAAGTTCTGAATGGAAAGAGTGTTTTCCCTGAAACAGATGATGTTTTCATGTTACTTCACTTTACCTATCTAGGGCCATGATTAATTAAGTCCAAGGGTGAGAATCACTTTACTCCCTTGTGAAATTCCTGCTTGCTGGGGCTTTTCTAGTGTCAGAGTGGAGTCTGGCCTCTGGATAATTTGGTGACACTTTAAGAAATCAGCAATTTTTAATGATTTATTTAGCGAGGAAGAATAATGTACTGCAGAGTGGGAGTAAAGGAATATGGTCGCAGCCCTGGCTGTGTCCAAACATTCACTGTGTTATCTTAAGCAAGTCATTTACTTTATCTTGGCCTCAAAGAAATAATCTATAAAGTGAGTGTATTGAACTAAATGAGTGTATTATTTTTAAGCTCCTTCACAACACTGAAGTACCAGATTCCAGGAGTATATTTATATTAGGAGATAGTGATTATAGTAGTCCAAATTATAGTCACCCGAAGACAGAAGGCTCTAATCCTTGGAATCTGTGAATAAGACTTCACATGGCAAAACTTTTTGCAAATGTGATTAATTTAATAATTTTGAGATGAGATTACCCTGAATTATCAAGGTGGACGCAAATACTGTGACGTGTCCTCACATAAAAAGGCAGTGGAGGATTAGGGACACACGGAAGGAGGGAGATATGACTCTGGGTATTGGAGGAGAATCAGAAAGATATGATGCTGCTGGACTTAAAGACAGAAGGACAAGGTCGCCCTAGAAGCGAGAAGGAAAAAGGAACCCATTCTTCCCTTCAATTTCCATAGGAAGCTGACACTGTCGTACTGAAGCGGAGTCTGGACTTTTGCCTTATGGAGCTATGAGAACAAATGTGAATCGTTTAATGTCACCGAGTTTATGGGGTTGTATCAAAGCAGTTGAAGTGATGTATTTTGAGGTGTATGATTTAAAAAAAAAAGAAAAAAAATTAGAATGCCTTAAATAGAGTGTTGGTAGAAATATTTGCATATACATTAAAAGTGCTTCCATAGTTGGTTCAAAAGAAAAGTGCAGTAGACAAAGTACAGTATTTTAGAGAATACATATATATAGAATACTGGCACAAAACAACCTTAGTTATCTAGGCTACCCTAATGGAAATACGCCAAGTGAATGACTTTAATACAGAGAAGTTTATTCTCTTACAGAGGCTGTTGCTACTTGCCTTCAAGTTGTTCCTCTTTCTCCTGCACTTAAGAGGTTAGAAGTCTTATTAGTTAAACATATAGAAAATATATAGCTAACATTTATTTAAAAAAAAAGAGGTTAGAAGTCTGAATTCAGGGCACCCCTTCTAGAGGAGGCTTTGTCTCTGCTGTGTCACAGTTGAGGAAGAAAGTCCTTGTCTCTTTTCAGAGTCTATGGGGCTCTGTATGTCTTGGAGACATGAAGATCTACATGTCTTGGTTTCAGTCTTCTCTTGGGTCCAGGAGGTTCTCAGCACAAGACCCCTGGATCCAGAGACCTTAATTCTGCTTGTAGCTCTTCTTTCTTGAGGGTGGTCAAGTCCCTGTATCTCTGCTGGCTTGTTGAATCTCTTTTCCATCTTACAAAAAGATTGATTTAAGATATAATCCTGCAGATTGTATCTTGCCTTATTACCTTGTTGTGTTGCTAGGTGCCATTGGGTCAAGTACAACTGATAGTGATCCTATGAGCAACAGGCAGAAACTTTGCCCTATCTGGCATCATCCCTTTAGCCTCCACACTTTTAATATAGTTGCCTCTAATCTTGTCTCATTTAGGATTCATACTGTATAGGATAAGTACATCAGATCACAAAATGAGAGATAATTACATAATACTGAGAATTATGACCTAGCCAGGTTAACACATATTTTTAGCAACCCAATCCAAATTATGTCCTTCTAGCCTTTTCCTAGCTACCCCCCACCATCTATTTCATATCCTTTTCACACATAAAACACATTCAACTTTCATATCATCCCAAAAGTTTTTAAAATCTCTTGGAGCAAAATTTCTCTTCATCTGTGAATATTTACAATCTGTTCTTGTTGTTGTTAAGTGCCCTCAAGTCATAGGCAACTCATAGCGACCCTATAAATGAAAGTCCTCAACACTTGCTTGACTTTCATCCTTTCTCCAGGTTCATAGAGTTTCTGGAGGCAAGCTGTTTACGGAAGTGGATGCTACTCCTACTTCCAAGCTTGTTTCAACTGGGGAGTGCCACCAAACACTGTCCACCATGGATAACCATTATCATATTTGACGCATCAGTGCCACAGTGTTCATCTTCACAGCAACCACAAGTTACCTTTGTATGGCAAGCGGACACACCAGGGCTATACTACTTAGAAGACTGAACAAAATCAATGAAAAACAGGCTTTAGAGTCACCCACCTTTGGCTTAGTACCATCACTTTTGGTCCACTAGGCCAACTAACTGCTCTCTCTCTCTCTGTGTTGTTAAGTGTTGTCGAGTCTTAGGTGACTCATAGCGACACTATGAACAAAAGTCCTCATTTACAATCTAGAATGCAAATTACCTGTTTCCAAAACACAGTGGTAGAAAGCACTCCATCACAAATGAGAGAAAAAATAAGCACAAAGCAAATTCAAAACTCAACAGAACAATTTCTCTAATACTACCTGGGATTTGCTTTTAGACTCTTGGTGTTGGCCATGCCCTCTGTTGGGTTTTTTTTTGGGGGGGTGGCGGGGGGAGCCCTTATCCCTGGGTTTCAACTACATTTTCTAAATCCATTGGGATGACTACTTTATTCCCTTTAATCTGGGAGTCCCATTCTCCTGTTTGGTCTGAATGGTGATCCTACCTTCTCTGCCTTACCCCTTCAACATGTTAGAAAGAGCTTTGAAATACATAATAAAACCGTATAGGGAACTCTGGTGGCCTAGTCCGTTAATCTAGTTGCCATACTTGGGGTTTTAATTACTAGGCAATTAAAAAAAACAAACAAAAAACAACAGTGACAATCTTCTCTTATGCAGTTTGTAATCTCTGAAACTCAGTGGCCAGCTACCTGGTTCTGACTCAACAGCAATGAGTTTTGAGACGGGTCTATAGACTGTGTAATCTGAATGATCGACTTTGCTGGTTCAAGAAGTATTCCTACAATTCATTATGTTGGCTGTATAGGACATCCTATTTTTCTAGGAAGATATTTTGAGGCAGTTTTACTCAACCCATGGCTTCTTCATTTTTCAGTCTACAACTCCTGCACAGAGAGAAGGAAGAAAAATGAAAAGATGCATAAACTGGAATCTGAATTGTAGGAAACACTGCCCCTCTCCCGTGTAATTCACAAAGTCAACTAATATCTCAGAAACAATAAAATTTAATAAAAACATTTAAAAATAAAAGTGAAATGTGGAGGTGATAAAAAAAAGGCCGGTGCATCAAAATATGTTTTGAACGGCTAATGTGGAAAAGTTGGCTGAATGGATTGCGTCCACAGAGTTACAGTGTTTGTTCATTTTCCAATTTTGTGCATATTTTTGAAAAAGAGAGAGTGGCAGTATGTGCTGTAAAGAGGAAGTGAGTTTAAAAGTAAGTTAAAACATATGCTAATGTTTGAATACTCTCTGGTTGGTGTAAGAGGTTTTCTGATAAATCCGAGATAAGGTCAGTTTTCAGTTCACTGTTTCAAGAACGAATGCATTTGTGTTAAACCTAGGGGGAAGGGAGCGATCAGATGTCCAGGTAAAGGGGTCCCTATTGCCCTGGATCAGCTATCAGCCTGCTCCCCCAGGCTCTGCATGAGGAAGCCTTGAGGGTGCAACCCCAAATGACAATGGTGTAAACATTTTAGGGAAAAAGGCTTCTCCCAACATTTCCTTTTTTCTCACTTAACCACAGGAATTTGTGTATGAGTGCTTCTCATCCCAAGGGTGTTGGCAAGGACCTAGCACTCTGTGCATACACTGCAATTTGTAGCACGACTCCCAAAGCTGGAAGTCTAGTGAGGAAATATCGATGAGAGTCTATCATTTTTTTTTAACTATTGTTTAAACTCTGAGCAGATTCATGGAGGACTTTTCCCCCTAGTTCTGAGGAATTCCTGCTTTTAGTTATGGATATAACTTGAATTTCAATTCCTGTATGCACTGAGGTCCTCTAACGGTTGATTGGGCATGACTTTAATTTAGCTGTTATAATTGGCAGCCTCAGGATGGATGAAGAGATTGAGATTGTTCACAGCTTTAGTTTGCTCAGCTTCACAGTCAACACTCTTGGTACCAGCATCCAGGAAATGAAAAGACATATTGCGATGGGAAAGTCTGCTGTTAGGGACCTCTCCAAAGTACTGAAGAGCAATGGTGTCATTCTGGAGACTAAGGTGTGTCTGATACAGGCCATGGTCTTTGCAATCACTTGTTATGTGTCAGAGAGTTGGACAATGATTAGGGAGGATAGAAGGAGAATTGATACCTTTGAGCTGTGGTGCTGGAGAAGAGTATTGAATGTACCACAGACTGCTAAGAAAACAACCAGATTCATCCTGGAGAGGGTTAAATCGGGCTGCTCCTTGGAGGCAAGGATTCTGAGGCTCC
>NW_006399985.1:1447482-1458374 GCF_000299155.1 Elephantulus edwardii | reverse complement strand
GCGATTGGCACAGGACAGAGCAGAGTTTAGGGCTGTTGTACATAGGGTCGCTATGAGTCGCAAGCGACTCGACGGCACATCACAGCAACAACAATGTTGACCATAGATAGGTATTGAGAGAATATGCAGATTATAGATTCTAATGTCAGTGACTTTTCTTATAGCTGCTTCCAAGATTTAATTCCTTCTAAGCTGTGGAAGCTCTGTTGTAAAATCACAGAAATTGTTGTGTACCATCAAATGAAAATCAACTCCTAGTTGACACTACAGTGGGTTTTGAATGGAGTAAGCCAGTCAGGAGGAGATTGCCTGTCTTTCTTTCTTGGAACAGTTGGGAGTTTCAAACCCTACATCTTTGGGTTGGCAGTGCAACTCTTTACCACAACGCCACCAGAGCTACAACATGGAAATTAGAAAGCTAGAATTCTTAATGAAAAACTGAACACATGTAGCCCTCTGATACATCTGCGTCTGCTACTTGTTCTTCTTTTCCTACCTGTTGTTGTTAAAGAGCTTACCACTGCTTACTTACCAGAAAAATATTATCATCAATGGTCAGATGATTTCTCCCTTTCACAAAAATAATTACAGTATCAACATATGTCCGATCCCCAGTTTTTGTTTTGGTGACTGATACCCCCATTGAATTAATAAGTTTTTCAGCTCATGATAGATAGTATTTTCTGATTAAAAATATAGTAGATCTGGGGACTAGAAAGAGGAGTTTCGAGCTTGGATAATTATATTATTGAATTCCCGTTTTACACGACAAATGAACAAAACTAAGACAGTTCAAGGTGGTGCCTTAGTCATAGACTTATTGTCATCCTCCTGCAGCAAAGCCAAGAAACAGGGGTAAACAGAGATCATAATCTGGCACTCAGAAGTGTAAACAAAGTGATAAAGAATGAGACTGAACCTCCAAGGAAAGGAGGGAATGAATGAACAAGACTTACAAACAATAGGCACCCTCCCAGTCCACCCAGTGAAAGTGGCCATCTTGAGGCAAAGTTAATAGGGTTCTCAAGTGCCGAGGTCAAGAAGGCTACTTGACATGATCTCCAGTAAGAAATAGAAAGACTGCAAATAAATCTAGAATGAGGCAAGTTAATCAGAATATGCACTGATTATAAGGAGGGACAGGTTAGGAAGGCCCATGAGAATCACAGAGGTCAGAGTGGCCATAATGCTTTGAGAGTCAGGGCACTGGGACAGAACTGCTCACCTGTGGCAGGGCATTCGATGGTGCCGGAGAGCAATGGATCCTTGGAGTGGTGGTCGGAGAGCTCTCTTCCAATCGACCAGACATTGGTGGGGCTAGGTCACAATTGTTGTGTGCAGTTAATACCCAGGTTTGATCTTCCTTGCCTGGACAGATTTGTGATGGTTAATGGGCAACAGAAAGATAGAGAAATTGATCAAGGAGGAATCTCGGGACTTGAATCTGCTTATGCTTTGCTCGGAAATAATAAACCTGCTGTGGTCAGGACAAATCAGCCTTGATCAGAGCGTGTAGTTGAGAGGAAATTTGAAGAGACAGGATAAAGTGATAGAAAGGTGTGCCATGTAATATATTCTATGGTGAAAAGATGAGGTCATTAGGAAAGCTACGTCTCGAGAGCGAGGTAGGCCTCTCGCAGGAGCAGAGGTGGAAGGTGGTTCACTAAGTGTGGCGCCTCTTCCTATAATCAACTGGCTCTGTAGTGTCACATGCTTCTGGCTTTGAGATCAGTCCTATCAGATGACGTGATGGGCAGTTCTGGGTATGATGTGGTGGGAATTTCTGGCCTATTGTTTCAACATCACTCAAGTGCCTGCAAACTAATTAGGTTTCTGTGTATGACAGAAATAAGGCCATATGTCTTCATTCCACCCCTCTCTAATGTTGTTATGTGCCATTGAGTTACCTGCAACTCATAGCGCCCCTGTGTATAATAGCTCTGAAGCCTGCCCTGTCCTGGGCCAGTCTCCCTGACTCTGACACACCAACCCCCATTGCCCCAGTTACTGTATCAGTCTGTCTTATCCGCTGTTCCTCTCCTGTGCTGTCCATCCACCTTTCTGAGCATGATGTCCTTCTCCAAAGACCGGTCTCTCCTGGCCACATGCCCAAAGTATGTGAGATGGAGCTTCAAAATCGTAGCCTCCAAAGAGAAACTTGGTTTCATCTTCTCCAAGACAGACCTATTTGTTTTCTTGGTGGTCCATGACATGTTTAAGAGTCTTCTCTAGCACCACAGCGCCAAGTCCCTGACAGCAGAATTTCCCAGTGCAATTCGTCTTTTGATTTCCTGACTGTTGGTGCTAAGAGTATGTGGAGCTGAGCAAGCTGTAATTGTTAACAGCCTCAATCTCTTCTCTCTCTATCGTGGTACTCCCAGTTGGCCCAATGGTGAGAATCTTTGTCTTCTTTTCTACCCCCCACCTCCAACCACGCAACCTTCTTCAGTGTCTGCCGCGTGTGAGAAGGAGTCCAAGTTCAGGGTTATGGTTCACTCTGGCGTGGACCACTGTGAGAGACCCACAGGGACACATTGAGAATCTGTTTTCTTGATGGTGAGCTTCAATCTATCATGAAGGCTGTAGTCCTTGACCTTCTGTAGCAAGTGCTTCAAGTCCTCCTCAGGTTTAGCAAGCAAGGTTGTGTCGTCTGCATACTGTAGGCTGTTGATGAGTCTTTCTTCAATCCTGATGCCACATTTCTCCTCATAAAGCCCGGCCTCCCCAGTGATCTGTTCTGCATATAGATTGAAAAGATAAGGAGACAGGATTCATCCCTGACACACTCCTTTCCTGATTTTGAACCATGCAGTGTTTCCTTGCTCTATCCTGAGGACAGCTTCCTGGTCTGAGTATAGGTTTTCATGAGCACAATCAAGTGTTCTGGGATTCCCATTTTCCTCAAGGTTCGCCACAATTTGTTGGGATCCACAGAGTCAAATGCCTTTGCATAGTCAATGAAGCACAGATAGACAGTCCTCTGGTACACTTTGTTTTCTGCCAAGATCCATCTGACATTGGCGATGATGTCTCTAGTGCCTTGGCCTCTTCTAAACCCAGCCTGTACTGTTGATATATATATTGTTCCAGTCATTTTTGGATAATTTTAAGCACAGGATTTTGCTTGCATGTGACAGTAGTGATACTGTTCCGTGTTTTCCACACTCTGCTGGGGCACCTTTTTTTTGGCACTTCTGTCTCTGACTAATCATTGATTATAGGCTTCACTTTCATCTCCCTGCTCCTCAACTAGCCCTCTTAGTAACCACAACATTCACGCCTTTTCATTGCATGACCTGCAACTAGAAGCCTATTCCTTTGCAGCCATATTCCCTGGCGACCAGCAGTTTATACACCTATGCTGGTGACCCTGCAACCCGAGGCTTGTGACCAGCCCAGCAGTTACACGCACTGCACTCCACAGTGCACACTCGTGTACCGTCACACCTGCAGCCGGAGGCTCGTGCTTGCTGAGCCCCGCACCCACTGCACTCACGATGACCTGGAGTAAGTTCCTGTGCCCCTCGCTTGGTGAGCGCACCTTCACCCAGGCACTCTCACCCTGATCACTTGACATCTGGTGGCGGGCACACTCAGCACTCACCCCAGTGACACCAGGATGCCCTCTGCACCCACACTCAGATGACTGACTGGATAGACACATCACAACCCCAGCAGTGCCAGTCACATCCTGACAGGCACCTGATATGCTCCTGTCACACAAAGAGTGAGAGATCGCGGCGCCCTCATCTGATGTCCCAAAAGGATGTCTATTATCTGGTCTCACTATTATCGTCAGCATACGGAAATATGACTAGAAGGAGAAAACCTTTCTCGGTATCAGACATTTGGTATTTGTGGTGACGGCAAAGGTGATGGAAAGTGAGGAACAGATATAGGTTAAGTCAACACAACTAGGTTAAATAATGCAAACAACTCGACTCATTGCTGCTCAGAGAGCACTGACTTCCAGGTGACCCTCCAGTGGGTTTTGGAAGCTGTAACTCTCTATCTTCGTGCCACGAGGCAGCTGACTCACTTGAACCACCAGGGAGGCTCAGCCTGAGGACTGACAGTGTAAAATCCTGCTGATTACCCCGCCAGAGCTCGCCACGACGACGGCATTGGCAAGGGCTTGAGATAAAAAGACAAGTTGTGTTGTAGCATAAACAGCTTTACAACAGTGAACGCGTGTCCGTGCGTACGGGTATAGACGTTACTTGTTGTTAGGGGGGTTTAGGTCAACTACAGCTGCGCTCATAGTGATCCAGCGATCCAGAGAACAACACACCGAAGCCCTGTCCTGTTCGGCACCATCCTCATCGTTCCGGTGACTGTGTAGTCCACCTGACTGACAGCCTTCCTCTCCTTCTCTGACTCTGTTTACCTTTCCACCATAACGGCTTTTCCCAAAGCCAGCTCCTCTTGATAACATGCCCAAAGTGTGTGAAATCGAGTTTCACTCTCCCTGCCTCTAAGGTGCACCCTGGATGCAGCTCTAAGGTAGACTTGTTTGTTCTTTTGACAGTCCATGCAATATTCAATTCTCTCCATGTGGTATTCAGTTCTCTCCACGAGATATTTAGTTCTCTCCGTGAGGTATTCAGTTCTCTCCATGAGCTATTCAGTTTTCTCCATGAGATATTCATGCAATTCTCTTTGCCAGCATTGCAATTCAAAAGCATTAGTTCTGTTTTGGACTCCCTTAGGCATTGTTCCACCTTCCAGATGCACATAAAGCAAATGAGAAAACCATAGTTTAAATCAGGTGTTCTGAGATTGACATTCTTCTCACTGTTATGCATAACTTGTGATGATTCACACTGTCAAATGCTTTCACGTAGTCAATGATGTTGTTGTTGTTGTTAAGTGCTGTTGAGTCGGAGGCGACTCACAGCAACACATGTTGTTGTTATGTGCCTTTGAGTCACTTGCAACTCATACTGACCCTATGAACAACAGCCCCTAAACTCTGTCCTGTGCTAATCACACTGTCTCTGGCACTCCCATCCCAAATACCCCAGTCACTGAATCAGTCCACCTCATAGAGGGCCTTCCTCTCCTGTGCTGTCCCTCCACCCTCCCAAGCATGATGTCCTTCTCCAAGGACCAGTCCTTCCAACATGACATACATGTCCAAAGTATGTCAGATGAAGCCCCAGAATCCTTGCCTCCAAGGAGCAGCCCGGTTTAACCCTCTCTAGGATGAATCTGTTTGTTTTCTTGGCAGTCCATGGTACATTCAATACTCTTCTCCAGCACCACAGCTCAAAGGCGTCAATTCTCCTTCTATCCTCCTTGGTCATTGTCCAACTCTCTGATGCATAACAAGTGATAGCATGTATTCTTCATGGTTGATGTCCTTGTGGCCATCCAACAACTCATCTCCTATCATTAATGCTCAGTTCATGAATTTTTACTGGCTTTGATTCAGTTATTCCTATGAGTTTTGTTTTATAACATTAATTATAATTGATTAATGCCATTCATTATTGTGCTTCATCATATCTTCATTGTATCTTGCCTTTCCCTTCTCTGCTCACCTTTTCACTAATCTCTGTTTCCTTTCCTTCCTGTACTATCCCTGTACCCCGTAATTGCTTCCAGGAGTGTACTGCTCCTTAGCTTCCCCTCTAGCCACCTCAAGTCAGTCAATTATGTATATCTTTTGAAGCTCAACATCGAGAAAACAAAGATTCTCACCATTGGGCCAATTGGCAGCATCAGTATGAATGGTGAAGAGTTTGTTAAAGCTAAGAGTTTTAGGTTACTTGGCTCCACAGTCAAAACTCTTGGTAACAGCAGCCAGGAAATCAGGAGACGAATTGCATTGGGAAAGTCAGCTATATCGGACCTCTCCAGAGTACTGAAGAGCAACGACGTCAGGCTGGAGACTCAGGTGCTCCTGATCCGGGCTATAGTCTTAGCAATTATGTGCTATGCATCAGAGAGTTGGACAGTGAATAGGGATGATAGAAAGAGAATTGATGCCTTTGAGCTGTGGTGCTGGAGAAGAGTGTTGAATATACCATGGACTGCGAAGAAAATAAACAGATTTGTCCAGGAGAAGGTGAAGCCAGAATGTTCCCTGGAGTCAAGGATTCTGAAGCTTCATCTGATATACTTTGGGCATGTTGCAAGGAGGGACTGGTCCTTGGAGAGGGACATCATGTTTGGGAGAGTGGAGGGATGGCGTAGGAGGGGAAGACCCTCTATGAGAGGGATGAATTCTGTGATTGGGGTAGTGGGAATGAGTGTGTTGAAGACGACAAGATGGCACAGGATAGAGCAGCGTTTAGGGCTCTTATACATAGAGTTGCTATGAGTTTTAGGCGATGATTGCACATAACAACAACAACATTCTGTATCATTAGTTACAATACGTATGTTGTCTGATTTCCCCCTCATTCAGCATTGTCCTTATCTTCACTTATTCCAATACAGTGTTCATTGTTGTTGTTAGGTGCCATTGAGTCGAGTACTCATAGCGACCCGATGAACAAAAGATCTCAACCCTGTCCTGTCCTGCGCCATCCTCACACTTCCTGACACACAAGAGCCCATTGCAGCAGTCACCTCGTCAATCCACCTGGTTGAACGTCTTCTTTTCCTTCGCTGACCCTCCACCCTTCCCTGCATCATGTCCTTCTCCATGGAACAGCCCCTGCTAGCAACATGCCCAAAGTATGGAGGGGAAGCCTCATCATTCTTGCCTCCAAAGAGCACTCTCTTTGGCTGCACCCTCTCCAAGAGTTATCTGTTTGTTCTCTTGGCCATCCATGGGACGTTCAGTGCTCTTCTCCAACACCACAGCTTAAAGGCATCGATTCTTTTTCTGTCATCCTATTCATTATCTCATCCTTGTTTATCATCTAACCATTAATTTTTCTACCCCCATCCCAATAACCATACTCTAGATTTTCTCCAGATGTCCACCTTTCTCTCGGTTTACCCTTTTGGTTTTTTCTTTTCTTTTTTTACAATAATGGTAGTCTTATACCCTATTTGTCCTTTCGTGACTGACTTATTCCACTCAGCATTCTGTTCTCTAGACTCATTTACGTTGTGCAGTGTCTCACAATCCTTCATTTTTTTCAGTGTCTCTTGGAGAAAGTGCTGTCAAGGTGCTCTTTGGGGACCAAGATGATAAAGCTTTGCCTCATAACCTTCAGGCATGATACTAGGAAGGGCTGCTCCTTGGAGAGGAACGTGATGCTCAGAAAGGAACGTGCTGTCAGGAAGTGGGAGGATTGCCCGGGATGGGACAGGGTTCAGATCTATTTTTCATAGGGTCGCTGTGGGTCATACTCAACTCAATGGCAGCTCCCAACCACAACAATGACAGCATTGTTTTTCAATGCTGAGTATCACTCCAATCAAGACTTTTCTTGAATTGATGTTTAAATTCAGTCATGATGGACTCAGTTCATATTATGGTGCTTGTGGACTTGTTTTCATCTTCTTTGGCATCAACTTGGATGTGTCCAGTTTGCCCCAGCCTTGCTTTGACTGTTTCTTCCTTGACTCCTTCTACAGATGCAGTCGCTCTGATTCCTGTGTGCTCCATCAGGTCAGGGTCACGTGTACTGTTGCCATTTGTTTTCTGACAAGTGCATTTGCAATGTATTGGCTTTGCTAAACAGGGATGTATATATTAGTATATGAAGGCATAGGAGAGTGCATGCAGGTACATGAATAGGTGTACCTATAGGCATACATGTCAATATATTTCAATGCAGGCTTAGAAAAATGCACAGGGCCACTATTATGGGACCTTATTAGACATATCTACACTAGTCAAGGCATTGATTTACTGCAGGAAAATGCCCGAGACCTAGTCTGAAGGGACAATTGAGTGAATTGCCATAATATGGTTAAAGATAACCCTCTTTACCCTGGTTTGATACGTCACCTCTTGGGTCTTAAAGGCTTGTGAACATCCAACTAAAATACAGATTGGTCTCTACTTACATGGAGCAGAGGGGAATGAAGGAAGAAAAAGGGTCAAAGAAGGGATCACTTTGCAGGATTAAAAGTCCACCCAAGCCACAGCCTTTCCTAACCTCAGAACAGACAGAGTAGATGGGGCTTGGCTATTGCTACCAACCACTCTAACTGGGGGCACAGTAGAAGATGCCAGATAGAATAGGGAAAAAAAGATGCAACTCAAATTCCTGACTGGAAACCCCCAACAAAGAGTCAGATGGACTGGACTCAGATTTGAAGAGCCTCTTACATTACAGTTCTAAAAGAATCTTTGAACATAGAAGAGGAGCTATTCCTACAGGTAATCTTTTCAGTCAAATAATAGGTTGGCTTCTAAAATGAAAGTATTACTCATGATTAATGTGTTACTTTGAACCATGAACTCTGTGAGATCAATGGCGAACATTTACCCCAAAAGAAAGATAAACCATGTAAGTGTTGCAGACCGAGGGTATTTGTATAAGTATTAATAATGAGACAGAACACCAAGAATGTGTAAGTAAAAAGAGGGAAAGCAGGAGGTGAACAGTTCTCCAACAACAGAAGGGAACTGAAGTGCTGATCCTAGCTTCCCTGTATCTTTATTGAAAATTACCAGGGAGCAAATCACAAAGAGAAGTCAATGCAAATGAAGCTAAACTGGTTCTATTGAAAACCTCCTGCTTAACTCAGGAGGGAGGGGTCACAAATACAATGCAAGAATCCTGTAAACACTTAAGGATTGCCTTAGTACCTACCCCTGTAAACATTTAAGGGTTGCCTTGGTGCTCCAGGGTGAATTCCAGCTTGTATCAGCCTCCCTCGTAACCTGAAGTAGCATTTGGTTTATTACAAATATTTAGTATGAAATTTTTCTTCCCATACGTAAGGTGAAGATGAGAAGTTAAATCAGCAGAAACGTACAAACAGACTGTAATAATGAGACTCTGACACATTGTAAAAATGACAACAAATGTTGTGGTTGTTAGGTGCCATTGAGTTGTAGACGACTCATAAAGACTCTATGACCAAAGACCTGAGCACTGTTCATAGAGTTTCCAGAGGCAAGCCATTTCAGAAGTGGATGCCACTCCTGCTTCCAGGTTTGTTTTAATTGGGAAGCTCCACCAAACACTGAAACAACAAAGAGGATGGAACAATTTGGTAAAAATTGTTAAAAGAGAACCTAATTTCCTCGGTAAACTTCCACCTAAAACACATGAAAATACAGTTTAAATAAGTCAATATAATACTCAGCAGTATGATTTCTTAGACTGACAATCGAGATTCCTTCCCCCCCCCCATCTTGAAATATTTTCAGGTAGGTCATTTTTTATAAACTTACAGGCTCTTTAAGTGCCATTATTTTAACCACCCTTTATTGCAGGAGACTCTTTTGACTAGGCAGACACATATTGTTCAAAAAAGGACTTGCTTAGAAGGCATTGACAGAATATTTGATGTAAACAAGGTGAATGAACTTGACTTCTTCTATTAGTAATTGTTAGGCGCAGTTGAGCTAATTATGACTGGCGACCCTGTGAACTTGACTTCTTCTATCAGTAATAGTTAGGTGCAGGCGACCCTGTGAACAACAGATCAGAACCTGGTCCTAGCCTGTGATATCTACTAGCTCCATGGTTTTAGGGTCTAATATCAACCCTGTTTTCAGTGGGGATCAAATAATAATGGTAATCAAACCAATATTTTAATACCTTTATTGTCATCTGCCGTTTGGCCCTAAGTCATGGTGAGTTTATGTCTAATAAACAAACTATTGTTTGCCACTGTGCTGTCTTCTTTATTCTTCATATGGTGGAGTCCCATGTTGGAGCTTTTATTGAAACTTAGCTCACCTTGATGTCTTTGCATATCTGTTCATTTACTTTTCCAGTAATCATAGGGTGTAGATGACTAGTGTTACCTCATTCTACAGACAGACACACATTTGAAACCAGGAAGATATCGTTTACTAAGGTGCCAGATAGACAGCTGTTACTGTTATTATGTGCAGTTAAGTCAGGACTGACCCTCAGCTGGCTGTGCTGTGGGCCAGTGGACTTTCAGGTTCTGCACGTCCAGTGTTCAGATCTGCCTCAAAAAACCCAAGAAACAAAACCAGACAAGACTTTAAACAGTTTTCCAATTGTAAGCTTTATTAAGGGGAAAAAAACAATGAACTGGGGAGGGAGAACAGGAGGGAGGAAAATGTACAACAAGGAATGAATGAAAATCCAACTTTAACTAAAATCATAATTAAAATGAAAAATGATTTTAAAAATTAAAATAACTCTCAGAGGTGAGCTGTTCGAATCCACCAGATGCTCTGCTGGAGAAGGAGGGACAATCTCTTCTTTTACCAGTCAGATCCGTTTTGACGGTACACACACACAAAATAATAAAAATTTATAAAAAAACTAAAATAAAGAAGAAAGTAAGATTGAGAAGATAATAAAATATTCACTAAAAAAAAGATCAAATGAACCTCTGTTGGTTAGGTGTTACAGTATGAATTTCCTCTTCTATAGACAGGGCTCCAATCTGCTGTTCATCGAGCCGTATTCAATACATCGAGCCGTACCTGACGACAAATCCAGTGGGTAAATCATGTGGGACAAGGTTGCCTATCTTTGTCCTGCAGAGTGGATGGTAGATTCGAACATTTGAACTCCTTACCCATGAGAGCTCCCTAAATGTAGATAGAACTCGATTTGAACCTAAGAGGTGTGTGACTCCAGTGCACTACTGGGGTAAATGTAATCACTATGCTGCTCTAATCAATGAAGTCATCACTATTTCAGGAGGAAACAGCAAATCTGTAATGTCTGTCCATGCTTCATGGACTATGCAAAGGCTTTTGACTGTGTGGATCACAACAAGCTGTAGCTGACTCTGAGAAGAATGGGAATCCCAGAACATTTGATTGT
>NW_006399985.1:1445789-1446672 GCF_000299155.1 Elephantulus edwardii | reverse complement strand
CTGTGACTGGAGTGGTGGGAATGAGTGTGTTTGAGATGGCTAGGTTGGCACAGGCTAGAACAACATTTAGGGCTCTTGTACATAGGATCGCTATGAGTAGCAAGCGACTCAATGGCACATAACAACAACAACAACAGCAAATCTAGTCAGTTCTTCAGTTTGGCAGAGGCAAATTGAATATTAGGAAACATCATCTAATAAAATCTTATTTTAAATAAAATTCTATCATGTTTACTAATGTACACATATACAGTATGCATGTAAGTAAATTACAATTTTGCACATATATTAAACATACACAAGATGTCTTTTTTTATATATTAATTCATGGCTAAAATGAAAGAAACCATTTCAATAGATGGATTCCAGTAACTTAAATGTCAATATAAAAACAAAACAAAAAAAAGCCAAACATATAAATATGTGACTAATTTTAAAAAATTAAAAAGTAATTTTAAAAAGTGAAAAATCCAGAGTTAGACACCAAGAGAGACCAGAAAGATCTACATGCTGGTGTGCTTTCCTGTTTGTTTCTATATGTATACTTCAGGGCTGATTCTATGTGTCTACAGGATTAGATCTTGAGTTTGTTTTAAATTAATTTTTGCCATTTACTATATAAATATATAGATAGATGATAGATAGAGATAGAGATAGAGATTGATATTTTGTTCTTGTTGTTATGTGCCGTCGAGTCGTTTGCAACTCATAGCGACCCTATGTACAACAGCCCTAAACCGTGCTCTATCCTGTGCCAATCTCGTTGCCCCCGACACACCCATCCCGATTACCCCAGTCACTGAATCAGTCCACCTCATAGAGGGTCTTCCCCTCCTGCGCTGTCCCCCTACTCTACCCAGCATGATGTCCCTCTCTAAAGACC
>NW_006399985.1:1432863-1444757 GCF_000299155.1 Elephantulus edwardii | reverse complement strand
AGATATAGATATAGATATAGATATAGATATAGATATAGATATAGATATATCTAGAGCTAGAGATATATTTTGTTTGTTTGTTTGTTTCCCTCCCCACATTTGTCATGGTTATTAGGGAAGTCAAAGGCTGTAATTTAGGTTGGCAGCAGTATAGGATCAGTCAGGGTGGCTTCTGAAATGTGCTTGCAGGCACCTCTGCCTTCAGCCTCAAGGCTGTAAGCCAGTGATGCAAAGCTTTTAGTCCTCCCAAAGATTGCTTTTCCCTTGCACCCCAGTTCTCTCTCCTTGCTCTGGTTCCATGGGGAAGCTCACCGAAGGTCAGCCCTGACTGTAGTTTTCTTTTTTGGAAATGATTTTGCCCGGTTTGGGTATTAGGGCTGTACTTCCTTCACAGAATGACTCTGGAAATGGGTTCTGAATTAATTAAGTAGAACTGATGATAGTTCATCTACAAATCTGGGGTAGAATTGACCTGTGAAGCCAACTGGGCCAGGAATTTTTTTTTTAAGGAATCTTTTTATGACGTGCTCAGTTTCATCTTTTGTGACACATCCCTTCAAGTGGTCTATTTCTATTTGTGTCAATTTGAGTAGGGAATGGGTTTCTAGGAATTTGTCCATTTCCCCTAGATTTTCAAATTTATTGGAGGATAGCTTTTCATGATGCGCTGATATCAATTTAACCTAGTTCTGTTGTGAGATCACTTCTTCCATTACTTACTCAGGTTATTTGTTTCTTCTCTTTCTTTGTGTTAAGTTTGTCAATGGTTTATCTATTTTATTTTATTTTTTTTTTATCTTTTTTAAAGAACTAGCTCCTGGTTTTGTTGATGATTTCAAATGTTTTTCAGTTCTCTATCCCATTGTTGTCAGCCCTTATTTTTATAATTTCCTTTCTCCTAGAGGCTGTAAGATTAGCTGTTTGTTCTTTTTCTTTTTCCTGGAGATGTTAAATACTTTATTTTGCTCCTTTCTTCTTCTTTTTCTTTTTGAATGTTGGCTTATTGCTATGAACTGTACCCTGAGGACTTCCTTAGTAGTCCAGAGATCTTGATATGTTGTATTTTCATTTTCATTCATTTCAAGGAGCTTTTTAATTGTATTTTTTATTTCTCCTAGAGCCAAATAGTGCTCTAACAAGGTGTTATTTAGCTTCTATGTGGGTGTTCTTTTAATTTTTTTTCCTTTATCCTATTCTTAATTTCCAGCTTTGTGACATTGTGGTCTGGAAAGATACTTTGTATTATTTCAATGTTTGTTTAATTTGTTGAGGCTTGCTTTGGGTCCTAATATGTGGTCAATTCTGGGGCATGTACTATGGAGACTTGAGAGGACATTTAATTGAGTTTTTGTTGGATAAAATACCCTGAATAGATATATGAGGTCAAGTTGGCTAATTATATAGTTTTAATTCTTCTGCATCTTTGTTGAGTTTCTTTTGAGTTGACCTGCCTTTTGGTGAGAGTGGTGTGTTGAAGTCTCCTAATAGTATTGTGAAGTTGTTTATTTTTTTGTCAAATCTGTTAAGGTTTGTTTTATGTATTTTTTCAGATCTATTATTTGGTATGTGGATATTAATCAGGGTTAGAGCCTCTTGCTCTGATGTGATTTTAATCATTATGTGTGCCCTTCCTTTTCTCTTATGGTGGCTTAAACCCTGAAGTCCGTTTAGTATTGCCTGCTGCCTTTTTTTTAAAAATTTATTATTAATTTTAATGAAAAATTAGAGACTTTGGATTTCCATCCATTCATTGTTGCACTTTTCTCCCCTCCCAACCCTACCCGCTAGTACACTACCGTCTTGGAAAAGTAAAAGAAAAATTCTTTCATTGTTTTACAAACCCTCCCCCAGGTCCACTCTACTATGCAGCCATTGCTCTGGACTCCTGTTAGGACGAAATTACCTAGTCACATATCCCTTTTAAACAGTTTTCTCCCTCATCTGTTTCAATGCAGTATACATTATTGAACCCATCTTTTTCAGTCTCCCCTCAACCCCAAGGTCAGTCCTGTTTTACAACAGTGGCACCATGCAGTATTTGTCCTTTTGTGACTGAGATGCTTCACTCAGCATAATGTCCTCCAGGGTCACCCGTTTTGAATAATATTACATGAGTTCCTTGTTTTTCAATGCAGCATCATATTCCATTGTGTGGATATACCACAGCTTCTCTATCCATTCATTTGTTGATGGGCACTTAGGTTGTTTCCACCTCCTTGCTATTGTGAACAAAGCTGCGATAAACATGGGTGTGCATTGCCTCCTGCTTTTTTGTAGATGCCATTTGTTTAGTTTTTTTTTTTTCACCCTTTAATTTGTAACCTGACTCTCCTGTCATTTCTTATGTGTTTCTAGTAGAGGACACTGTATTTATAGCCTCTGAAAATGCCCTGCCCACTGGAGGGTCAGTTATGGGTCAGTTCTGATTCCACTGATAATGATAGCAGGTAATGATAGCATTTCTATAAACTTGGAACCCTCACTGTTTTGAATGTTTCCATCTGTGGAACATTATAACACTAGTTCCAACACTCCATTTATTCTGAAGAATAAATGATCAGACACATGATAAATTAGGGTGAATGAACCAAGGTTTCAAAAGTCTATACAAGTTGAATTTAAGAATCATCTCAGGAATAGATTTGAGGCATTGACCACCAATGATCGAAGAACAGAGGAACTATGGGAGGACATTCATGAAGAGAGTAAAAGGTCACTACAAAAAAGGGGAAAAAGAAAAAAACCAAAATGGACGTCAGAAGAGACTATACAAATTTGATTAGAGAGTTGAAAAGCCAAAAGAAAAGGAAAAAAAAAACTGAAGTAGAAGAGCTGAACAGAAGATTTCAGAGATCAGTTGGAGAAAATAAAGCAAAATACTAAATTGAAATACACAGAGAGCTGGGATCTGAAAATAAAAAAAAAAAAAATAAAAATAAGAACTGTCTTGGCATTTCTCAAGTTGAAAGGACCGAAGAACAAATTTAAGCCTCGAGTTGCAGTACTGAGAGGTGCTATGGATAACCTTAAATGATCAGGAGGCATCAAAAGAAGATGGAAGGATACACAGAATCACTGTATATATATAAAAAAAATGGATGACACTGAAAAAGTTTAGGAAATACCATATCAACAAGAGCTGATGATAATGAAGGACGAAGTTTAAGCTGCACTGGAGGCATTAGCAAAAAAAAAAATAAAATAAATAAGGCCCCCAGAAATTGATGGGACACTGATTGACATATATATCAATTAACAGATGAAGACCTGGATGTGCTCACCAATTTATGCTAGGAAATTTGGAGAACAGCTATCTGGCCCACTGACTGGAAGAGATACATATTTGTCCCCATCCCTAAGAAAGGTGATCCAACAGAATATGGAAATTATGAAAGAACAGATTTACAAAAGATGGAAACTGTCAACAACTTCATCTTGCCTGGACCCACAGTTAACAGCTTTGGGACCAGCAGTCAGGAAATCAGATGTATTGCACTGGGAAAGTCTGCAGTCAAGGACCACTCCAAATTTTTGAGGTGTAATGATGTCATTTTGAGAACAGAGATGTGTCTGATTCAGGCCATGGTCTTTATGATCACATGTTATGCATATGAGAACTAGACGATAAATCAGGATGACAGAAAAAGAATTGATACCTTTGAGCTGTGGTGTTGAAGAAGAGCACTGAACTTTCATGGACGACCAAAAGAACAAACAGATACATGTCTTGGAGAGGGTGCAGCCAGAGTGCTCTTTGGAGGCAAAGATGATGAGGCTTTGCCTCACATACTTCGGACATGTTGCTAGGAGGGGTTGTTCCGAGGGTTGGTGAAGGAGAGGAAGACCCTCCTCCAGGTGGATTGACACGGTGACTGCCTCAGTGGGCTCTAATGTGTCAGGAAGTGTGAGGATGGCACAGGGTAGGACAGGGTTTGGATCTATTTTTTGTAGGGTTGGTATGAGTCCTACCCAACAGCACTTAACAACAGAAAGTCCTTACTTTTTTGTTTGATAAATTCTGTTAGCTGCTGAAAGAGGTGTTAAAATTTCCAAATGTAACTCTGGTAGAGTTTGTTTCTCCTTTAATTCAGTTAATTTTTACTGCATTTGTGTGTGTGTGTGTGTGTGTGTGTACATTTTTAAAAGTTTGGTTGTTGTGTACATATAATTGCACTTTGTGAAGTTCATATTTTTGTCTTAAAATATATTTAATCTGACATTAATAAAAGCAACTCGATGGCACTTAGCACCACCACCACCACCACCACCACCACCAACAACAACAACAACGAAAGAGAGCTCTGTTGGCCTACTAGATAGAAAGCTTTAATACCAAGCTGTAGCAGTCCATTGTGTGAATATACTATTTCTCAATCCACTCGTTTGTTGATGGACATTTGGGGCTATTTATGTGTTCTTGCTATTGTCAATAACACTGTTATGAACATTTGTGTAAAAATATCCATTTGTGTCTCAGTTCTGTTTTCTTCAGGATATATTCCTAGCAGTGGAAGCTGGGTCTTATAGAATTTCTATGTTTAGATTTTTTGAGGGAACATCAAACACCCTTCTAAAGTGGTTGCATATGCTTTGTCATAGTGTTTGAACCAGACTGCTGTTGCCTTGACATTATGTGGGTTTCTTCATGGTATGTATGAAGAAGCTTGTGTAGTGTTGGTGTCAGTAGTTGCCAGCTCCTTACTTTTATGATGTCAGTTTCCTGAGTACAGTTTTCTTAGGAGGTCGCCACTATAGCAGCTGGCTTTGGTGGGAGACTTGCCAATGGTTCGTTGTTGGGCCAGAATGGGAAATGAGGCCTCGGGCACAATGAGGGCATCTGGCTGACTTGAGGGCAGGAAGGCTGTGGCCTTTTGGGCATGAGGTGAGGGAGTGGACTCACCAGCTGTGAGAACAAAGGCCTGCAGGCTGCAGGTGGAAGCCTGTGACTCTTACACTCCTCTTCTGGGACTGGGCAGCCAAATTAAATTCTATTGTTGAGAAACTTGCATAGTATCCTATGCTTTCTTGAATAAGCTTTTCCCATATAACCCACATCCCCAAATAAAATCTCCCTTTAATATCTACAGATGGGTACATGCAGCTGCAAAAACCTGGACCTTGACCATTACCATAGTACTTCGTAGATGATTGTTGTTAGGAGCTGTCAAGTCAACCACAACCCATAGTACAGAGGCCTCAGAAAGAAACAAGCACAATTTTATGGATGGACTTTTTCAATGAAATCCTTATTGAGACCATGAGATTGGCTCAGGATAGGGCAGGGTTCAGAGCCTTTGTTTATAGGGTCACTCTGAGTCTTAGTTGACTCAATGGCACCTAACAACAACAACAGCAACAACAACAGCAACAACAGCCTTTATTAAGAAATGGCAAAATAAAACTCTGTTAGTAAAGCTTAAAAGTATGATGAGTTCCTTGTTCTTTAGTTCTTTTGGCTTGAAATTCCTTGTGTCATGAATTTAATATAAAAAATGATACTGTTGACCTACTCTCATATGCGGGGAAAGTATTTTGTTCTTTTCTAGTTTGAGAAATTTTTGTCTTGATTCCAAACTGCCTGGAGACCTAATCTTTCACTAAGAAAGCAAAATTTTAAATGAACTTTACTTAGAATTGTTGATCTTTTCAGTTCATTTCCCCATAGTTCCCACATTGAAGATTTGAAGTATTATCTTTGTTAAGTAAAGTCCTTCATATTTAATCCCACTTCCACATGTAACCATTTCTGATTCTAACAGATAGCTTAAAAATGATTCAGATATTAGATTAAATGAAAGATTTATTTGCCAGTTATAGCAAATGTCTTTCCTAATGAATTTTAACTAAATTATCCAAGAATCAACAATTGGCATACTTCACTGCTAATGCAGATTTGCTTTTTTGCTTTTGAAGGGGAATTGATAATCACAATTCATATGTCACAAGTCACTAAAAGTGTCAGAATCCAGCACACCCTCGGTGGCTTGTTAATCTCTCCTGTTTAAAGGAAACAGACTAATTCACTTAAATATAATGAAAGCCATGCCTGCTCCAAGCCAGTCCTCAAAGAGTGTCAGCCTATGCACGCCCTGCCTTCTTTCTTCACCTCCTTCTTTCCTGGCTCTGACAATTAAGCATGAGCCTAAAAGCAGTGATTGCCTTAATGTTGCCATGTCTGAGTCATTTCAGATGTCACATATGGGGAAACATGTCAAATGCACTGTTTCTTTTGGTATCGAAGCTGTATCTCTTTGCACACCCCTGTCTACCTCTGCATTGTTCTCAAAGTGTAACAGATAAAGTGGGATGTGAAATGGAAAGACCAGATGTATATATAACCTTTTGCCCTCATTATTCTAATTGGCTTCCATTAGGAAAAGGGCGGGGCAAGTAAAATACTACAAAGTAGAAAATAATTGATACAGAGGTGAGCGAGTGAACTTCTAGATTGGATTGGCTAATATAATAATCAGAGTTGAAGCATTTGAAAAGGACCAAATAAAAAAATCACTGGTGTAGTACTAATGATAGAAAATAATAATTTACCTCAATGTTGTGACTCAGAGTGTCAAAATGTGGACAACCAGACCCAAGCTACACTGTTACTATTTTTAACATTTCTCTTAAGTGCGTTTAGTTTTGTACTTTGAAGGAACACATGCTCCCTGAGACTTACTGAACTAAGACATATAATTCACACTTTGACTAATTGTCTTTGTACTTGGCAGATTTCTCCCTTGTGTTTTGTTTTTCTTTTAAAATGTTTTATTTTCCTTTTAATGGCTTTAACTCCATGTGGTTGGTTCTTCTCTTTTTAACTTGGTTTCAGTGTGGAGTGAGGTTGAATATTCCTATCAGATAAATAGCTAAGTGATAAAGGAAGGAACTTGGACGAAAATACCCTAGAATGAAGTAGACGTTTACTTTCAACATATGTCTTAATCAAGGCAGAAAGACTTAAGAGTGAAAATCTGGAGTTAGGACATTTCGAGGGAAAACCATTTTCATTGCAAGCATACTGTACAAGTTAGTCATGGCTCAGAGTGGAGTAGGAATTTTATGGAGCAAGAAGGGGGGAGGTGCAAGAAGAAGGTTTTGAGTTTCCTTCCAAATGTATTTTTTAAATCGCTCTTACAGAATCGGGATTTATGAACAGAGACAATAACAAAAAGAGAGAAATGTTTTTTCACGAATGAGCTGAGAACTGAGTTGACTACCAGAAAGAAGAGATCAGAAGGACGTGATAAAGAATTCCCCCCGTGGAACTTTATCCCCACCCCTCACCAGCTCTCCAGTGATTTCCCTTTGAGATCTAATCCATACTGAAGGCTGTAGTCTTTACCTCTTTCAGTAAATGCTCCAAGTTCTCTTCACTTTATACAAGCAAGGACATGTCATGTATACATTACAGGACGTTGTTGACGGCGAGGGATAATGCAGAGAGAGATCGGAGGCCTTGGGTCTGGAAGGGGCTTCATGGAGGCCAATTTTGGTCACCTGCAATCTCTCTTAAAAAAAAAAAAACCCAAACCATTTCTTGTCATCTTACACATCTCCCACCCCCTTGTTGTTTGGTTTTCCGTAATTGCTGCTGTTACTACGTGTCACTGAGTCAGTTCTGGCCTGTGGCATCTGTACAACAGTACAGCAATCTGCCAGGTCCTCTACCACAAAGTGCACAAAGTCACTTCTGTGTGTGAGCCCGTTGTTTGAGTCACGGTGTCAGTTCACCTTCTTGAGATTCTTCTTCCTTTTCACTGTTCCTCTCCTTTGTCAAGGAAGCTCTGGTGTCCTCGTGGTAAGAAGCTACGCAGCAATCCCAAAGGCACCTGGTTCGAATCCACCAGCTTCCCTGGGCAAGAAGGTTGGGGGCTCTCCTCCCGTGTGGTTTACTCACATGGAAAACCTCCTGGCGGGTCAACTCTGGGTCAGTTCCAGGTCAATGGCACGCTGTAACTCTTTTATCAAGCATGATAGCCTTCTCTAGGGGCCCGTCGGTCCTGATGGTACTCTAAAGAATGTAAGGAGTCCTGTCACCATTCCTTCTAATAAGCATTCTGACAGTTTTCTCCCACCACAGACATAGGAGTGTTCTGGCTGTTTATAGCATAGCAGTAGTTTCATGACGATCTTAATTCAAAGGCCTCAGTCCCTCCACAGCCTCCCTTGTTCACAGTGAGCTTTTGCATGCACAGGAGGTGATTGGAAAGGCCTTGCTTTGAGTCAGGTGCATAGGAGGTCTCAAGGTGGCTGCTTTGGAACCCTTTAGAGAGGTTTGCTGAAGTTCATTTGCTGAATGAAACACGTCATTTGGTTTCTTGGCTTCTGCTTCCATTGGTTGTTTTATTATGGTTTCAAATGAAAGGAAATCCTTGACAACTTCAATACTTGCTCCGTTTATGGGTATAGCTGTCATGATTTTGTTTTGTAAAAGTTTTCCTTGGTTTGCATATAATCATTCTATACATCATGTTTTGTACATGTATATTATGTCTAATACACACATATACATTATGTTTTATGTAACTATGCCTGTTATCAGCCCGTGTTTTCAAGTCCCCACTGAACCTTTACTTCCACCCCAACCCCTCACCAACTAACCACCGATTTCCCTTTGAGATCTAATCCATACTGAAGGCTGTAGTCTTTACCTCCTTCAGTAAATGCTCCAAGTTCTCTTCACTTTCTACAAGCAAGGACATGTCATGTATACATTGCAGGACATCTTCCTGCAATCCCGTTGCTGAGTTATTCGTCATCTAGTCCACTTTGTGAGATTATTTGCTCAGTGTATGGATTGAGTTGTTGTTCTTAGGTGCCGTTGAGCCACATCCCACTCATAGTGACCCTGTGATCCGCCATTCTGAAACTTGCCTTCCACCTGTGCCATCCTCTTCATCTCTAAGACACTAATGCACATTGCTGAAGCCATAGTGTCAATCCACCTCCTTGGAGTCTTCCTCTCCCTCGCTGACTTTCCATCTTTCCAAGCAGGCTGTTCCTTTCCAAAGGAATAGCTTTGCCCAGACACATGTCCCCATTAGCAAATTTCCTAAGGCAATTCATCTTTTAATTTTCTGACTGCTGGTGTCAAGAGGGTTGATTGTGGAGCCAAACAAGCTGTAGTCGTTAACAACCTCTATCTCTTCTCCAGTGGTGCAGCCATTGACCCCGTAGTGAGAATCTTTGTCTTCTTCTTGCTGAGCTTCAATTCATATTGAAGACTCAAGTCCTTGACCTTCAGCAGCAAGTGTTTCAGGCCCTTCTCAGTTTCAGCAAACAAGATTGTGCCATCTGCAAGATGTAGGCTTTTGATGAGTCTTCCATTCCTCCTCATAAAGTCCAGTCTCCTGAACGATCTTCATTTAGATTGAAAAGATATAGACAGGATGTATCATTGATGAACTCCTTTCCTGATTTTGAATCATGCAGTGTTTCCTTGTGTGATTCTGAGGACTGCTTCCTGGTCCAAGTACAGGTTTTGACCAATCAAGTGTTCTGAGATTCCCATTCTCCTAAAGGTTAGACACAATTTGTTGTGATCCACACAGTCAAATGCTTTTGCATAGTCAATGAAACACAGATAGATCTCTTCAGAGTACTGAGAAGTAACCGTATCAGTCTAGAGACTAAGCTGCTTCTGATCCAAGCCATGGCCTTCACAATTATTTGCTATGCATCAGTGAGCTGGACAATGACTAAGGATGACAAAAGAATTGATCCCTTTGAATTGTGGTGCTGAAGAAGAGTCTTGAACATACCATGGACTGCCAAGAAAACAAATAGGTCTGTCTTGGAGAGGGTAAAACTAAGTTTCTGCTTGGGAGCTAGGTTTTTTAAGTTCTGCCTCACATACTTTGGGTTCCACATTCCAGGAGGAATGGGTACTTGGAGAAGGACATCATGCTCAGTGTAGGTAAAGAAGCTTCCAGATGAGATGAATTGATATAGTAACTGGGCAATGGGGGCAGATGTGTCGGAGTCAGTGAGACAGGCTCAGTACAGGGAAGGTTTCAGACCTGTTGTACATAGGGTCAATAGCAACAACAAAAACAACAGCGACATGTCCAAAGTATGAAAGACAAAACTTGGTCATCCTTGCCTCCAAGGAACACTCTGGCTACACCCTTTCCAGGACATACCTGTTTTTCTGGTAGTCCATGGGATATTCTTTGATAGCACCATAACTCAAAGGCATTACTTATTCTTCTGTCATCTTGACACACAGTTTTTTCAACTTTAAGCTGCAGTTTCCACTTGTTCTATGCATACAACTGCTTCTTAGTCTATGCATAGGTTCTTTATAAAAACAGTTACGTGCTCTGAAATTTTCACTTTTTTCCAGTGTTATCTATAACTTGTTATGGTCCACATAATAAAATATCTTTCCATAGTCATTACATCTTCCTGGAGTTCTGTGCTTTCACCTGTGATCCACCTGACCTCACCAGCTATGTCCTTTAGTTTGGTCCTCCTCCACATCTGATTGTTTCCAGTGTATCTAGTTGTTGTGTCTAATGTATGCATTTGACAATTTGACAACACACAGTTGCTGGGGAGACTACAGTACTCATTAACACCCAGTTCTGATGCTTGTCTCTAATATCTGGAAATAGAAGTACATGTTAAGTAGAAATCTCCAGTTGTATGATTTTAACATATTCTTGATTTCAAGTGAGTGAGTCTGTTAATTTAGTCTCTGTAGTCTTTTCAAATCACTTTGTTCTCCATGTAAATAATTTTTACACAGATAAAGTTACCGGAATCCTCCCCCACTTCTCTTGATTCAAAAGAACTCGTGTTCAATCCAGAGAGTACTTAGTTTGGTTTGTAAAATATTTATCTTACTTTGTTTTCACTAAAATGCTCTATGTTACTGTATTTCTCCCAGGTGAGGGCTTTTCACCACTCAACTACTAACATGTTGGACCAAGAATTCTTTGTTATGGGATGCCTCCCTGTGTATTTGAAGTTTAACAGCAAAACTGTGATCATAGACTATAAACTGAGAAATTGATGACTTGATTGTATCTAGAAAATGTTGCCATTCTCCAAGATGTTTATCATTGTCCCTGTGTTGTTGTTGTGTTTGTCATCGAGTTGAGCATACCTCATAATGACCCTATGAGCAAAAGACCTGAACCCTGTTCTATAACTGTCATCATTTTTCTATGTTCATAGAGTTTCCGATAGAACGTTGTTTAGGAAGTAGATGCCACTCCTGCATCCAAGCCTGGATCAATCTGAGAGCTCCACTAAACACTGTCCACCATGGGTAGCCATTATGACATTTGACACACCAGTGGCACAGCCTTCAGAATCACAGCAACCCCAAGTTATCTCAGTACAGCGAATTGACAGACTAGTGCTGTACCATTTAGAAGAATGTTGGTCCCAAATACAATTAAAATAAGGCCTGAGAGCCCAACTGACTTTTAAATACAAGGTCCTCCTGCTAGGTCCTGTTTGACTCTAAACAAGAGGCTTCCAGCTCACAGCTCATTATTAGGCAAATCCTGCAAATCCAATCAGCTCACACAAGATTGTGAATGAAAAAACAAGAACAACAGCAACAAAAAAGAACTGAACAGTCCACACCAGACCATCAACAAAAACAACAGAACCCACCTTCCAGAATCCAACCACATCACCGTACACAGGACTGAATTCATGTCTTTTTAGTAACTGTTGTATGTTTGCAGTGAGAGAGGCTCTAGTACTTTAAGCTTCTGAAGTCTTCAGGGTACCATTCCAAAGTACTTTCCCAGCTTCTCCTTGTGAAAGATTCACAGTTTGCCTTTTTAAAATGATTTTTTTTCTTTAAAATATTTAATTGCCCGTAGTGGCAAGATGCTGCACTGCAATCCCAGAGGTTGTTGTTATGTGCCGTCAAG
>NW_006399985.1:1427392-1432763 GCF_000299155.1 Elephantulus edwardii | reverse complement strand
AAGGTGTTGGTGGTGGTGGTGGTGTTGTTGTTGTTACGTGCCGTCGAGTTGTTTGTGACTCACAGTGACCCTACGTACAACAGCCCTAAACCGTGCTCTATCCTGTGCCAATTGCATTGCCTCTGACACACACATCCCGATTACCCCAGTCACTGAATCAATCCATCTCATAGAGGGTCTTCCCCTCCTGCGCTGTCCCTCTACCCTCCCAAGCATGATGTCCCTCTCTAAGGACCCGTTCCTCCTGGCAACATGTCCAAAGTATGTCAGAGGAAGCCCCAGAATCCTTGCCTCCAAGGAGTAGCTTGGTTTAATCCTCTCCAAATCCCAGAGGTACGTGGTTCAAATCCACTAGATGCTCTGCTGGAGAAGGAGGGACAGTCTCCTCCTGTACCAGTCAGATCTGATTTGATGGTACACGTGAACATAATACAATAAAAAAAAATATTTGATTGCAAACAAATAAAGCCTAGTGGAGCTGAGTTTCCCAAGTCTTTTAGCCATTTAAAGGCTTTGGCTTTGCAGTTTTTTGCTGGTTTTTTGCAGTGTTCTCTTAAGATCTGGGCTGGAAAAGTTATACTGAAACATATGCACTGACTTCCACAATACAATAAACACCTAGGAAAGTCACATTAATTGTTGTACTATGAGTTGGTTCTGATGTATAGTGATCCTGTTTACAAAAAGAAAAATGAAGTTCTGCTCAACCTTCCTGTTTCGATGCTCACAGTTTCTGCTGTAGTTAAGCCCATCATTGCAGCTATTGAATTAATTCCTCTGGAGGTGAGTTTTCTCTTTCTCTGAGCCCCGACTTTGCTAATCGTGATGTCCATCTCCAGAAACTGTCTCTCCCGATAGGATGTGAGATGATGTATCGCCAATCCTGCTCTCATGTAATGTGCTGACAAGACAGATATTCGGTGTTTGTTCTTGTCAGACTGGGGAGTATTCAGTATTCATCACCAACCCCGTGAGTAAAGGGCTTTAATTGTCATTGAGTTGTCTTCACTCATTGTCTAGATTTCACTTGCTTATGCTGTTGTTTGTAGCGCTGAGTCGGAACCAATCCATATAGCTGACCCTCCAGCAGGTTTTCAGAGACATTGAATCACCAGAAGGGAGATTGCCTATCTTTCTCTTGCGGAACAAGTGTTCGTTCGGATTGCGGTTCAGCTTCTTACCGCCAGGCCTCCAGAGCCTCCCTACCTATGTACTGGGTAGTTGAAAACACCATAGATTAGATCAGACAAACCCTGTCTTCTTTGCCTTTAAAGAGGTGTTTTGCAATGTATTTTTCCTTGTAATAAATAACTTAGTTCTTGACTGCTATTTCCATGGCTGTTAATCACTTACCCAAGGATATGGAAATACTCAACAACAATCTTTTCTTCACTAGCAGCTTGTAGATTCAAACTGCATGCCTTCAGAATTTCAGTGCAGGTCTTACCACTAGTCCACCAAAGCACCTCCATTTAGCATGGTGTTGCTTACTGATCTCACCGTATTTCATTTTCTTTGTCTTTTGGTGCAAACCATGTGGAAGGCCATAGACTTTGGTTTTCTTCCATAAATGTTTCAAATTCCCTTCACTTTCAGCAGACAAAGTGGTGTCATTTGCATATGGCAGGTTGTTGAGAACTCTCTTTTCAATCATTTTTATCCCTTTTTTTATTCATTTTAATGAAAATTTACAGAGACTTTGTTTTTCCATTCATTCGTTGTTGCGCTTTTCTCCCTGCCCACCCCTCCTGTCCTCCAGTACACTCTTTTTTTTTGGAAAGTAAAAGAAAATTTCCCCCATTGTTTTACAATCCCTCCACCCAGGTCCACTCCATTATGCAGCCTTCATTCTGGACTCCTGTCATGACAATAATACCTAATCACATATCCCTTATAAACAGTTCTCTCCCTCGTCTGCTTCAATGCAGCATACATAATTTATCCCATCTTTCTCAGTCTCCCCTTAACCCTGATGTGATGTCAGTCCTGTTTTACAATAGTGGCACTATGAAGTATTGCCCCTTTGTGACTGAGATATTTCACTCAGCATAATGTCCTCCAGGCTCACCCATTTTGAATAACATTGCATGAGTTCCTTGTTTTTCAATACAGCTGGAGTATTCCATTGTGTGAATATACCACAGCTTCTCTATCCATTCGTTTGTTGATGGGCACTTAGGTTGTTTCCAACTCTTTGTTATTGTGAACAAAGCCCGATAAACGTGGGTGTGCATCTCCTTTCAGTCTTAATGCTGCATTCTTTACATAGTCCAGATCGTGGATTATTTGCTCAGAAGACAGATAGCATAGGTACAGTAACAGGGTACAGCCCTGACGTATGTTTGAAACTGTGCAGGATAAATTTACTAGTTGCTGACTTATTGTCTCATATCAATGCAATGTGATCATGACTCTTTTTTTTGTGTTGCTGGGTATGTGTCAGAGAAGATAAAATATAGAGGAAAATGTATCTAGGATGACCAGGAAAGCCTGGGTCCTGATAAGTCAAATTGATACAAAATTATTGATGATTTCAGTTGACTGTGTAATTAGTAGCACTTCGCCTTCCTAATGACCATAAGTATGAAGTTGCCCAAAGTGAACCTCTTCATTGTGACAGGAGAATGTCATTCATACACTGAAGAAGATACTGCCGTTGACCAATATTTCAGTTACTCATTCCCTCTTTGCTATTTCGTTTTTTGCTAGAAAGCTGCATTTGAAATGGTGGAGTCCTTCATGGTGTATTTCCTTCCACCTTTCAACAGGCACATCTTCTTTGATTCTACTTGGATGTGCAAAATAGTGGTGTGAAATCCTAAACACTGGAATACTTTCTTGGCCTAATGTTCTTGAAAAATATTTTAAGCAGTCAGGCATTCTCTTTTTGAAATGTTTTCAAACCTTTCAATTTGTATTTAAAATATGCTATTGATTTCAAGACAATGGCTGGATTTTTCTAGTTCACTGTATGATTTGATTTATTTATGAAAGATTAAAATCTCATCTCCCTTACTTCTATTTCTTTAAGTATTCCACATGTTAGTTGCTGGAAGGCCCTCCCCTACTTGCTGTCATTTGAAATTAACTTTAAAAAAGAGATAGGTTTAATTCATATTAACCAGTTGCTTTGTTAATGTGAATTTTCACTTATGATACAGTGTCTTTTGCTTTTAAAGTTGAAAATATATTATTAGCCCATTAAATGATAGAAATTTAGAGATCAAATATAAAGTACATTTTTAAAAAAAAATGCATAATATGTAATTTTAGGGAAATTGTATCCATCTGTTACTCACAAACTGAAACTCCAGAAAAATGAGTCAGAATTGGCTCACTGTCAGTGGAAAGACTTAATATTAGAAAAGATACAGTGTCCTTTAAACCAGGAGTGCATCTATTATTATTATTATTCAATAACTGCATTCAACAAATAGATGCTCCCAGGGAGAAAGATGGATGACTTCCTGAGAATCTTCCTGCGAAGATTTATACCTTTTGAAACCCAAGGGCAGGTCATTGTAAGTCTGGACCAACTCAAAAGCAATGACATTGTCCCTGGATTCTATAGAAGGTTCAAGGCCCTAAGAAGTATTCTGGGGACAAAATAAATAGATGTTGCCTCATACAAGGAACTCACATATAGACTCAGAGGAAGACACAAAACCACAGATTTGTTCATCACAGTTACTGCCAGAAAGCAAAGCAATGGACAAGCAACAAAAGAGCAGGGTCAACCCTGCCTGGGAAGGAGATCTTTGAGTAGAGAGTACTCAGAGTAGACTGGTGTCAATTCAAGTTTCCCCATGAAAGAATCTTTATAACAGAGTATACTTTGGACATGTTGTGAGGATGGACCAGTCCTTGGAGAGGGATGTCATGCTTGGGAGGGTGGAGGGACAGTGCAGGAGAAGAAGACCCTCTATAAGGTGAATTGATTCAGTGACTGGGGTAATGGGGTAGGTGTGTCGGAGATAGTGAGATTGGCACAGGATTTAGGGCTCTTGTACATAGGGTTGCTGTGAGTCACAGGCAACTCACCAACACATAACAACAAGAACAACAACAACATAAAGAGTATATAAATATCTACAAACTTTTAGGGATATTCTGAGTCAAAACTCAACTTACTGCCTTCAAGTGAGAACCAACTCCAGAGTTCACCCTCTAGCAGCCTTTCAGAGATGCGAAATTGCAGAGAGGATTTGAACCACCAGCCTTTGAGTTGACAGTGCCACTCTATCCATTGCTGCCATTGTTTTTGTTAGGTGCCATCAAGTTGGGTGTGACTCAGGAAGATCCGTTAACAACAGATCTGAACCCTGTCCTGTCCTGTGCTATCCTCATCATCTCTGACTCACTTGAGCTCATCGCTGCAGTCCCTGCGTCAATCCACCAAGTTAAGGGTCTTACTCTTTTCCACTGTCCCTCCACCTTCCCAAGCATTATGTCCCTTTCCAAAGAGTAGCCTCTCCTAGGAACATGCCCAGAGTATGTGAAGCAAAGCTTTATCATCTTGCCTCCAAGGAACACTGAGGCTGCACTTTCTCCAGGACATATTTGTTTGTTCTTTTGGCCGTCCATGGACTATACAATACTCTTCTCCAACACCACAGCTCAAAAGCATTAATTCTTTAGTCATCCTAGTTCATTGTGCATCTCTCAGCAATATAGCAAGTGATTGAAAAAGCCATGATCAGGTGCAACTTAGTCTTCAAACTAATACTATTGATCCTCCATAACGTTGAGTTGAGAGGTCCCTGACTGCAGAATGTCCCAGTGCAATACATTTCCTGATTTCCTGACTGCTGGGACCAAGCACATTGATTGGGGCTCCAAGTAAGATGAAGTCATTGTCAGTTTCAGTCTTTTCCTTATATATCACGATGTTGCCTATCTCTACCCATTAGATCACCTGATATTATGAATATCTAAGAATCTTATAACAGCTTGGAATTGAAACAGTTTGGCATATTTGAGAGACCACAATTGATTTTATTTTTATTCACTGTCTTTCATATATAGTATTCATGACTGCACTGTTGTTGTTGTTGTTATGTGCTGTCGAGTCGCTTGCGACTCATAGCGACCCTATGTACAACAGCCCTAAACCCTGCTCTGTCCTGTGCCAATCACACTGTCTCTGATAGACCCCTGGCGATTACCCCAGTCACTGAATCAATCCACCTCACAGAGGGCCTTCCCCACCTGCACTGTCCCTTTACCCTACCAAGCATGGTGTCCCTCTCCAAGGACCGGTCCCTCCTTGAAACATGTCCAACATGATTGCACTGTAGGATAGAGAATGTGACAAGATGTAGACAAGAACAGCTTCTATGTGTAGTATTTGTGTTTTCAAATAGAAAAAAAA
>NW_006399985.1:1425905-1427107 GCF_000299155.1 Elephantulus edwardii | reverse complement strand
CCTTTCCCAGTGTGATGTCTTTTTACAAAGTCTAACCCTTCTTGATAGCATGCTCAAAGGTTATGAGATGAACACCCTTGGTACCAGCAGTCAGGAAGTCAGGAGATTTATTGCACTGGGAAAGTCTGAAGTTAGGGACCTCACCAAATTATTGAGGAGTAATGACGTTAGTGCATCTAATCCAAGCCACTGTCTTTCTAGTTACTTGCTATGCATCTGAGAGCTGGACAATGAATAGGGGTGACGGAAGAAGAGTTGACACCCTTGAGCTGGGGTGTTGGAGAAGAACACTGAGCATCTCATGGGTGGCCAAAAGAACAAACAGATATGTCTTGGAAAGGGTGTAGCCGAAGTGTCCTTTGGAGGTAAGGATGATGAGGTTTTGCTGCACATACTTTGGGCTTGTTGCTAGCAGGGGGTATTCCTTGGAGAAGTACATGATGCTGGGAAGGGTGGAGGGTCTGTGTAGGACAGAAAGACACTCAACCAAGTGGATTGACAAAGTAACTGCCACAGTGGGCTCTAACGTGTCAGGAATTGTGAGGATGGCGCAGGGTAGGACAGAGTTCAGATCTGTTGTTTCTGTGAGTCACTATGAGGTCACTATGAGTTATACTCAACTTGATGGCACCTATGGAAACTAATGACATAATCTCTCTGTTTGCAACATTTTGGGATAGCTTGTCTGAGTTGTCAAGGACTGAGTGGGACAGAGCCGTGATGCCATGTTAGGCCTGAGTCATTCTAATCATTATGGAATATTGCCTCTCTTCCATGAATTTTACCTGGTTTACCAAACCAGACTTACAGTTGTCATGTCACTTCTGATCACTATGACCCGATAAAACTGCAGGAAGTTTTCCCTCCAAACCTCTAAGGCTGAAATCATTACGCACGGACCATCACAGCTTTCTTCCACACTAGTTGGAGGAGTCAAACCACCACGCTTTCATGTCGCAGCCTGAATGCTCAAGCACTGGGACTCCAGGGCTTCTCCACAGGCATATGATGACTTCGCAGTCAGTCAGGGTTTGGGTTGTTAGTGGTGTCTTTCTGTTTGAAATAATGTTGTTGTTGTTGTTTGTTATATACTGTCTAGTCGCTTGCGACTCACAGCGACCCTATGTACAACAGCCCTAAACTCTGCTCTGTCCTGTGCCAATCGCACTGTCTCTGACACTCCCATCCCAATTATCCCAGTC
>NW_006399985.1:1422458-1424445 GCF_000299155.1 Elephantulus edwardii | reverse complement strand
GTCCATCCTGACGCTGCCAATTGGTCCAGTGGTGAGAATCTTTGTCTTCTTGACATTGAGCCTCAGTCCATACTGAAGGCTGCAGTCCTTGACCCTTAGGTGCTGTCAAATCGTGCACGACGCCTAGCAATGCAGTGAACAACAGATTTGAGCTGATCTTGTCCTGTGTCATCCTTGATCACCCTGCTTGTAAGTACGGTGACAATCCATCTCTTTCGGGTCCTTCCTCTGTTTCGCAGACCCTCCACCTTTCCGAGCATGATGTTCCTCTCTAATGAATAGCCTCTCTTAGCAACATGCCACAAGTATGCAATGATTTACCAGATTAACTTACTAATTAGTAATGGATCTTTTTGTATTATCTAGTTTAAGAAACAAAACCAAACGATAGTAAACCCATTGCCCTCAAGTCGGTCCTGATTCCTAGCAACCCTGAAGGATGGAGTGGAGCAGCCCCATCGAGTTTCTGAGATGCGAATCTGAGTGGAGGAACAGCCCATCTCTCTGCTAAGAAGTTGCTGGTGGGTTCCCACAGCTGACCTTCTGGTTAACAAGCAAGTGCTTTTGCATTTCTTCAGGAGAGGCCCTTTGCAATCGGCAGGAAGACAGGGAATGAATTTGCTCAAAGTAAACGTGAATTACTTGTGTAGTAAAAGCAGCTATTGGAGGAGCCCAGGGCTTGGGGTGGATGTGCATTTGAGAGGTGCATATACTTTTCTGCAAAGGTGGACAGGATGGATTGAAATATGGAGGACATAAGGAAGCGGAGGACATAAACTGCTGAGCAGACAAAGTTAAATCTGAAAATTTTCAAGCCAACAGAGACGATCAAATGTAGATTTATTAAGTGCAACATCATAATGAGTTGGTAAGTCGGAAAGAATCTGTGGAAGCCTCCAGTTTCTGAGTCTTGCCAGACTGCAGCTGACTTTTTCTTCTTGGTGCAGCCCCTGAACAGAGCTATTATCTGAGGACCTAAGTCCAGATGATATGACCCCTTCCAAATTCTTGTTTGATGATGATCAATCATCTGGACCTGGTTCCCATTGGGTTTTTCGAGGATCTACCAAGCTCGGCTCTCCTGGTTAGCACTGTGGACTGTGTCTCGGCAAAGGAAACTTCTTGGAGACCCTCAGATTCTCTAGTGCATGACTTTGACCCTGGGGAGGGGAACAATGGGTGGACTCCTTCAGTGGCCTTCAGATGCCTCAGCATTAAAATAGAAGGCTCTTACGAGTGTATGAAAAATCTCAGCTGTTATTCACACAACTTAATAAAATTTTTTTTTTAACCCAGAGAGCAATAAACTAAAAGCTAAATAGACCAAGGGAGCTTCCGTGGGGCAGCAAAAGCCGCTTTTAGCTGAACTAGCAAACCTTCTGACCGTCCTCATTCCAGCCAGAATCTCAACAGCGCAGAATAGTAGCGATACAGAGTTGCTTCAACAGAGGAACTGTTTGTGTTTAAAATTTTTAAAACTTTATTTCTTGTGATTGTGAAGAGTACTTGTTTAATTTTAAAATTTTTTTAAATATTATTTTTTGTTCATATATCATCAAATAGAGTACTTGTTTAATACAGACATTCAGAACCCTTTGGTTTGTGTTTTATATTAGGTCAACAGCATGTCGTTGTTATGTGCCATCGAGTCGTTTGTGACTGACTCGTAGCGACCCTCTATACAAGAGCCCTAAACGCCATTCTATCCTGTGCCAATCTCACTGCCTCAAACACATTCATTCCCACCACTCCACTCACAGAATCGATCCATCTCATTGAGAGTCTTCCTCTCCTGCACCTCCCTCCACTCTCCCAAAAATGATGTCCCTCTCCAAGGACCAGTCCCTCCTTGCAACATGCCCAAAATATGTCAGACAAAGGTTCAGAATTCTTGACTCCAGGGAACATTCTGGCTTCACCCTCTCCAGGACAAACCTGTTTGTTCTCCTAGCAGTCCATGGTATATTCAACACTCTTCTCCAGCACC
>NW_006399985.1:1417753-1421703 GCF_000299155.1 Elephantulus edwardii | reverse complement strand
AAGACCCATCTTACGTTAGCTATAATATCCCTAGTACCACGACCTCTTCTAAATCCAGCCTGCACATCTGGCAGTTCTCTGTTGACATATTGCTCCAAACGTTTTGGGATAATTTTCAGGAGAATCTTGCTTGCATGTGATATCAATGATACTGTTTGATAATTTCCATACTCTGTTGGGTCACCTTTCTTTAGAATGGGAACAAATATCGATGTCTTCCCATCAGTTGGCCAGCTGGCTGCCCTCCAGATTTCCTGGCACAACCTAGTGAGCACATCCAGGGCAGCATCTGTTTATTGAAATAAATCAATTGGTATGCAGTCAACTCCTGGAGCCTTGTTTTTTGCCAATTCCTTCATAGCCACTGATCACTTGAGACTTAGGACATCACATCAGGGGTTGGTCAATGGGAGACGGATGTTGAATGTTGTAAGCAAAAGCAGTGTTGGTGGTGTAGTAGGGAAAGGGTGGATTTAAAAAAAACACAACAAGACAAAACACACACACACACACACACCCCAAACAAACACCAAAACCCAGAACCAACCAAACATGTAGCCGGGTGGGCAGCAACATTGAATATTGGTCAATGGGATAGCTAGGACAAATTTAGTTTAAAAAACCCAGACGTTGAAGTTAGGAAAATGTGTGAAATTGCCCATATTTTCAAATAGCAGATCTCAATAGAAACTCTAACTTCAAAATAGGGCATTAAGATTGTATTTCCTTTATAAGTACATTGACAGTGTTATCTTGGGACAATCAATTCAATTGGCATTTAGTTTCCTAGCGGTGTCTTGCTGCTTTTAATAATAATGTTAAATATCATTATGATAATAACGGCAACGATCAGCAGGTGCTGTCAAAATAATTACCTGGAACCATAAGAGAAAGAGGCACACAATTCAAGCTTCAAAGTGTGAGAGCTTTGTAATTTCATTCAGGAGACATGGCAAGTGAATTGCCTGTAAAATTTCCTGGGTTTTGAGCACGAATTGAGTAGTATATAAAATCAATACAGAGGCTGGTGATGCAAAAGTAGACATTCAAGTGATGCTAATTGAGAGAAGCAGACATTCTAGGGAAGTGGCTGAGGGATGACTTTCTTTATGTCATAGATTCCAGAAATATGTGTCGACTTGACTAGGTCTTAATTCTCAATGGATTGGCACTTATGTAATGATTTAATTTGTCAGCTATGAAATGATGTAGTCACCCCTCATAATGTGATCTGATGTGATTAGACAATCATTTGTAAAGTGATTATGGTGGGATGCAGTTAGGTCACACCCTGATACATATAAGTGGCATTTCCCTGGTGCGTGACCTACCAGGAGATGACACAGGAGACAAACAGAGGAGGGACTTCACTGCCACTAACAAAGAAGAGCTGGGAGCAGAGAGCCGCCTTATACCCAGGATCTGTATGCTGAGAACCTCCTAGAGCTAGGAGAACACTGGTTCCAGGTCACATAAAGATCTCCGAGGAAGGCTGGGCCCATCGATGCTGAAAGGAGACTGGGAGCCAATAGAAAAGGAAACTCTACCCCTAAAATGTGTTCTTGTGTGCCATCCAGTGATAACTGGGCCGTAGCTGACACTCCACTGAGTTTTCAGAGAGTATAAATGGCACAGCCTGAATCAGTCACACTTTACTCTGACATCATTGCTTCTCCGTAATTTGGAGAGGTCCTTGACAGCAAGTTTTCCCAATGCATACTTCTGTGCCCTTGCTCTGCATCTGAGATTTGGATAATGAATAAGGAAGACCGAAGAAGAACTGATGCGTTTAAATTGTGGTGTTGGAGATGAGTACTGAACACCCTGTGGACTGCCAAAAGAACAAACAAATGTGTCCTGGGAAGCATGCAGGTGGAGTGCTCCTTGGAGGCAAGGATGATGAAGCTTCATCTCACATATTTGGGGCATGTTTTTAGAAGGTGCTGTTCCTTGGGAAGGAACATCATGCTTAGAAAGGTGGAAGATTGGCAAAAGAGGGGAAGACCTTCAACCAGATGAATTGGCATAATGACTGCAGCACTAGGCTCTAGTGTGTCAGGAAGGGTAAGGATGGCAAAGGATAGAATAGAGTTCAGATCTGTTGTCCGTAGAATCACAATGAGTCATACTTGATTCAGTGACACCTAACAACAACATATCGCATGGGATGAGATTACACTTTTTTTCTTCTGTGGAGCAGCTGATGGATTGGATTGAGTGCCTATGAGACGGCACTGCAGTTCCTTACTGCAAGTCCACCAGACTTCCCCTCACTAAAGCGAGTTAAACCTTCCCGTTGTATTACTTCTGTTGTAGCAGCACCAAATAACTAAGATGTCTTGTAAATATGGAAAGGAGCCCTAGTAGCACAGTGGTTAAGCACGCTCCTGATAACTAAGATGTCGCTGGTTCAGATTCTCCAAGCACTCCATGAGGAGGAAGGTGTGACAGTATGCTTTCTAAAGTCGTGCTGTGCCCTCGAAGGGTGCTATGAGTTGGAATTGCCTGTAGGTCAGCAGGTTTATAGATGTTCTAGTGTGTTCAGGGATCAATAACCATTCAATTGTATTGAATGAATGATTATCCCAGGGAAAACACTGTGGGTGAATTTTAGGAAGTTTAGCTAGAAAAATCAATTGCTGTTGTGTCAAATTGAGTTGGAACCAGCCTGTAAGTTGATTGCCCAGCGGGTTTTCATTTTCAGGTGCAGAAAAGCTCATGGAGACTATATCTTTCTCCTGTAAAACTGCTGGTAAATTTGAACCATATACTTTGCTATTGGCAGCACAGTTCCCTACCACTAAGCCACCAGAGCGCAGGGATATTCGAAGCTATCGGAAAGTCTTGGATGTCACATTAAGAGGGAGAACTCAATTAACACCTTAAGTGTCTTGCTCTTTCAAACTTTACTTGATGGTATAGCCTTCTGAGTCTTTTCTTGAATGAAGTTAGTAAACACTAAATAGCAATAGGTTTTAATTAAAATAATTCTCGTATGAGTAAGATAATGTAATTTCACTGTCAAATAATGAGTTGTGACATTTGGACTTAAGATGTCTTCGAATGTGTGTTGGCAAAAGTCATAACATGAAGTCATGGTGTGTTATCACAAGTGAAATATTGAAAACTGGTCACTGCAAAGCCACTGTGGGCTTTTCAGGACTATGGGATCAAGAATGATCTGGTAGGCATCTCTTAAGGTTTCCAGAAGGATATAACTGGTGGTATCATCTCTAGCAAGTTGTTAACTCCGTGACCACAGCTGGTGGCTTGAGTCTAGCGACGGTTCTGAGGTGGAAGATGAATTCCTCCCACAATTTTTGAGCCGTGGGAACACTGGGGAGTTTTGCTGGGTTCAGAGCATGTTGACAGCAGTGAATTAGACTTCGTAGATTTTCGAACATGTGACTCCCTCAGCCTGGAAAGACAGCATTTTCTAATAAATCATAGGGTTAAGCACAGCCCACATATTTTCAAGACAGAATTGAGTTTTCTAGCTTTGTTGAACTTGGCCATCATTACCTAGCTGTCACAAGCTACTTTGGGAACTAAGAGGCAAAACACTAAATCATAAAGCAGTTCCTGTCATGTAAATAATTGACAGGCATTGTTGTATCCATTCCCTTCAATGAGATAGGGAGCAAAGGATCATTATCTCCATTTTATAATGGGGAAAATATGACTTTGAGGTCTTATGTTAACTTTCTGAAATTACTCAATGAACAAATGTCTGATTTAACATATTGACCATGACTGTTAAATTGAAAAATTCAGCCTACAGTCAATACACTCTGTCCAGTTCAGGCCTCAGAACTGGACAAAGAAATGTTTATCTAACCCAGAATTAACTCTCCCAGGTAATATGCCGCTTTGGCAATGATTTATTTCCCTGAAAATCTACAAAATGATAAATTTTTCATCTGGCTTTCCAGAATATTATGTTCGTCTTT
>NW_006399985.1:1411632-1417588 GCF_000299155.1 Elephantulus edwardii | reverse complement strand
TCCTTCCTTCCTTCCTTCCTTCCTTCCTTCCTTCCCTCCTTCCCTTTCTTTCTTTTCTTCCCTCCCTTCCTCCCTCCATCCCTCCCTTCTCTCGCTTCTCTCTCCTCTCTCTCTCTCTCATAAAGATGAGGAAGTCAGTTTCCATATATGTTAGCATATGAATCTAATTTGGCAATACTGCTCCATCTATGAAATTTGGCTCAACTAGTTATGCAATGTCCAACCTCTTGACTGCTAACCGATATGCCAGCAGTTTGAACTCTCCAATTCTGTTGATCTTTGGGAAAAGATGAAAAAGTTGGCTTCCATAAAATGACAGTGTTGGGAACCTTATGGAGCATTTTTACTCTGTCCTGTAGGGCCATTGTGAGTTGCATCAAGTTGATGCCAGTGGGTTTGGTTTTTGATGTCCATCTATGTAGGTGTACTCTTTGTTTACAAAATCTCTGTGTGGAGATGTACAAGTTGAGAATACACCGAATAGCAAGAAAAACAAAACCAAACCACAAAACATGTCCACAAAACACCCTCAAAACATCATCGTTAGAATGTGAATGAAATACTGTTGTTTTTGTTGTTAGGTGCCTGTAGACTCAAGTATGACTCATAGCAAATTGAATATACCTAATGGCAAGAAAAGACAAAACCAAACCACAAAACATGTACACAAAACACCCTCAAAACATCATTAGCATGTGAATGAAATACTGTTGTTTTTGTTGTTAGGTGCCTGTAGACTAGACTCAAGTATGACTCAGAGCAAATTCATAGGGTTTTCAGAGACCTGTTATTTAAGAAATGGGTGCCAATTCTGTTCGCAAGTCTGTCTTAATCTGGGAGCTCTAGCAAACCCTGTCCACCATGGGAAACACTTATGGTATTTGATACACTGTGCCACAACTTTCAGTATCAAAGCAACCACAAGTTATCTCAGTACAGCAAACTGACAGACAAGTGCTGTAGCATTTAGGACAATGTTCTCCCCCAACACAATTAACACCAGGATCTCAGCCACAGGCTAGTGGGCCCAACTAACTTTTAAATACAAAGGCCTGCCAAGAGGTCCTGATTGATTTCAAGAGGCTTCCAACCCACAGTTGATTGTTAACTAAATCCAAATGGCCAATCAGCTTAGACTTAATTGTTATGAAATAAAAAAAATGACCAAACAGTTTCCACCCAATTTTAAATTACATAAAAACAACCTACCCTCAAGAATCCAACTGCTTCACACAGGAGAGTGTTTTTAAAAGGTGCAAATTGCACCTTGATTTTGAGGGCATTAGCATCCTGTTAGAAGGTTCACAAAGGATATTGTTGTTAGGTGCTCTTGAGTTGTGTACAACTCATAGTGACCTTCTGGACAATAGTCTTGAACCCTGTTCTATCCGGTACCATCCTTATCATCCATGAGACACTAGAGCCTGTTGCTGCAGTCACTCTGTCAATCGTCACATTCAGGGTCTTCCCTCCTTTCACTGATCTTCCACCTGTACAAGTGCACAATGTCTCCTTCCAAGGAACAGCCTCTCCTCACAACATGCCCAAATACACGGGATGAAGCTTTACCATCCTTGCCTCCAAGGAACACGCTAGTTGCACTTTCTCTAAGACGGAAAGATGCAGGACTTTTTAGAATCAACAGCTGTGAAGACACCAAGGTTAAAGTCAGGTATGTCATACATCATATGGAAAGCAGGTTTCCCATGAAAGCTGAAAAGCTTCCTTGGATAATACTATTCTAGGATATTTCATTTTCAGAAATTAATCTTATTAATGACTTCATTTCCTTTGGCTTTGAGAGTAGATTGTGACGATTTACAATAGGATGCACTAACTTAGCATTGTCATGAGGAGAATGTACCCCATGTAAAGGGATGTACGGAGATAGCATACACCATATGGTTTCTTCTTGTCTGTAGGTCTGGCTTTAATCACAGATTCTTCATGAAATGTTGCAGTCCTGGAGTGAGATAGCTGTTACGTTCTTCCGGGGTAAGGGCTGTGGATTATAGGTGAAGTTGCATTATGAGGCTAGGAAAGTGGAAGTCTGAGAGTTCCTGTCCAGCCAACATCAGTGGACGCTGTGTGACACATAAGTAATCTATGGAGCTAGCTGTCTGTGTCCTGTAAAGTGCCCTAGAATTTCTAACTCAAATAACCTTTATGCTTTATTTCATGCATGCCTAATCAAATATGTGCTTAATAAGGCCAAATCGGATCAAAGTCTTGAATATAAATTCTCTACTCCTAGAAATAACTATTTTTATAATGAAGGTATAGTAGTACAACATACAACAACAACAACATAACAGTACAATAATACGAGCAATGCATGCTTCTGAAAATTAGACAGTGACTAAGGATAATAGAAGACTCAATGCCTTTGAGTTGTGGTGTTGGAGAAGAGTATTGAACATCTCATCAACTGCCAAAAAAAAACCAAACAAAAACAAAACACCCCAATAAAACCAAAACTAAGAACCAACCCCAAAAACAAAACAAAACGAAAACCACCAAAACAAAGCAAATGTGTTTTGGAGAAAGTATGACCAGGATGCTCCTTGGAGGCAATTGGAGGAGATGTTGTCAGGAGGAGTTGATTTGTGGAAAAGAGCACCATCATGCTTGGTTAAGGTGGAAGTTCAGGGTAAGAGAGGAAGACCCTCAATGAGATGTATTGACACAGTGACTGCACAGTGAGCTCTAGATAAGGATGGTGAGGATTGCACAGGAGGGTTGCCAGAGTCATAGGTTCATGGCACAGAACAACAACAATATGTAACAAAACATCTGCTGGCCACCATTCTTCCTGGTACCATCGCTTCTGCCTGTTTCCAGTTATTTCTGTCATGCTTACCAGCAGCTCAGTATCCCCTAAGCAGAGATTTCTCTTTCCCTCTCCCATCCCATGTATTCTGGTAACTGTGAATACACTCTGGTTGCTATGCATTTCCCTTTTCTAGGCATTTCATGTACATAGGATCATAAAGCATTTATTTGTCTTTGGTGACTGATTTCGTTTACTCAATGTCGTGTTTCCAAAATTTACCCTGGTGCAGCATGTTTGACAGCTTTGTTTTCTTTATAATAGAATTATATTCCAGTAGGCAGGTAATGGAAATCTTGTTTATTTACTCATCTGTTGATAGACATTTGAAACACTGCTGCATATTTATGTTTCAGCTCTCCAGTCTTTTGGACATCAGTTTAACAGTAAGATTCCTCATAATTCAATGGTGTGGTGACTCTATTATGAACTTTTTACAGACCCCAGGGCAGTTCTTCAGATTATATATAACAGGTTGTTGTTATATAATTTCAAGTCTAAATCTACACATAACTGACCTTCCAGGAGGTTTTCAGGGGCAGTAAATTGCATGGGAGGAGATTACCCATCTTTCTTCCACAGAGCAGCTTGTGTATTCAAGCTGTGCTGTCCATCCAAAGGCATTACATTTGAATTCTTACCATTAAGGCCCCAGAACTCCCAGAAGTCCATGGCACCAGATGGGAGTATTGCCAGAGTCAGTGCATATTTTCAAAGTGCATGATGTAGTGCCGGAAGCCATCACCAACTACAGGAGTTTTGTCAAGAAATCAGTGAATGAACATAGGTTCAAAATCCTTTCCTTTGGTGGTGGTGGTGTTTGTGTTATGTGCCATCGAGTCAAGTAGGATGCATAACGACCCTATGAACAAAAGACCTGAAACCAGTCCTGTTCTGAGCCATTCTCACACTTCCTGACACACAAGAGCCTATTACAGCAGTCACTGTGTCAGTCCACGTATTTGCGGGTCTTCCTCTCCTTTTCCGACCCTCCACCTTTCCCAACATCATGTCCCACTCCAGGCAATAGCCCCTCCTAGCAATACGTCCAAAGTATATGAGGCGAAGCCACATCATTCTTGCTTCCAAAAAGCATGCTGGCTGTTCCCTCTCCAAGATGTGTCTATTTGTTCTTTTGGCCGTCCATGGGATGTTCAGTGCTCTTCTCCAACACCACAGCTCAAAGGTATCAATTCTTTTCCTGTCATCCTTATTCATTGTCCAGGTCTCAGATGCAGTAATTGGAAAGATCATGGCCTGCACCAGATGCACCTTCATCCTCAAATTGACATCATTACTTCTCAGTAATTTGGAAAGGTCTCTACCTGCAGATTTTCCCAGTGCAGTCTGTCTCGTTATTTTCTGACTGCACATACCAAGGGTGTTAGTTGTGGATGCAAGCAAGATGAAGCTGTAGACAGTTTCAGTCTTCTCTCCATCCATCATGACACTGCCTATTGGTCCAGTGGTAAGGATCTTTGTTTTCTTGATATTGAGACACAATCCATACTGAATGCTGCATTCCCTGATCTTCTGCAGCAAGTGCTTCAGGTCCTCCTCACTTTCAGCAAGCAAGTTTGTGTCATCTGAATAACGCAGGTTATTGATGAGTCTGTTTTTATTTTATTGGGAAAAACATATTGGGGTTGGGGGCAGAAGGGTGAGGATGGGCAGGGATGCAGTTGCAGAGCTGCACAGTTTGGTCAGTTGGGGGAGCAGATGAAGGAAATGATGAGGGTCCAGTGGGGACCAGATGCTACAGGGGAATGGTAAGCATTTTCCAATGGTAATTAAACCAACTGTCTTATTGATTTGGGAACTGGATGCAGACTCTCTGGCTTCATGCTGAACAGGGTCGTAGATGTAAAGGGGGGAAGGGAGGACACTTTATCACCTTACTGGTGGTCTTGGGTTAAAGCTGCTTGTCTTCTTGTTCTGTTAGAAGATATTTTCCTGTCATTTGCTCCCCTCTGGACTGCAAAGTGTTTTCCCAGGTGGGTCCAGTGGGGATGGCTGGTTGAACCCAGAGGCTCCATCCTCCTTTGCTTCCTTAGCTGTCAGTTGTATTTCCTTTTTGTCACTGGCACTGGGTTCAGGCTCAATTCTGGAGTAAAACTCAGTGTTAAGGTTACCCATAGGAAAGGGAGCAAACCCATTCCTCCTTGGGAATCCTTGAATTCCTGTTGTTGAGCCTCGATCTTCACTGAAGACCAGTCATCAACTGTTTAACTATTAAATTATCAACAAACAGAGGTCTGTAGGAGGCCATAGTGGCCCTGCTCCAAGTGGTCCGCTGCTCCCACAGCTCACCACTGTTGTCTCTGCCTCCGCCGCCATCTTGGATCCCTGTTGTCTGATGAGTCTGTTATGTTACGGTTTAGGCACTGGAACTTTTGTCCTGTATAATCCTTCTAATCCTCAATAAGCCACAATATTCTTGTCTATAACATTGTTCCTAAACAGAGGGAAGGTGGAGGAAAGAAGTCTGTGGGATAGTTCACTGTGATGTGGAATTGTCCACGCCTACCGTAGAAAGACTTACACTCTGAAGTCACTCTCTCTGGTGTAGACACATTCTACTCTCTTCACAACTCTCCTTTATTATCTAATAATGTGATAAGTTCTGGAAGATGAAGTCTTCATTCTTACAGGTCTTCTTAAGTAAACGCTCCTGTCGCAGAAAGGATTAGGGAGCTGTCCTCTTGTGGATTACTCAGTGTGGCTTATCCAGTCAAATGGCTTTGCCTTTGACTGCGTGGCCAAGTGGGAGATGCTATCAGCATGAATGAGATAAACAGCACCTTCTATGTGGAACCATGCAAATCAGGCATGTAGACTACTGAGAAGATTCTCCTCCTGCCAGGCTTATAGGGATCAGAGATCTCACTATCAGCAAGATAGACTATTTTTGATACATTCTCAGCCCTAACTGCAGGTGTGCTTCTGGGCAAGTCTGTACCTTTTTGAGTTCAGAGTTCTTCGCTGTAAATCAAGAAGCTGAAGCAGATTATTTAACAATTCCTTCCAGATCTTCCACCCAATCATTTCAGCTCCAGAGGTTTCTTTTCTTAGGGTATGTTTTTTGGTAAACCAAGATAGCAATATATTATATATATATTTATACAA
>NW_006399985.1:1406885-1410761 GCF_000299155.1 Elephantulus edwardii | reverse complement strand
AGTAGAGTAGAGGGACAGCGCAGGAGGGGAAGAAGAACCTCTATGAGGTGGATTGATTCAGTGACTGGGGTAATCGGGATGGGTGTGTCAGAGGCAATGAGATTGGCACAGGATAGAGTACGGCTTAGGGCTGTTGTACATAGGGTCGCTATGAGTCGCAAAAGACTCGACGGCAACAACAACAACAACATATGTGTGTGTGTGTGTGTGTATAAAATAGTAATTCTTTTTCCAACAGTTTTTGTAGTTGGAGCAGGAAGAAGTGCACATTAGATTTCTGAAAGCACAGTGTGTGTCTTGGTAGACGAAAGGGCTGGAAGGTTCCTAAGTGGTATGAAGTGTGTGATTCTCTTCTCTCTCACCTCATTCTTGCTTCTATAGGCACCAGCTGAGTAATGCGGCATCGGTTTGATAAGCTTCCTAACAACTAAAACCATTCTGGACACCTTTTCATGGACACTTCTGCTAAAAAGGCATTTGGACACTTTTTAAAGTGCCTTTTAAAATAGCAAATGCAACCACGGTGTTCTTGAGAAATACTCTGCACCAGAAAAGTAGAATTGAGAAACCCATTGGTAATGTCATATAAGATCCTTATGCTAAGGAAAAGAAATCAGTGTTTGTAGCCCCAGGCGCATGCTCAGAAAAGGTCCGTGGGACACTGATATTAGAAAAGGAACAGACACAAACTCCTCTGCATTTGGCTGCCAGTGAAGATCTAGTTTTGTTTATATTATTCTCCAAAGAAGACAAGATGAGATTGTCATTATCCAAATGTTGTCCAGTGTTTTCCAACTCAGTTCCTGAACTAAAGGAAGAGATTGCCAAAAACTGTGTTTACAACACTGAATGCATTGTGTAATAAAGTGTTAGGTAGATCAGCTAATAAAATTACTTATTTTAGACTTAAAGTTGAATTTGGATTTATTGCTATTCCCCAAAGACCAGGGGTTGGTTTGTTGTTTTTTGGTTTTGTTTTATAAACTGAAATATGTCCAACTCCTTTTTTAAAAAAAAACAAAACCAAAAACAACCAAAACAGAGGCAAGATCCTTTATATCCTGGCCCAGAGGACCCCCTCCTTTTTTGGTCGGAGAAGGTGGCCACTGTCAAAGTAAATTGCTAATGGGCATTTGTATACTTGATTTTGATTCTTCAATTTGTTTGAACACAACTGGCAAAAAATATTCTCGAGTGTCTCTCTTGGCTGACTCACGTACTGCGAGCTGGAACAGAGCTGGAGAAAGTTTAAGAATTGGGCTGGAATTAGGGCCTTGATTCCCATCACTGGTCTCCTAAGGGAGCGAGTAATAAGCTCGCCTCCCACCCATTCCTGACACTGAAGTTGTATGGTCAGCATTTCCCTGTTAAAATGTGAGAGGATCAAGCCTCTTGGGCATGGCAGTGATAAGCTTTGAAAATTTGGCCCGAAGTACCAGTAAGGATAATTTATCTCAATTTCCTACTTAGAAAATGCAGACGAGGAAAAGGGAATCAGGATGCTTTAAACGCGTGTTGCCTGCTCTCAAAACAGCCTTGCAGTGTCTAACGTAAGAAGTCTTCTATTTATTCATGCCATGCTGTGCTTGATGGAATCCTTTTATTTTGACCAGAGTTTGCAGAAAAGCAGAGGCAGCAGGATTCTTCATACTTTTGTGACACTTTTTTTCCACACTCGAGGAGCCCTGGGGCCTTCAATGTAGGGCTGCTAACCACAATGTCAGAAGTTTGAGTCCACCCACCACTCCCTGGAGGCACGATGGGCTGCCTACTCGTTGAGCTTTACAGCCTCAGAGACCAGGGAGGGTTGGTTGTCTTCAGGGACCTGACTGTGCTCAATCCCTAGTCTTCCACTGAATTATGTTTGTGAACTCAAGGTGCTTGGAGCTTCCTGCTTTCTCTGTCAGTTACCATTTAACGCCGATTATTCAGATCCAGCAAGATAACTGGACCTTTGGCATCTCCAACAAGACCTCGTTCTTCTTGCATTTTCCCACATCTGCCCTTCGGTGCTGTTTTTATAAGTTGCTTTCTTCTTCATTAACCTGACTCTTTCTTTTCAACTTTTTATCACATCCAAAACAGATACTTTAAAAAAAAATTTTTTTTTGGATACTGGTTTACTTATAAAGTTTCTATATATTGTTTTTCACACCGGATCTTTCCCATTTCCTTCGCCCACCTCTCCCTCCACACATCAAACTGTGTGACACTGTGATTACCACCCCCCGCCTCCCTGCTTCTCCCTCTTGGATCCTCATACACGTTCCACAATAATGGTCTTATACAGTATTAAAGCAAACACTTTTTGTAGAAAGGAGCTAGACTTCAACTTCTCTACAAGTCCTTCCTGTAGAAGACAAGTTTATTAAGAAATGATTTTATATCGGTTTGCGTGGAAGATCTGTAAACATTGTGTTTCATCCCTGCATACTGTGATGCATGCATTCCTTCATTCCCATTGTGCGTCATACACTCCTTTATCATTTTTCATGTTAGCTGAAGACATCTTCACCACAGTGGCTAGAAAAGAGGAACTTCACCTGCCCTGTAAACCCAAGAGACCGTGTCTCACCTCCCAGCACTACCTACAAGTGAAACGAATGCTCCTGCAAGTTCTATGTTCTCTTTCTCTCCACTCAGACCATAGTCTACACTCTGTGGGCAGATAATTCAGAGACCGGGTACATGGAAAGACAGTGAGGTCACAGCTTTATAAAGTCTGAGTTTACGTCAACTCTGCCTGGCCAGGTCGAAGGCCTAGTGAACGGAAAAGTCGACTGGCATCACCATGGCAGTGAAACATGGAAGCTACCCGAGATCCGACCACAGGCGCGTCTTGGAGCGAGGGTTTAGGGAGCAGGCAGGAATGTGTGCTAATTATCAGACTGTTAATACGTTACATATGTCTGGAGAGGAGATACTTTGACTCAGCAGGCGGTAGCTGGACCAGTAGCCCTGGGTTTTATCCATCGCAGATTTAGTATTGAAACTCCAGCTGTGTTACAACTTTTCTAATGGAAAAAATTCCCATAGGTAACCGGGGCCTATGGCCAAACACACCACCGCATCCAGAGTACTGGGTTCTACGTGGGCACCTGCCGAGCACAAGGGAAAGTTCAGATTTGCCTGCCAGGAGATATTTACAGCACTGCCAGAAACAGAATTTGAGGGCTCTCCTGGCCTTCAGATGCATATGAATTTAATAGTAAATTATTCCATTGACTGAAAAACACACAATGTTGTTGGTTTTAGGTGTCTTTGAATTGAGTACAACTCCTAGCGACCATATATGCAACAGATCTGAACCCTGTCCTATCCTGTGCTATCCTTATCCAACGTAATGTTATCATCATCATCATCATCATCATCATCCCATTACAGCAGTCACTGTGTCAGTCCACTTGGTTGAGGGTCTTCTTGCTAGGCCCTCACCTTCCCAAGCATTATGTCCTTCTCCAAGGAATAGCATCTCCTAGCAACATGCCCAGAGTAAGCGGAATGAAGTTTTATCATCCTGGCCTCCAAGAAGCACTGTAGCTATGCGCTTCCTAAGATGTAGCTGTCTGTTCTTTTGATAGCCCTTGGGATATTTAGTACACTATTTTCAGTACACTTCTCCAACATCACAATCGCTTGCATGTGGGTTTTGGGTTTGGGTTTGTTGTTTTTTTTTTAAAAAAAAATAATTTCTACATTTTTTTTTGATCACCTAACTTGGGAATGGGAACAGATATGGGTCGCTTCTAGCGAGATGGCCAGGCGAATGTCTTCTCAAGTCCCTGACACAGACTGGTGAGCATGTTCAGGGCTTCATCTGTCACCTGAAACATGCCAATTGACAGTCCATGAATTCTTGGGGCCTTTTTTTTTTTT
>NW_006399985.1:1403933-1405965 GCF_000299155.1 Elephantulus edwardii | reverse complement strand
TATCTCATGGTTGTCTTGATTTGCATCTCTCTCAGGGCTAGGGAATTTGAACATTTCTTCATGTGCTTGTTGGCCATCTGAATGCCTTCCTTGGTGAAGTGTCTGTTCATATCCTGTGCCCATTTTTCAATTGGATTATTCTCCTTTATCTTGTTGTGGTGCTCGAGTAAGGCAGCCAGAACTTCTTCCTCCCTTACTGTTGACTGGCTCTTCATCATGCAGGATGTGCTGAAATATTTCAGTGGTGGCCACTTCTTCGTGGTGCAGTGATTCTGTGTATTCCCTTGATCTTCTTCTGATGCGTCCTGCGTGATTCAAAATTTTGCTCATAGCATCTCTTAAATATTGCAACATGAGGCTTGAAATTGTTTTTCACTTCTTTGAACTTGAGAAATGCTGAGCGAGCTCTTTCCTTTTTATTCTCCCATTTGAGGTCTCTGCATTTTCCGTTACAATAATTTGCTCTGTTTTCTCGAGCTGCCCTTTGTGATTGTGCTTGAAATAACACAATATATACTTTTCATATGAGATGGTGTATGAGTTAGGGAATATATTAAGTATAAAATTGATAATTTAATAATCGCTCAATTCACATATTCTTAGCTCATGTAAGAACTGTCATTGATTAAAATCTTAAGGAATGTGTATATTATAAAGAAAGGAAAAAAACAACCCACACACATTTTAGTAAGAACCGAGAATGTGGGTATTTAATATCTAACGTCTACATTTTGTGGAAGAGTTTTACTTGGAAAAGAAATGAAAACATTACTAGAGAAACATGTAACAATCTTGTCGATTATTTGTTAAGGGTATGTTTAGTGGTGATTTGCACATTTAATTTCTTTCTTTTACTCGTGATTACAGGATTTATTAAGGACGTTAACAGGATGTCATTTCAGTTGGCAGCAGGCTACAATTTCGTAGTCAGGATAGCTTTCTAAGTGCGCTCACAGGCCCTTCTACCTGCAGCCTCATGGCTTTAGGCCAGTGTTAAAAAGCTCTTAGTCTTGCCAATTATGGCGTCCATCCACGTCTCCCCTCCCGCCCCCCGTCCTCTAACTAACTTGGGTATACATTCCTCGCTCTGGTTCCATGGGGTAACAGGACCAAGGCCAGCTCTGTTTCTTGACAGGCCCTGGTTCTCTGCTAGGACTGTGGCTGTGGCTGCTGCCACCTTGGTCTGAGTAGCACAGGAACCTGGACTCAAAGGAGATGCACTCTGCATTCTTGGCTTCTTCTTTGCTGGCTGTGAGAGTCCCAAAATCGGCCCTTGAATCTGTTCGGTTTAGTGACAAGACTAGCCAGTCCCCGCATGGATAGGCTGACACACACTGTTCCTGTATTCCGACCCAACCGCATAGCAAATGGTTAGGAAAGCCATTGGGAAGCAGAAAGCCTTAACATCACAGTCACCATCATCTCATCTGACTTTCCTGTCTTCTCCTTAGTTACCTCATGCTCCTATATCAGAAAAACCACAAGTGGACACCTTTAGGAAAAAGTTTATCCTGTCTCAGTATGAGAAACTAAAAGCTCAAATTCACGACGTCAGATCTAAGGAAAGTGTTTTCTCTCTCTCAGCTCCTGGTACAAGCCTTCCCTTTTTCCCCCCCCAAGTCTGCAGGACCAGCATTCTGAGGAGATCTCCATGTGTTTGGGAATCAATCTTCCCTTGAGCCTAGGAGGTTCTCAGGACTGGAACCGTGGGCCTAAAAGATGAAGGAGCCCCTCTCCTAGCCCATATTTTTGAGCCGTAGTGAGGTCCCTCAGATTATGATCATTGGTTTAATCTCTTTCATATCTTCAAGTATATTAACTCAAGATGAAGTATATTCTGAATGTTCAGAGTAGATTTTAATCTGCCTCATTAGCATAACTTTCTAAAATCACGCCTCACTGATATCATAAATATTAGGACTTAGAATACACAGGATAATTGCATCAAATCACAAAAATGAAAGGGGTATTTACATAATAGTAAGTGTCACAGTCTAACAATGGTGATTCATGGGGGTATTTGTTTTTATAT
>NW_006399985.1:1386955-1402843 GCF_000299155.1 Elephantulus edwardii | reverse complement strand
CTATAAATTCTAGTTGTAAGTCTCTTATCTGACATGTCATTACCAGATATTTTCCCCCAGTCTGTGGCTTCCCTTTTTATCCTGTTGGAGAATATTTTGGATGTGCATAGGGATTTGATTCTTAGAAGGTTCCATTCATTTATTTTATACTTTCGTGGTTGTAGGTTTTTCAGGACGCTTGGAAGATTGTTTATGTTGTGGCTTAGGGCTTACTTTCTGTAATTCAAGATGTAGTGTAGCGCCTATATTTTCTAATTCACCTAAATTAAGAAAGGAAATCCAGAGTACAGCTTAGGTGTTCTTACTTAGTTGGCTTGCCACCAGAATGAGACAACAATAGAGAAGAAAACAAATTATTTATGAAATAATAAGTGCATATGTTGCAGTTTGATTTAATCTCAGCAGCGAAAGCACATAAACTGATAAAGTAATCTAGAAGTCTTCATTCAGACTTTGCTACATTCTAGCAGGCAAATGGGGTAGTTTTTCCTGTTTTCTCAGTGATGACTTCATAGCCAGTTCACATAATTTCAAGACAAAGAACAGAAGACTGGAGAGCCTTCCCAAATGTTCCTATTTCCCAGCTGCTTTAGCAAATGTACAATTCACCAGAAACATCCTGGTTTTACTGGGAGAACCCTGGTTTGAACACTGTGAGGAGCTCTCACCGTGATGTGGCTGTGCTCTCAAGATTTCTTTTCATTTGTATTCTGTCTGCTTTACAAAGGATGTGAAGCGATTTAAAATGAAATACAAATGCAGAACAAAACCTATGCCATAACTGTATGAAAGGAAGAGTTCTAAAACCAGGTGTCACAGATTTGTTTGAAACTAAGGGAGTTCTGGTGGCCTAGTGGGAAGGCATTGAACTTCCAGCCCAAGGGCATCCAGTTCAAGTCCACCAGTGGCTTTAGAGGAGACAGATGGAGAATGTCCTTGTGTGCTGTTTACAGCCTCTGAAATCGCTGGAGAGTCAGCTATGAGTTACTTCTGACTTAATGGCACATAACAGCAAAAACAACATATTTGCATATTGCTAAGCATTAAGCACAATATTTAGTTCTAGGCTTGAAATGAATTAACCCCATAATTGGTATTTTAAAAAAATACCATAAAAGCAGAACAGACAAGCGTGAAGCTAAAAGCAACAACGACAATAAATGGGTCATTTAGACAACAAAAGTTTTGCCCAGCATTGGAGACTTATGTGGTTACTAAGCAGGAAAGACCAATCAGAAGTAAGGAAATGAATATTACATAAGAAAGTTGTAACCAGATGTACAGTGTTAAGGGTTTTACCTGTATAACCTAATCCATAGTTATCATGAGAACTCTATGAAGTAAGTGCTGTCACCTTCTAATAAACATGTGAAAGATCAAGAATGTTAGTTTAAAGACTAAGGTGCATCTGATCCAAGCCATCATATTTTCCATTGCTCCATATGGATGTAAAGGTTGCACAGTGAATAAGATAGCTTGAAGAAGAGTTGATGCCTCCGAATCTTGGTGTTGGTGAAGAGTATTGGATCAACTATGGACTTCCAGAAGAACAAGAAGTTGTCTTGAAAGAAATGCAATCAGAGACTTCCTTGAGGCAAGGATGGTGAGACTTTGTCTGACATATTTTGGGGCATGTTATCAAGAGTCCTTGAAAAAGCCATCATGCTGGGAAAGGTCGGGGAAAGAGAGGAAGACCCCCAGGAAGATGGGTTGACACGGAGACTACCAGAGTGGCCTTGAGCAAGCTAGAGATCACGTGGACGGCGCGGGGTGTGGTAAGGCTTCCATCTGTTGTTCAGGTGGCCGGGCATTGGAGTTGACTTAATGACACCTAGCAACCTCTGCAACAATGAGGTGCTTTCATGCTTTTTATAGTTCTGTTTCATATTAAGGGGGGAAAAGTTAATTCCCAAGCATATTTTCCAGGAAAATATCTCCAATCATTTCTTATTACAAGCTTATGATAGAAAGAAGAAAAAAGCCTGTCATTTACTTGTAATGGTCGATGACTTCATTTAACATTGTTGTTGTTGTTATGTGCAATCGATTAGTTGAACATAAAATATTCATTAACTCATTTAAGCCTAACAGAAGGTCTATGAGGTGGTTTTTGTGTGCAGCCAAGATGACTATGATTCATAGTGACCCTGTGAACAATGACTTTGAACTTTGCCCTTTCCTGAGCCAACTTCACCATCTCTTATACAACTGACCCCATTGCTACAGACACCGAGTCAATCCATCTCCTTGTGGTTCTTCCTCTCTTGTGCTGACCCTCCCTCCACCTTTGAGAACATGATGTCCTTCTCCAGCGGTGAGCCCCTCTTGACAATGTGCCTGAAGTATGTGGGATGGAGTTTCACCAGCCTTGCCTTCAAGGAGCAACCTGGTTTTACTTTTCCCGGGAGAGACCTATTTGTTCTCTTGCAGTCCATGGGATATTCGGTACCTTTCTCCAGAACCAGAAAGCACTGGCACTGCTTCTGTCATCTTTATGTTACTGCCCAGTTTCCAGTTTCTTAAGAGCCAACTGAAAAGAGAATGGCTTGGGTTAGGTGCATCTCAGCCTTTGGACTGACATGCTGCTCTTCAGTCCTTGACAGCAGACTTTCCCTAGACGACTCATCTTCTGATATCCCAACTGCTGATGTTAAGGATATCTAGGAGGACGTTGTTGCTTTGTGACATCGAGTCACTGGCGACTCACTATTACCAATACCCTCATTCCTCAGATCACGTTACCTTGCCTCTCTGGGCAGAACCATCCTAGATAATGTCTGAATCATGAACTCATAGTGATCTAAATGAGCTTAGGTATGGTCTTTAAAATATTCTAAGGCTTTAGACTTCTGAGATGGGTAGTTAAAAAAGAAATTGGTTGTTTGAGCCAAAGTTCTAATCTGAGTGGGGTGGAAGTCAGACACATTCCTGAAAATACACAGTTGATATTTTGTTCCCCAAAATATAAAGACTAACTCTGCAGATGACAAAACCTTACATATTGAAATTGAAGAGATTCTGAAGCATATGTTTACGAGGGTGAAGACCATAGTTCACTATATGAATTGAAGCTCAACATCAAGGAAATTACGAGTCTCACCACTGGCCAATTGGCAGCATCATGATAGATGGAGAAGAGATTGAGATTGTTCACAATTTCAGCTTGCTCAGTTCCACAGTCACCCGTCTTGGCACCAGCAGTCAAGAGAAGAATTGCATTGGGAAAATCTGCTGTCAGGAACCTCTCCAGAGTGCTGAAGAGCAAAGAAGTGAGTCCAGAGACTAAGGTGTGTCTGATCTAGGCAATGGTCTTCGCAAATACTTGCTTTGCTTCAGAGAGCTGGACAATGACTAAGGATGACAGAAGAAGAATTAAGGACTTTGAGTTTGGTGCTGGAGAAGAATATTGAGCATCCCATGAACTGCCAAGAGAACGAACATGTCCGTCCTGAAGAGGGTGAAATCAAGCTGCTCCTTGGAGGCAAGAATTTTGAGACTCTGTCTCACATACTTTGGACATGTAGCCAGAAGAGGCCAGTCTTTGGAGAAGGATATCATGCTTGGAAGGGTCGAGGGACGGCACGGGAATAGAAGACCCTGGATGAGAAGGATTGACACCTTAAGTAGGATAACGAGAATAGGTGTGTCAGAGACAGTGAGATTGGCTCAGGATAGAATAGGAGTCAGAGCTTTTGTGCATAGGGTCACTATGAGTCAAAGTTGACTCCAGGGCACATAACAACCGCAACTTTGTGTCTGGGCCCTGGGGAGAACTGGGCCTCCCCAGCCTTCATGTTGCTTCTTGGAAGAACGCATTACTAGGCGTGAGTTCTCTCTGTGATAGCTTCTGCATGGTAACTAGCAGCTTTCTTACAGAACTCTTGAGCTCTAACAGAAGTTTTCATTGAACCCTTCACTTGTTCCTCCAAAGCCCTTCAGAGCCCTCCCCCTCCTAACGGGGTCAATGGAGTAGCATCGTCTTTGCTCATCAGCCTCCAAGCTGAGAGGCAAGTGCTCAAGAGTAGTAACACCCTCACACACACCTGTCAACATGTCCTTCCTCTTTGGAAACATATTCTCTTGTTTCCTTCTTTTGTTACTTTTTATTGTAGTCTCCATAAAAGTTTACAGAGAAGGTTAGTTTTGTGCTCAATATTTTGCTTCAGAACGGTTGCAATTGCCCCAGTGTATTAAAATATGGAAGCTTCAGGAAACTGAGTGCCCTTCTTGTCCAGGATTTTCACTGATCTTCTCTAATTCCATTTTAGCATACATGCTTCCCAAGCAAGGTCTGTAGTCTATGGTTCTAAAGAAGTTTTGTACGCTTCAGCCTGAAGTGGAACCACTAATAATAGGATAATGGATTCTACCAGCTTTGAGGTTTTACTACTGCAATCCAACTTCCAACTTCAACACAGTCCCTAGTTGTGAGGAAATCCAGATCTTAAACTTGCCGGACATAAATCAGTGCATATTAAACTTCTTGATCGATGTTTTCCATTTGCAGAAAGGAATGCACCAATGTGTGTCTCTTGCAGATTGTTGGATCACATCATACACAAGTTACAGTTCATCCCATTTTATCTGTAAAATGCCAACGTGTATTGTTCCATCTGTTGTTGCACGCGGCTGAGTCGAGCTGGAATGGGCCCTCCCGCAGTAAATCACAGAGGCCGTAAATCACATGAGGAGTGACTGACTGCTCATTCTCTCTCACAAAGCAGCTAGTGTATTCAAGCCACTGCCCTTTAGGGTTGCAGAGCTGCTCTTACCACCATGCCACCAGAACACCCTCATGGATTTTATGTAGATATTAAAATATGATGGAATCAAGGCAACGGTATTATGCAGTGCTTATCCTTTTGAGACTGAGATATTTCACTCAACATAATGTCCTCCAGATTCTCCCAGGTTGTGTAATGTTTTATAAGTCCATTGTGTAGATATACCATTTTTTTTTGCCATTTATTGTAGTAAAAAGTTATAGATATTTCAGGAGAATATTGATTTTGGTGCCATGTAGTATCCTGTGTTTAGCCTATAGATGACTCGAATTCTTTTATGCCAAATAAACTAATTGCAGTTTTCTCTGGCATATTCACATACCAAACTGTAATTAATAGTAACAGTAGCCATAGAAATGGTCGTACAGTAGTGAGTCACAGGTCGCCTGGGCACCCTCCTTTCTGAAGTAGAGCAGATTCCAGAGCGAAGGCTGCGTGCGTCTTGCACTGGCTTCCCGGACTGATAACACTGAAGTATGTCTTTCTGTTCAGTCACAGAAACAACAGCATTTGTGATTATCTAACTCAGGTTTTACATCTGGTCCTCAAATCTTAGATTCCTTTGCTTTGAAATCTCAGGAAAATCTCTTATGTTCAAAAGTAAGTTCGTATTAAATGAGAGAAACCAGGAAAAGTGGTCTGTCAGGTCTCAAGGATGTGGCCTTTCTGAACTCCTCCTCATCACTCTGCAAAGTCATTCGCTGTCTTTCCAGATGAAGCCATAAACGGCAGGGTTTGAAACCAGATCCATTCCTCTTCAGCGCTTAACCTCCTGAAGTCTCACTTTGAAAACAATAGCACAAACTGCATAGGAATGTTGTAAGAACTGAATGAGATAAAGCCTGAGAAATGCTTAGACTAACACTCCCCAAGTACAGAGTTCTCCACCTCTGAGAACCAGTCTGTCAGCAGAAGGCACCTCACTGGGTGTGGAGAATACTGCCACGAATAAGACAGGGTAAGCAAATAATTGACTCGTGTTTTTATTTATTGCCTGTCTAGCTGTAGATCAATCTGTCTCCTAAATAAAGGCACTCCCCGAATTATGTACAAGTTAACATTTCTAAACCTGTCTTTAAATTCAATTTTTATGTCAACAGAAACAATTAGATACAGCTTGTAGCTAATGTCAGACAGTCAAATGTTTATGTACTGACCACAGAAGCAGGTGGATAGGGAAAAGTTTGCTCTTCGTAGCAGTGGGGCATGGAGCATGACCAAATTGTTTTGGAAAACAAGTACCCTCTTTTTTAGCCTTGAATCCCTTACACGGCTATAACCAGTATTCCCTTCCCAACCCCAGATGCTAAGAACCATCAGCTTTCATAAAGGCCTTGAATCAATCAGGGGAATAACAGTACAGAAAAGTTCTTTCTCACAATACAAACACTTCAGAAAAGACTGAAGAGGCATGGCCAGTGAGATGGACATTTTAGTGGGAGGAAGCATCAGTTTGAAAATTAGTGCAATGAAGGACTTAGCACCAGAGGTGATGAGTCACGACCCAGGGTCCTTGCTATGTAGGATTACCAGATAAAATGCAGAACTCTCATTAGTGAGATATACATTACAGGTAAAGAAGAAATTCTTGCTAGCACAACACATCCCATTTAGTACATGGGGCGTAAAATACGCTATACAGAAGAATTTGTGACCTAATTGTAATTCAAATTTAACTTGGCGCTCGTGTGGGTGGGTTTTTTGTTTGTTTGTTTTTTTCCCCCTTTTGTAACTTAACAATACACTCTTCAGAACTATGGGAGGTAATGGGAATGGTGGCAGGTTCTGCCTTAGGTGGGTTGGAGGGATGGGAATTTGTACAGAATTTCATTTTACGGCTCAGGAGGCAATGAGCACAGATAGGCCCTGTCAGGAACAGGACGATGAACAAGGCCAGAGTCCATGTTAAATGCCCTTTCATGACTGTCAGGGGGAGACCCCTCACAATATACACGACGAAATACAGTGTAAACGGAAGCTTTTCTGAAACACCAGCACGTGTGTGAATGGCCTTTCCCTCTCTATGGTTCTGTTTCCATTACGGCAGGACCACCACCTGCTCCGCAGAAGATGGCCAGTCCACTCTCCTGGGATTTCCTGCCTCTGAAAACCAGCTGGAGGGTCAGCATTTGGTCGGTTCTGACACAAAGCTGGTCAACAACAACAATACCAGTTCCACCAATACATTTTTATTAACGTCTCTTTAAGACATACACTACTTCATCCTATTACCTGTTTATTAGTTTTAAAAATGAGTGTTTTTGTAACTCTTGCCTAGCCCCCATTTCAATGCACACTTCAGAATCATTAAGATATTTTCCTTTTTCAATTAAGTTTCTTAACATTTTCATTGTGATTTTATTGAGAGTTTACAGAAGGTTTAGATTTTTATTCATTTATTGTGGCACATTTTCTCTCCTCCTTCTTCCTCCCCCCTCCCACAGTACATTTTGGTTTTTTCTTTAATATTTGTTCATTGTTGCACAGTTTCCTCCCTCCCTCTTCCCCATCCCCAGTCCCCTTCGCAGTTCCCTTTTATTCTGGACTCTCACACATATAATGCCACCCATATTTTCCTTTTCTTTTTTTTTATTTTATTAAATTTTATTAGTTTTAATGAACATTTACAGGGATTTGGGGTTTTCATTCCTTCATTGCTGCACCATTCTCTCTACCCTCCTCCCCAGTTTGTCCTTCTTCCCCGCCATCTGAATGTCTGTTTTAATTGTCCAATTGCCACAGTGCTTGTCAAAGTCAGTTCTGATTAATCTCCTTTGTCGGTGTGTCCTTTGCCATTCCCTATCACTCCTCCCTGAGAAAGATTTTACCCTGATTCATAAGGAAAAGGGGATGGCGTATTCTCTTAGCTACTTCCTGCTGAAAAGGAACGCTGTGGGTTTCAGGGTGAAGATCTTCTCTCACTACTCTAAAGGGCCCCTTTGGCAGTAGGAAACACATAGACTATTATGGAGATTGATTTTGGAATTTAGATGCACTGTTATTAATTGTGCTTAGCCATACATGTTCATATCCCTGAAGATGTATCATGGGAGGGTTGCAACCTAGAAGACACAAATTTAACTAACAAGTTATAAGTACATGAGTCAAAAATTATGGAAAAGTAAAAGAAAAGATTCTTTCATTGTTTTACAAACCCTCCCCCAGGTTCCCTCCACCATGTAGCCCTCGCTCTAGACTCCTGTGATGACAGAAATACCTAGTCACATATCTCTTTTAAACAGTTTTCTCCCTCCTCTGTTTCAGTGCAGTATACATTATTGAACCCATCTTACTCAGTCTCTCTCCAACCGCAAGTACAGTCCCATTCTACAACAGTGGCATCATGTAATATTTGTCCTTTTGTGACTGGGATATTTCACTCAGCATAATGTTCTCCAGAGTCAACCATTTTGAATAATATTGCATGAGTTCCTTGTTTTTTAATGCAGCATAGTATTCCATTGTGCGAATATACCACAGCTTCTCTAGCCATTCGTTTGTTGATGGGCACTTAGGTTGTTTCCAACTCCTTGCTATTGTGAACAAAGCTGCAATAAACATGGGAGTGCATATATCTGCTTGGATGTCAGCTATGGTCTCTTCAGGGTATATTCCCAGTACTGGAATTGCTGGGTCAAATGGTATCTCTATTTGCAACTTTTTGAGACAGTGCCATACTGCTTTCCACAGAGGTTGCACCATTTTACACTCCCACCAACAGTGAATCAGGGTTCCAGTTTCTCCACAACCTCGCCAGCATTTGTTGCTTGCTGTTCTGTTAAATTTTGCTATTTTGACTGGGGTGAGATGATATCTCATAGTTGTTTCATATTTTCCTTTTCAACAGTTCTTTCCTTCATCTCTCCCAATGCGGTGTTCACTATCTATTCATTCTTTCCCTGGTTTTCCCAACCCCTCAAGTCAGTCCTGCTTTATAACAATGGTATTTTGCAGTATTTATCCTTTTGTGACTGAGATATTTTACTCAATGCAATGTCCTCCAGACTCTCCCAGGTTGTGTAATGTTTGACAAGTCCATTCTGTAAATATACCATAGTTTTTCTATCCATTTATTTGTTGATGGACATTTGAGTTGCTTCCATCTCTTTGCTGTTGTGAATAATGTAGCAGGAAACATGGGCGTGGGTGTGTCTGAGTGGCCCCTCTGGTTTCTTCAGGGTATATCCCAGTAGTGAAATTGCTGAGTCAAATGGTATTTTCGTTTCCAACTCTTTGAGAAAGCCTCAGACCACCCTGCAGTGTAGCTATTTCAGTTTACATCCCCACCGTCAGAGAAGAAGAGTTCTAGTCTCTCCACATTTCTCCATGTGTTTGTTCACTATCTGAATGTCTTCTCTGCTGAAGTTTCTGTTCATATCCTCTGCCTGTTTTTGATTAGGTTGTTTACCTTTCTCTTGTTATGATATTGTAGTGTTCCATACATTTTAGGTATGAGACCTTTATCAGCCATGCTGGACCAAAAGAAATTTCCCCTGTCTGTGGGTTCCTTTTCACCCCATTGGGGAGGTGTTGTTTGTTTGTTTGTTTTGTTTGTTTTTTGGGGGGTAGCTCTTAATGGAGAGTTAGGTGCTGTGGGTTTTTTTGTTTGTTTTTGAAAATTTTATTTTATACTAGTTTACGTATAAAGTTCATATACATTGTTTTTCACATTGGACCTTTGGAGAGGTTTTTTTTGATGTGCATAAGAATTTGATTTTTAGAAGATCCTGTTCATCTATTTTGTTCTCTCTTGGATGTAGGAAGATGTTTTCTTTTTTTTTCTTTTTTTTCTATTTTGTGTGCGTGTACCGTTAAATCAGATCTGACAGGTACAGGAGGGTATTGTGCCTCCTTCTCCGGCAGAGCGTCTGGTGTATTCGAACCGTGTTCCTCTGGGATTGCAGTGCAGCTTCTTGCCACTAGGCCACCAGAGCTCCCCTGGAAGATGTTTTCTTAAAGGAAGGCTGCAGGTCTAGTAACGGCTGCTTTATTCACTATGTAATTCACGGGACAACTAGAGGCAGGTGGAGTCTTTGTAGCATCTGTTAACCATCCTCCTGTTTGCTCAACATTTTCACTCAGTCAAGTACTGTCATTATTATTATTATCCTTATCATTCATTTATTGTTGTACATTTTCTTCCTTCCTCCTTCCTCCCCCTCCCCCAGTACACTTTGTTTCTTTCTTTATTTAAATATTCATTCATTCATTGTTGCACAATTTTCTCCCTCCCCCTTCCCTACCCCCAAGTCCCCTTTACAATTCACCTCTTATTCTGGACTCTCACACATGTAATGCCTAATCGTATTTTCCTTTTAGACGGTTCTTTCCTTCATTTCATTTCATTTCATTTTATTTCATTTCATTTTCTACCACATTGTGACGTCTTGGGAAAAATAACAGTGCAGAATGTGGAAGATTCTGATGTTTACCTTCTGAATTCAATAAAAATTCAATGCAGTCCACTTACAGATGAAACTGTGCACTCTGAAAGACGTGCTGGAGTTCTAGCCTTGATATGTGGGGACCTTTGCCTCCTTCATGTTTGATGCCCTTGATGTCATTCCACCGTTCATCTGGTGTTTGGCCAATGGTCAGTGTGTCAAGTGTGCTCTTGAGATGGGCTCTAAATTCAGTTGGGATGTACTTGTGGCTGTGCTGTTGCTCTGGTGGACTTGTTTTCATGTCCTTTTGTTTCAACTTGAACTTGCACATACACAGCTACAGTCTGTTCCCCAGTTGGCTCCTGACCTCATTCTGATCAACAAGACCGAGTTTCTTCACGCTCCTTTTTCCACAAACAGAGACAGTTTGGTTCCCTTGTATTACAACTGGCACGGTCTGTGTGCGTTGTGGGTATATGCTGTTGTGTTGATTCAAATTCACAGAGGCAAAACAGAGGGAATAGAAGGAACGAAACACGGCCTGGACGCGTGTGTCCTTGCCAATCATTCATCAGCAGACACATTAGTATCTTGAAAGGTTACACATTTAACTCGTTTTAAACCGTGCATTTACCGCCTTGTTCCATTTGAAGGAGTGTTTCTTGGTCTGTGTGCAAGTTTCATATAAGCGTAAGTAAGGATTCTAGAATTTTCATAATGTTATCCCTAATTTGTTAAGATTGATATGGGATTATAATCTATACAGAATGCCTTTATATAGACAACCAAGCAGATAGCTGTTCTCTGGCTTCAGCAACAATCCATTTGACATCATTTATGTTGTTGAAAAAAGAGATTTCTAAGGATAGGTCATTGACCTTGACAGTTTCCCTCATGTGATGTCAGATGTGTTGCTATCACACACGTTCCAGTGATTAATCATTTCAAATCTGCATTCGAATTATAAAGAATGATCAGTGTGTGTTGGTCGAATGTACCATCCATTTCAGACTGCAAATGTTGGCAAATTTCTGGTATTAGTATTTGATGCGTTGTTGTTGTTGTTGTTTTGTGCCATTGAGTCTCTTGTGATTCATAGCGACCCTGTGTACAAGAGCCCTAAACCCTGCTCTATCATGTGCCAATCTCAGTGTCTCTGCCACACCCATTCTCATTACCCCAATCACAGAATCAATTCATCTCATCTAGGGTCTTCCTCTCTTGCGCTGTCCCTCCACCCTCCCAACATGATGTCCCTCTCCAAGGACTGGTCCCTCCTTGCAACATGCCCAAAGTAAGTCAGACAAAGCTTCAGAATCCTTCCCTCAGACAAAGCTTCAAAATCCTTCCTTCCATGGAGCAGCTCAGTTTCACCCTCTCTTCAGGATGAACCTGTTTGTTCTCCTAGCAGTCCTTCTTCAGCATCACAGCTCAAAGGCATCAATTCTCTTTCTGTCATCCCTAGTCACTGTCCAGCTCTCTGATGCATAGCACACAATTGTGAAGATTGGATCAGGTACACCTTAGTCTTCAATCTGACATCGTTGCTCTTCAGTACTCTGAGCGGTCCCTGACAGCTGACTTTCCCAATGCAATTTGTCTCTTGATTTCCTGGATGCTGGTACCAAGAGTGTTGACTGTGAAGCCAAGCAAGCTGAAACTGTTAACAATCTCAATCTCAATCTCTTCCCCATCTATTCTGATGCTGCTAATTGGCCCAGTGGTGAGAATCTTTGTTTTCTTGATTTTGAGCTTCCGTCTATATTGAAGGCTGCAGTCCTTGACCTTCTGCAGCAAACACTTCAGGTCCTCCTCAGTTTCAGCAAGTAGGGTTGTGTCATCTGCATAACGCAGGTTGTTGATGACTCTTCCATCTATCCTGATGCTACATTCCTCCTCGTACAGCCCAGCATCTCAGATGATCTGTTCTGCATACAGATTGAAAAGGTATGGAGACAGAATACATCCCTGACAGACTCTCTTCTTGATTTTGAACCTTGTAGTATCTCCTTGCTGTGTTCTGATGACTGATACGTGTATTTGGATAATACTCATATTAGCTGGCCTTCTTTGTAAGTATATAGATATTATCCTACTGCTGAAGGCATTCTATTTCTAACGACATCTTAAAATCTTCTTTTGACAATAAGTCTGAGGCTGTGTCCCTGTTCAGTCTGTCATTTCTGTCATTGTTTTTAGGAGGCGTTGAGTCGAGTATGACTCATGGTGACTCTATGAACAACAGATCTGAGGCCTGTCCTATCTTGGGCTCTCCTTACAATCTCTGACACATTCAAGCTCATTTCTGTAATCACTGTGTCGTCAGTCTTGCTTTTGTTTGCCGACCTCTACTTCTCCGCGGCTGCTGTCCTTCCTCGAGGAACAGCCTCTCCTAGCAAGATGCCAACGTATGTGAGACAGAGCTTTGTCATCTCTGCCTTTAAGCAACTAATATATCCTAGTATCTCATATATCACGTCTGAAATGATATGCAGTGACCAATATCAGCCCATTTCAGCCCACTAAAAAGTGCCCCTTACAAGCAAAGCTCATGGTATTTTGGTCTCACATACTTTAGGTATAATATCAGGAGTGGGCAGTTCCTGGAAAAGGATTTCATGCTCAGAAGTCGGGAATCGGTGGGAGAACGGAAGAACCTCAGTGAAGCCGCTTAGATCCAGGGTTCAACGGCAGCAGGGCTGTGCGAGTGGCACCCAGGGGCAGAGGTCTATGGTGTCCAGGGTTGCACCAGCACCAACAAGGCCCAAGATGTGGACCTCCGAGCTTCCCTTTCACCTTCGACCATTTCCGATTTCCTTGAATCGTGCTCTGTGCACTGCACATTCTTACTATGAAGGGATAAGTGATTGATGAAGGGGTAAGTGATTGATGAAGGGGTAAGTGATTGATGAAGGGATAAGTGATTGCAATTCTTTCTTCTCACTTGGAGTCATTTCACACTAGCGAACGGACAATGAAAAACGAAGGCTGAAGTACTATGTTTGAATTGTGGCTGTGATTGCCAAAAGAACAAACTTGGAAGAGATGCAGCCAGAATTCTCACCGAAGCCAGGGATGGCACGAGTTGGTTAACGTACTTTGCGTAAAATATTTGAACGTGCAGAGAACACCGTGCTTAGAGAAGCAGAGGGTCAGTGGGGAAGGCGACCTTCGATGAGGCTGGACAATGGGCTCGAGCCATCCGTGATTCTGAGGATGGCTCAGGATGAGGCAGTGTTTTATTGCATTGTGTTTGGGATTGCTGGCCTACTGGCAAGAAGATGCACTGCAATCCCAAAGGCATGCAGTTCAAGGCCACCAGTTGCTCTGCAGGAGAAAGATGGGCAGCATCCTTCTGTGTGATTAAGTGCCGCTGAAAACCCACTGGAGGGTCAGCTACCGGTCTGACTCTACAGTATACAACAACAACAACAATAACACCACGGGGCTGCTAGGAATTGCTGATCCGAAGGCACCTAATAAAAATCATGCCACAGAAACCCCAAACCCCAACCCGTTGTCATGCAGATGACTGATCCTACAGGAAGGAGGGGAGCCGCCCTGTGGGGTCCAGAGCTCTGCATCTCTAAAGAAGCAGTCGGCCTCATGAGTCTCACCCAGCGCGGCTGACGGTTCTGACCACTGGTCTCCAGGTTGGCAAGCGAGCTCTTCACCTGCTCTGCAACTGGGCTCTCTCGATGCAACTAGCTCATTGCAGATGTGATCGCCTATCCCAGAGTGGACGGCATGGAGCACACCACATGTCCCCAAGCAGGAAATAAGATGGAACTACTTAAGTCAGATTATTTACAAGGGAGCATTTTGAGGCAGGGATGTTTACCTAGCGGCCTGAACGTTAGGGTAGAAACAATTGCAAGAGTTCTAGAGGGGAAAACAAAAATCACTGTATCTGAGAAAGAAAAAGAAGCTCCGTGGATTAGAGAAAGGAAGTGTGAAGGAAGGGGGGGAGTTTAAAACGTGGAGAAAGTGGCTTTTAGACCTCACTATGGGGCCTGACATGTATTCTCACTTAACAGGAAATTAGTGCAAGAAATAATGCAAGTCAGTGAGTAACATAATGTAAAATGTGTTGCATCGGTGGTATTATTATTATTTTATCAATTTCACTATTTTGCAGAGAAGAAATAGTTAAAGGGAGAAAATGAAAGCATTATTCAGTTAAGGGAAAAAAAATCCCGAAGTCTTTGAATAGCAGTAAAAAAATGGAGATGCAGAAATGTGATAAAGCCGAGACACATTTTGGAGGGAGAACAAACGAGTTTTCATGTTTAACTGGAAATGGGGCAAGAGGTACAAAGGTCAAAGAAAGTGTGAAGGTCATTGCCGTTTGCTGAGACGAAAATCCAGCTTTGGGAGGGAACAGCAGTTGTTTAGTTTTGGAGATACTAAGATCACTATTAAAATTCCAAGCACACCTGTTAAGAGTTAGAGAGTTATGAGTTTAGGGAGGAGGCCAGGGCTGGAGATAGATGCTTGGGCATCATCAATATATGGATGGAATTTAAATCCACGAGACAGAAAAGATCATCTATAGAAATAGCACGAAACACCTGGGAGTGAATCCAACGTTAACCCTCTATTTCCATGATTGTGTAGAAGAAGGGGTGAAGAGAGATCGAGAGCTAGAAAGAAAGATGAGAAAGATAGTAAGTAAACAAAGAATATGTAACATCTCCCACGGAAAGTGACAGCAAGTGTGGAGGGGTTGCAGGGTCCAATGCCCTGAGGCGGGAAAGAAGGTGAGGCACGGACTCACGGGAAGTCAGGGACCTAGGAGCTGATGGTGTTTTAGTGACACGGGAAAAGAAGGGTTGTGAAGGAAGGAATGTGGGAAACACAATGTATACAAATTTTGTATGCAAACCAGTATAAAAGAAAAGAAGATTTCAAAAATGGAGAAAGTTAAATTGAGAAGAAAAAAGCAAGAGCCTACTTTTATTGAGAGACTGAAAAAGAAGACAAAAAGATTATGTAGATAGATAATGTTTATCCTTTGCTTAAAACAGAGGAGTGGAGAGAAAATTGAAGCAAAGCTTGAGGTCAGAGGAAGGCTGTTTTTAGGACCTCATAGAACTAGATACATTGCAGAAACGGATCTTGTGCAGGGGTGTAACTTGAATACAAAAATGATCTTTTATTTGACTAAGATAAATGGAAATTCAGTAATAATGAGGGATTTGATGGTAAAATACAGGATTTTTAAAATTTTATGTTACTAGTTTTAATGAACATTTACAGAGATTTTGGATTTCCATTCATTCATTCTTCCGCTTTTCTCCCTGCGTACCCCTTCGCCCCTCAGTTCACTCCTCTCTTTGAAAAGTAAAAGAAAAATTCCTTCATTGGTATACAATCCCCCCGCCTCCCTGCTCCGAGTGCACTCCAGTATGCAACCTTAATTCTGGATTCCTGTGATAACCATAATACCCTCTCATATATCGCTTTTAAACTGTTCTCTCCCTCATCTGTTTCAATGCAGTCTACAGAGTTTATCCAGCTTTTCCCAGTCTTACCCCAACCCTGATGTCAGTCCCATTCTACAACAGTGGTATAATGCAGTATTTGTCCTTTTGTGACTCAGCATAATGTCCTCCAGGGTCACCCATTTTGAATAATATTGCATGAGTTCCTTGTTTTTCAATGTAGCGTAGTATTCCATTGTGTGAATATATCACAACTTCTCTATCCATTCATTTGTT
>NW_006399985.1:1371536-1386855 GCF_000299155.1 Elephantulus edwardii | reverse complement strand
GTGAATATATCACAACTTCTCTATCCATTCATTTGTTGATGGGCACTTAGGTTGTTTCCAACTCCTTGCTATTGTGAACAAAGCCGTGATAAACATGGGTGTGCTAAAATATAGTTTTAAACCAGATGTTTGATTACTTCCAATACTAATTTTTCTCTCTCTTCAAATAAAATCTTCCTACTTCCTCTATCATTAATTATTTTACAATAAACCAACAAAATACGCTGACAGTAATTTCTAAACTTTGATAAATGTCGATAGTTGTAGAGGGGATTTTTGTTCATAGGATCGCTAAGAGTCATGCTCAACTCGAAGGCAATTAACAACAACAATTTCTACATTGAGCATTTGAAGAGAATTTTGAAGGTGAAAATATTTTACAGACTTCTGCATGTAGCCATTATGTTTATATAATAGTAAGGGGAAAGAAATCTGTTAAAGTTAATTTAAAAGAGGTTTGAATTTTATCACTAACAAGTATTTCATATGTATTTGAATAAAAATATGCTGGGGAGGTTTTTTGCCACTGGTATCTTCAGACCAAGGTGTTGTCGTAATATTCCTACAATTTTGCTAAATTTGCTTAGAATGCTTACAAAAATAAGTTGGAGGGAGGGTGTTATTGGCGGTGTTGTGTCCCACCCATAGAATTGGAAGCAAGCCACAGCTGACCCTGCAGCACGTTTTCAGAGGCCATGGTCACCCTGGAGATTGCTCACCTCTTTCCCACAGAGCACCCAGTGTATTTGGACAGCATGCCTCTGGGTTGGCGGTGCAGTTTCTCACCTAGGCCGTCAGAGCTCCCTGGGCGTGGACAGGAACATCGAACACACGCTGCACTGGTGTATGACTATAGTACATGAATGCTACGTAATACTTCCTACCGTACAAGCAGTGAAAAATCAATCATTAGAGTATAATAACCCAAATCTTTTAGGAGTCCATGGCCACAGATTAGAGATCGATATACACCATAAAAAGAACAGAGTTAGCAAATAATTCAATCTTTCATATGTAAACTGAATTAAGAAAGTAGGAATTTACAAGTATTTTTATCCATATTCAGAAAGTTATTTTTCAGATGAAATCACTTGAAAGTACAAATACTTCCTTTCTTTTACCGAACCCTGGAAACCACTGACCCGGTACATACCATAAAGTAAGAACAACGTGGAAATTCACTGTTGTTGTTGTTATTATTATTAGCAATTCTCAGAAAAATCAGCTGGAAAAAAAGCTTGTACTCTTTTGATACCAAGTGTTAGAAGTACAAAACATGTGTTGCTGGAAGCTGAAGGAGCTCAAGATTCTGTTTAAAAACAAAACAAAACAAAACCCTACTTTTGATGAAAAAACTTATGCTCAAATTATAACTCTACTCAAATTGGCATTTTAATAGGTTGTTGTTGTTGTTATGTGCTGTCGAGTCACTTGTGATTCATAGTGACCTTTTGTACAACAGCTGTAAACTCTACTGTATCCTGTGCCAACCTTATTATCTCTGACACACCTACCCCCATTACTCCAGTCACTGAGTCAATCCGTCTCATCCAGCGTCTTCCTCTCTTGCACTGTCCCTCCACCTAGCCCTCTCCAAGGACTGGTGCCTGCTTTCAACATGCCCAAAGTATGTCAGACGAACCTTCAGAATCCTTGCCTCCAAGAAGCAGTCTAGTTTCACCCTCTCTAGGACGAACTTGTTTGTTCTCTTAGCAGTCTATGGTATATTCAATTCTCTTCTCCAACACCACAGCTCAAAGGCATCCATTCTCCTTTTATCATCCCTAGTCACTGTCCAACTTTCTGACACATAGCAAGTGAGACTATGGCCTGGATCAGGTGCACCTTAGTCTCCAGACTGGCATCGTTATTCTTTAATACTCTGAAGAGGTCCCTGACAGCAGATTTTCCCAATGCAATCTATCTTTTGATTTCCTGGCTGCTGGTATCAGCAGTGTTGATTGTGGATCCAAGCAAACTAAAGCTGTTAGCAATCTCACTCTCTTCACCGTCTATCATGATGCTGCCAGTCATCCCAGTGATCAGAGTCTGTTTTCTTGGTGTGGAGCTTCAATCCATGTTGAAGGCTGCAGGCCTTGACCTGCAGCAAGCACTTCAGAGACTCAAGGGCACTTAGGAACACTACCACCAACAACAGCATAGAGAAAGAGAGAGCGAGCAGTTGGCTTAGTGGACAGAGAGCCATGCTCCCAAGCCAATGGTGGTGACTCCACTCCAAGGCCCTCCCTCAGGTCTCTTTAATTGTTTTTGGTCAAACATCCTAGGTCGTGTAACCCTGGTACACTTGCTGGACTGAGGTAACTCGTGGTTGCTGTGAAGCCGAATACCGTTACCCATGGTGGACAGTGTTTGGTGAAGCTCCCCGATTAAAACAAGCTTGGAAGCAGGAGTGACATCACTTTCACAGTAGGTTGCCTCTGTAAACCCTATGAACCTGGAGATAGAATGAAAATTATGCAGGAGGTGTCCAGGACTTCGTTCATAGGGTCCCGATGAGTCGCCTGCGACTTGATGGCACTTAACAACAACAACAGGTGCCAGTGACGTGTTCGCATTAGATAGAAACTCCTCTTGAAGGAGTGGAACGCCGTGCCTCGTCTTCGATTTTCGTGACATTTTGTGCCATGTTTATGTATGGCCTCCAAAAGCATCTCATGTGCCTGCAGCAAATCACACCCTCTCTGAGTGCTGGGTGTCCTACGCTTCAGGTGTTTTCACATGGAGCTCGCTGGACCTATCCATGTTGGAGAGCTTGTGTTAAACATGGATCAGAGCGGAAAGCACCATGGGCTCAGGTGTGACCTTCCGTGGATCTTTGTATTTTTTTTTTTTAATTTTATTATTTTTGTGTGCGTGTACCGTCAAATCAGATCTGACTGGTACAGGAGGAGATTGCCCCTCCTTCCCCGGCAGAGCATCTGGTGGGTTCGAACCGTGCACCTCTGGGATTGTAGTTGCAGCTTCTTGCCACTAGGCCACCAGAGCTCCCCTGGATCTTTGTATTTTTAGTGGAGCTCCAGCATTCCATGCCGGCCTTGTGAATCCTGGGCTATTACTGTGATGCCTCTCTGTCCCTTCGTCAGTGGCCAGCACTGTATTAGGCTCTTCAGCCTCATTATATGTAGGAGTCTCTTGATAGGTGCAAACAGTTAGCCATCCTATTACAAACCAAAAGACTGACAAAAAGAAGACCTGCAAGATGTTTCTAGAAGGCCACAGCCATAAAGCCCCTGCGGGTCGCTGTTCTGCTCTGAAGCACACAAATTGTCATGAGTCATGGGCCTCATTACCACCAGTTTGGGCTTCATTATCCAGTCTCTGAAGCTTAAAGGCCTTACTCTGGAGATGTTCTCTGCAAAGCTGGGAGATTTGAAGAGGGGTGAGGGAATTAAACTAATAAGATGATGAATTTATGTGAGACATTTGGGAAATGGATTAAGGCTTTGGGGTCAGTAGATAATACAGTAAAATATAAAGACTATTTTAATCATGCTAAAATTGCTGTGATCATTGAACTGATGACCATTGAATTGATGGCCTTTTTCAACTGCTTTCTACACTGTCAAGAGCTGGACAATGAACAAGGATGACAGAAGAAGATGTCTTTGAGCTGTGGTGCTGGAGAGGAGTACTGAATATCCCATGGATTTTCCAAAGCACAGACATAGAAAAAGCGCACCCAGAGTGCTCCTTGGAGGCAAAGATGACCAAGCTTCGTATCACATAATTTGGACATGTTACCAGGAGAGGCTAGTCTTTGGAGAGGGACATCATGCTTGGGAAGGTGCAGGATTGGTGAACGAGGAAGACTCTCATGGTGACTGCAGCAATGGCCTCACGTGTGCCAGAATCGATGAAGTCGGCGCAGGCTCGAACAGGATAAAGATCTGTTGTTCGTAGGCTCGCTGTGAGTTGAACTCGACTCACAGGCCTTGTTCCGATTTTTCTAGGATTCTTCGGTTTATATTACCAAACGATTTCAGATTGTAACTTTTTAATTTTTTTTTTTATTTTTTTTTTTTAGTGTTCAAACCTAGGCAAACATTAATGTGGGCAAGCTTTTAAAGAATTTGGTGTTTTCATTCCCGTGACTCTAAGATGTCTTTGGCCCTCTCCTGCCTGTGTTTGCTAGTGAGCTTGACTTCTAGCTGGCAGATAGTAAATGCTGGTGTCATGAAGTGTGTTTTCAATCACCCTCCATACCCTTCCTAATCTAAAGTAGCTGCAGTCTTTTGAGCATTCATCGACGTGGTTGTGTGCGTGACTCATTTCATCATCCATTCATCGTAGACAGCCTTGTGACACCTGTGGCTCACGTTTGTTCCCTGTCCGCAGATGTCTTCTGCCTCTTGGCAGGACTTGGCACACTGTTTGTGGGATCTCAAGGGTCCAGTTAACAGCAAGATCTCAATCCTCCTCTGCTTGCGCCCTACACAGTAATTGTTGTTGTTGTTTGTTGTTATATGCCGTCGAGTCACTTGCAACTCATAGCGACCCTATGTACAACAGCCCTAAACTCTGCTCTGTCCTGTGCCAATCGCACTGTCTCTGACACTCCCATCCCTATTACCCCAGTCACTGAATCAATCCACCTCATAGAGGGCCTTCCTCTCCTGCGCCGTCCCTCCACCCTCCCAAGCATGATGTCCTTCTCCAAGGACCGGTCTCTCCTCACATCATGTCCAAAGTATGTTAGACGGAGCCTCAGAATCCTTGCCTCCAAGGAGCCACCCGCTTTAACCCTTTCCAGGACAAATCTGTTTGTTTTCCTAGCAGTCCATGGTATTCTCAATACTCTTCTCCAGCACCACAGCTCAAAGGCATCAATTCTCCTTCTATCCTCCTTGGTCATTGTCCAACTCTCTGATGCATAACAAGTGATTGCGAAGACCATGGCCTGTATCAGACGCACCTTAGTCTCCAGGGAGACACCATTGCTCTTCAGCACTTTGGAGAGGTCCCTAACAGCAGACTTTCCCATGGCAATGTGCCTTTTAATTTCCTGACTGCTGAACGACACATAAATGGGACTTGAGAAGTAGCTTATGCTCTCGTAAAGATCAAGGTTAAGATGAAATGAATATAATTTTCTAGCATAGCCTAATAATTAAGGGATGGATACCAAGAGGAGGCACGGACTGGAAACATAAAAGGCAAACATTCTGGAACACTGAATTGTGCTCACGTGGAGCCCTTTGGAAACTAAGAAGCTGTTGTTAGACAAGAAGAGAGGGCCGAATACAGGGAAAGTGGGTGTTAGGACTGTCCCCTTTCTCCACGATCATTCAATCAAGGTGCCCAGTGCAGAGTCTGAGAAGCTTGCCTTGCTCTTGTGTCCTGTCGAGTCCTAGCTGACCGTCCAGCTGGCTTCCAGAGGTCGTGAATCTCACAGAAGGAGACTGCCCACCCTTCTGTGGAGCAGCTGGTGGATTTGAGCCGTGTGCCTTTGAGATTCCAGTGCAGCTTCTTACCACAAGTCACCAGGATTGGCAGAAAGACTCCCCAAGGGCCTCCATATGCAGACAGAGCAAACCTCGCTTGCTGGAGGCAAGGAGGACGTGAAGTTCTCAGCGAAACAAATGGGACACCAACCTTCAGTGTTGGTGGTTACTTTTGTTGTTATGTGCCGTTGAGTTGCCTGCGTCTCATAGTGACCCTACGTACAACAGCTCTGAACCCTGCTCTATCCTGTACCAATCTCACTGTCTGCGACACACCTACCCCCAGTACCCCTGTCACTGAGTCAATCCTTCTCGTCCAGGGTCTTCCTCTCTTGTACTGTCCCTCCACCCTCCCAGGCATGATGGTCCTCTCCAAGGACTGGTCCTTCCTTGCACCATGCCTAAATATGTCAGATGGAATGTCAGAATCCTTGCCTGCAAGAAGCAGATTGGTTTCACTCTCAGTGTTGGTGACACTCCAAAATATGTGAGAAGAAATGTCACCATCCTTGCCTCTAAGGAGCATTCTGGCGGTGCTTTTCCCCAGACATACCTGTTTGTTCTCTTGGCTGGCCGTGGGCTGCTCAGCGCTCTTCTCAAACACCACAGCTCAAAAGCCATCACTCTTCATTGTCCAGCTCTCAGATCTTCAAACAGCCATCATTGGTCCTCAGAAATTTGAAGAAGTCCCTGACTGCAGATGTTCCCAGTGTGATACATCTCCTGATCTCCTCACTGCTGGTACCAAGAGTGTCGCTTGTGGATCTATGTAGGATGAGAACGTCAATCGTTTCTCCATCGATCCTGATGTGGCCTGTCCATCTAGTGGTGAGGGCTTTTGTTGTCGTGATGTTGAGATGCCATCCATATCGAAGGTCGTAGTCTTTGATCCTCTCCAGGAAGAATCTCAAGGGTTTGGCACATTCAGGGTCTTTGCCAACACTGCAGTTTAAATGTGTCAGTTCTTGAGTATTTCCGATGCACTGTCCAAGTTTCGCAAGCTTATCAATCAACTGAAAACCTGCCTCGTCCTTAGGCAGTTGACATCCTTCTGGTTTTGTACTTTGCCAACGCTGTGGCTGTTTCACTGCTGCTTCTGTGTGTGTTGATTGTGGACTCGGGTGACGTGAAATCACTGACAACTGCAGCCTTTCTGCCACTCAGCCTGATTTATTCCACCTTCCGAAGGCAGTACTGACAGAAATTCCTACCGTTTCCCGTCACCCACTGACTTTGGCCCCCTTACATTTTCTGCTGCCGTCTGTTTGTGTTTTGGGGAATTCTTCTTAATCCCTCTCTTCTGTTCTGTTTTCCTGAAGCTGTATGAAGGGGGATTCACTAGCAGATAGTGGGGGCTAAGATAAGGCAGTATTCCAAAGCTTCTGGCTCAGTTTCCTACGAAAGCTATGTTCTCCTTTTTTAAATATTTATTGGGTGGGGTTGTTTGTTTTTCATTGTTGCACATTTTCTTCCCTCTTCTTCTGCCCCTTCTTCAGCACACCCTGCAATGTACCCCTTGTTCCAGGCTGTTGTCCTACCTATCACTGTAGAGAGAAGATACTGAAACTTTACGGGAAATGAGCAAGGCTGGACTCTGTTTCACAGAGATTTGAACCTATCTTCTGAGGCTGGAGATGTGTGTTGATAGGGACTTGAAAAGAATGCAGGCAGATGGCTTGAAGTGCTGCCCCTTTGTCAGAGATAATGGGAGCTTGTGAGAGGGCAAGAATTCAGTCAGAAGTGGGAAGGTGAGAGCCTGGGGAGAAAACAGGCCCTTAAAGGCAGGGTCAGATGGCCAAGGGAAATGCAAGATAAGAAGACACTCTTCAAAGAATTTCAAAGTGGAAAATGAAGAAACTTCTTCTTGGGCCTAATTGGTCATTGTTGTCTCGCAGGGTGTTGAGAGGAGGTTATCATTGCATTTTAGATTGTAAGTCACAATCTAGAAAAGAACCTTGCAGCAAAAGAGCAAAGTCCATTCACGGATGATAGACCCTCTTTTGTGCACTCACTTTGTGTTCCCCCTCTTGTTTTCTTTTTCCTTTCAACCCCGTTTGACTTTAGTACATCACAGGGATTCCTTTATTTATACTTTCTTTAATAATTTTTTAGTTTTGTGATTTTAACGAACGTTTATAGAAATGTTGGATTTTCATGCATTCATTGTTGCCATTTCACTCCTTCTCTCTCCCTTCCTGCTCTCCCAGTTCACTTCTTTTTTTCATTCATTGTTCCACAATTACCTACCTCTCCCATCAGATGTTCTTGATAACAGTGGTGCTGTTAAAAGTTAAAACCTTGTTAAATTTCATTGGGTACAGTATTCTTTTGAGAGTGGTGGGTTAATTATCAACATTTATTTGATAATGTACATTTATTTGATAAAGTTTTGACTGTTCTGGGGTGTCCTCAGAGTATTTAGAGATTAAGATGAATAAGGCTGAAATAAAAATAAAGAAACGATAAATGTGCTTGGATTTTTCAATCTGTTTAGAGATAAATAAGATACTTTGGAAACTTTCGTAATTCTTCTCACGTAAAGCGTATCCAGTTTATGATTAATTTTTTAAAACATGATGCGGGAGAATGATTGTACAAGATGAATGAAGATTAATATGAAACACAATGTATACAAACTGTGTAAGCAAACCAACATAAAACAGAAAAAAGCACATATCCAGTTTGTGCTGTGAACACTTTTCTAAAAGAAACAATAGGAAGAAAAGTGCTTTGTAGAATTAAATACACTTGACTTTGAACAAACAGGATGCTTAGATTGTATTCAGTTTGTCTCTATTACACTTCTAATCCTATGTACTTCACATTCCATAATTGTGTTTCTGCCAAACTTTCTGGTTAAAGAACATATTAAGTAGCTGGTTGTTGTTAAGTGTTGTGGTGTCAAGTATGATTCATAGCGACCCTGTGAACAAGACATCTGGATCCTGGTCCATCCTGTGCCATCTTCACACTTCCTGAATGTTTGATCCCATGGTGACAGTCACTGTATCAGTCCTCCTGGTTGAGGATTTTACTCTCTTTTGCTAACCGTACTTTACCTTTCCAGGTATGATGTCCCTCTTCAAGGAATGATCTTAGTCTAGAAACTAAGGTGCACCTGATCCAGGCCATAGTATTTGCAATTACTTGCTATGCATCCGTGAGCTGGGCAATGACTAATGATGACAGCAGAAGGAAAATTGATGCCTTTGAGTTGTGGTGCTGGAGAAGAGTCTTGAACATATAATAGACTGCCAAGAAAAAAAATAGGTCTGTCTTGAAGAGGGTGAAACCAAGTTTCTCCTTGGAGGCAAGGAATTTGCAGCTCTGTGTCATGTTCATGTTTTTGGCACATGGTCGCTAGGAACCAGTGCTTGGAGAAGGACCTAATGTTTGGAAGGGTGGAGGGAAACCGCAGGAAAGGAAGATCCCAGAAGATGTGGATTGACATGGTAACCAGGGCAATGGGATTAGGTGTGTCCGTCAGTGAGACTTGCTTACAGAGTTTTCCTGGCACAGTTTCGAGCTGTTGTACACTGGGTCGCTATGAGTTGAGAGTAACCCGATGGCACGTAACACATATAACAACAGCAACATGTCCAAGTATGTGAGATGAAGTTTTATCATCTTTGCCTCCAAGGAGCACTCTGACTGTACCTTCTGTTTGTTCCTTTAACAGTCCATGAGATATTAAGCACTCTATTCCAACATCACAACTCAAAGGTACCTTTCTTTTTCTTTTTTTTTTTAAGTAACTGGTTAAGAAATCTCAATCGATAAGTTACTTTTCTGTGCTAATCCTCTCCGTCACCTCCTGACGTTCCTCACGGAATAGCAATCATTAAGGGGAGGAAGACCCTCAATGTGGATGGACTGACGTGGTGCTCCAACAATGGACTTACGCACATGGAGGCTGTGACGCTCCCACGGGACTTCCTTCTGTTGTGCCCCTGGACTGTGTTTATGATGTTTATGAGTTGGTATCTACTTGTCAGTAGATAGTACCTGACAGCGTCAATGCTATTGTCTTAGATACTAACAACAGAACGCTTGAATCACCAGGGAAATAAAAAGTAACAAAGCACTTTAACGCAACTGGTGGGGCATTTCTGACAAAGTTCTAAAGAAGCTTTCCATTTTGTAGTTCAAAGCTGGGGAGAAGCTTTTGTTACTGTGTAGACTTTTCATAATACGTGGTTCTTTGAACTGGGGTGCAGTGAGGGAAGACGTGGGGTGGTGGGGGGGAAGGCTTGGCTGATCTTTTCAGTACATCAGAATCTCAGAAGTAAGCTTGCTGGACAGAAGCTTTGTCAGCCTGACCGGTATCTGTGATGGGTATTTAGTTGCTGCTGTGGTGTTTGTCCCCTCTGAATGGCACAAGTGGCCTTTGTCCCTGCAGGGACTCCAAGAAAAAACAGAACTTCGCACACTCTCCGTGGATGCCCCTCAGTGCTGGATTATTATTACGCTGGTTATGAAACATGATGGTTAATCATCTTTCTTAAAAAACTTTTTCATGTTGAAAAATGGCTATTGATAGAGAATATAGAAAAGATTTCTGAAAAATGAAAAATGTAAGTAATGTCATCATTATAATTTTAGAAAATATTCACTTTTTAATGTATAAACACCATATAAGACAGGGAGCTTTGGTGGTCTAGTGGTAAGGAGTTGCACCGCAATCCCAAAGGCTCACTGTTCGAATCCACCAGCTGCTCAGTGAGAGAACAATGGGTATTCTCTTCCTATGCAATATTCTGCCTCTGAAGACCCGCTGTAGGGTGAGCTATGGGCTGGTTCTGACTCAACAATTCACAGCAACAACAACATATGAGATGTAATATTTCACTTTTATTAAACTGTGATTTTATGGCCATACCATATTTAAACTTAAAAAAAACCACAACCCAAACCCTCAAGCTCACTCACGTTGAAAGTGACTCATAGCTGAACCTTTTGCAGGTTTTCAGAGACTGAACTGTGTGGGAGGAGATTGCCCATCTTTCTTCCTCAGAGCGGTTGGTAGATTTGAACCCTCTGACTCTAGATTAGTAGAGCAACTCCTTATGGACTAGGCCACCGAGCTCTGGACATCACATTTAGACATATTAGCAGTTCCTCGAATGAAATAACTATTTCTAGAATTGTTTGTTGAGCTCGCGTTATCATGGTGGAATAATAACTTGCTTAGGCAACATTTTTAGGTAGGTATTTCTATGGTATTAAACTTGTCAGTATTATAGATAGATGTTGTTGTTGTTGTGTACCATAGAGTCCGAACCGACCCATAGCTGACCCTCTGGTGGGTTTGCAGAGGCAGTGAATCTCACGGGAGGAGACTGCCCATCCTTCTCCTGTGGAGCAGCTGGTGGCCTTGAACTGTGTGCCTTTAGAATTGCAGTGCAGCTTCTTGCCACCAGGCCACCAGAGCTTCCTATTACAGATAGAGTGTCATTTATATGTAATTTTAACACTTACTCACTGCATTTAGATTCTTTTCCTATATTTTCACTTCTCTTCATATTATGCAACCGTTTTATTGAAGGTAATGCTTCGCTAAACTTGGAATTTGCTATTGATTTAAGGAAAGGATTCAACCACTTCTCTTCCACCCCACCCCCTAAAATAGCAAATTAACTCACCATCTTATAACAAATCTCTTTCTGATTTTTGTGTTATCCAAACCACAACTACATTTAAAACAGTAAACAGGGATATATTGTTAGGAGACCCTGGTAGTGTGATGGGTGACGAGTTGCCCTGATGAGTAAGGCAAACAGTGTGGCTCATGGGCAGTTGAAACCCCCCAGCTGATGTTGGGGGGAAAAACAGGGTAGCGCCTTGTCTGTGGTCGCTGGGCTCCGAAGTGTAGTGAGCCGGAGCTGGTTCCGAGCCACCTGCGTTGACTGCAGCTCTCGGTGAGCGCCTGGAAGTTGCTATAACATCCACTGGCCCTGTGAGCAGCGGTGTGAAGCGGGCCTCACCCTGTCCCATCGTTACACGTTCCCTCAAGCCCTCGCCTTCAGTGACCCCTTGGCCTTTCCCAGCATGATGTATTTTTCCAAGCACTAGTCCCGCTTAAGTGAGCTCTGACAACTTTGTGGTAAGAAGCTGCGCTCAATCCTGAAGGCACATGGTTCAAATCCACCAACTGCCCAGCAGGAGACAGTGAGGCAATTTCCTCCCATGAGATTAACTGCGTCTGAAAACTCACCCTTGGGTCAGCTATGGGACAGTTCTGATTTAACAATCCACAACAACAACAGCTCCTCCTACAGGAGCTCCGGTGGCCCAGATGGTAAGGAGTTGCACTGCTAACACCAAGTCATCTGGTTCAAGTCCACCAGCTAGGTGATGATTGTTGTTGTTGAAGTTGTTGTTGTTAAGTGCCTTCGAGTCATAGACAACTCGTAGCGACCCTATGAACAAAAGACCTGAACACTTGTATAATTTGCATCGTTTCTCCAAGTTCCTAGAGTTTCCAGAGGCAAGCTATTTCCGAAGTGGATGCCACTCCTGCTTCCAAGCTTGTTTTAATCAGGGAGCTCCACCAAACACTGTCCACCATGGGTAACCATTATCACATTTGACACATCAGTGTCACAGTGTTCAGCATCACAGCGACCACGAGTTACCTCTGTTATATGAGCCCTAAAAAAACCCTAAAGGGTCAGCTATGAATTGGTTCTGACCAGCAGTACACAACAACAAGAAGTCCTTCCCGACAAGTCTAAAGTCTGTGAGCTGAAGCTTCACCATCCTAACCTCAGAGAAGCACTCTGGTTACGCTTCTTCCAGGATAGATTTGTTTATTTGTTTGCTGCCCCATGGTATACTCAACACTCTTTTCCGGTACCAAAATTCAAAATGGTACATTATTTATTTATGCTGTGCTGTGTCTAGATCCAAATTACTTAAGGAAGAAAAAGCCAGTGAAAGAAAAAATAAGAAAGAAACTTGCATAAAGAAAAAAAAATTACAATTGCAAATGAAGGAAAGAATGAGTAAACATAACTTCACCCCATACATGACACGGAGCAGCCAAGAAATCGGAAGGTATGTTGCTTGAGGAAATCTACTTTCAAGGACCTCGTCAGAGAGCTAAAGAGCAGGGATGTCAGCTTAAAGCTAAGGTGTACCCGCCCCAACCGTGGTATGTTGATGTTTCTGAATCATGTGAAAGCTGGGAGCTGGACAATGAAGACCAAGAAAGAACAGATGTTTTTGAATTGTGGTGTTAGCAGAGTATGGAAGATGCCCAAGGCTGTGAAAAGAGCCACCGTACCTCCCCTCGAGACATTTCAGTCAGGAAGCTGCTTAGAGCTAAGAAGGGGGGAACCTCCTTCTTAGAGGTAAAAAGGGGGGAACCTCCTTGCACATCCTCTAGGTATGTTGTCAGGAGGGGTCAGAGAAAGAGGCACATCTTCAAGGAGACGAAAGGACTGCAACAGCTGACGTGAACATAGTCTTAGTAGGACGGAACAGGTTAGGAGCCGGCTCTGGTCTATGTTCACAGGGTGTTTACGAATTGCAGTCAATTCTGTGACTTGTAGCAACAATAACAACACTCTGTACATGTTCAAAAACCAAAACTACAAGCATGGAGTTTTCCAGTGCCTAGGAAATAGAGATTGCATTAGGAAATTTGATATTGGGAGCACTAGTGGCTGAGTGGCAAGAAGCTGCACTGCAACCCTGAAGGCACTTGGTTTGAGTCCACCAGGTGCTCTGCAGACGGATAGGCAGCCTCCTCTCGGCCTCTGAAGACCCGCGAGAGGCTCAGCCTTGGGTCGGTTCTGACTTGATGGTACAGGATGATGATGATGGTGATGATGACAGGGTAACAATTTAGAATTGCTTTTAAAGTCACAAATGGTCTGCCTATTGAAACCAGAAAAAAAATCTTTGTATGATCTGGTGAAAATATGTCTTACTGTTTTTATCACAAACAGAACAACATTGCTTGCAGTCTGTTTTGTACTAATTTTTTTTTCAAGTTCATGGCTTTTTGGTTACTTTACTTTTAGGAAAAAGTCTAAATCATGCTTACAATGATGGATCCCATATATATTTTTTTAATTTTTTTGTACACATTTAAAAAAGATATTGCTGAGAAATTTAAAAATATTTTTCTAGGAAGTGTGTAGGGTTCTGCTAATGCATGCAGTCAGCAATAAGCAAAGAGTACAATTCGGAGAATTGGAGGTAAAATTTACATTTCCTATGAATGCAAGAGAGTTAAAAGGTCACATTGTGCTTCAATAGAAGTCATTCTGCCTCTGTTTTAGGGAATTTTTGTATGTTGTTAAATTAGTTTTTAGACTCTATTCTCTACATCCATCTACGTACACATTGTTTAAATTACCGTTTAACACTAAGAGTAAATATTTACTCCATTGTATTTATCTTTAATGATAAAGCATTCTGGGCTTTTTATGCTTTGTTTTGTTTGGGTTTTTTTTTTTTATCTTTTGAACTTTTTATTGTCATTTGAATGAAATTTTACAGAGCAAATCAGTCTCCCATTCAATAGTTCCTACGTATTTTGTTTTGTGACACTGGCTACAATCATCTCAGCATACTTCCTCCTGTCCCAGAAACTTCACTGGCCCCATTCTTTCTTTTTTCCTGCCTTTCCTGCCTTCTGACCTTTATTTTTGGGCAAATGTTGCCCTTTTGGTCTTTATAGTTGATGTACTGAGGAGTTTGATCTTCTCTGGTGAATCGCAGAACATTCTTCGCTCAGTAACTGTAAGAATCTGTTGTCAAGGTATAGCAGTTGATATGATGCTGAACAGAGTGAATGAGAAACTGACATGTTTACAATATGACACCTCCTTATTCATATGTCTTCTTTTTTCTGCAATCATATTTTTTCATGTTTCTTTTTTATAAATCCTTTTTGTTGATGATTTCCCCTTTTTTATTATTATATATTGATTTTGAAAGCAGATTCTTCCAATTTCCTTCACCTCCCCATAGACCAAATTATACAGCTCCATGATTAATGTCCCCTCCGCCCTGCACATCTTTACCCCTCTGCTTCCACTATTCCCCCACCTCTTGGATCCTTATAATCATTCTACAATAATGACTTTATTCAATATTTATCCTTGTGGGACTGAGTTAGTTCACCCAGCTTAATACTCTCCAGTCCCTCCCAAGTTAGGAAATAATTTACAAAATCATTGCTCCTGCGTGCTGCATAGTACTTCATTGTGTGAATGCACTGTAATTTCTCAATCCATTCACTTATGGTTGGACATTTGGGCTGTTTCTATGTTCTTGCTGTGGTGAATAATGCTACTATGAACATTGATGATGATGATATTTTTTAAATTATTTTGTTTCTATGCTTTTTAACTCTACTGCTGTCTAGTAGCCCGACTTGTGGTGGCCCTCCATCAGCTTCTGAGGTTGTAAATCTTCCAGGAAGGGACTGCCCATCTTTCTCTCCTGGAGAAGCTAGTGGATTTGAACTGTTGACCTTTGGTTTAGAACCCAGACATGTCTTGTCCTATTGTCACTGTAATTTCTTACCTTTTTTTTTTCTTTAATATCCATAAGCATTTTATTGCAGATTTGGAAGGACAGTGAGATTCCCCTCAAAAACTGCTCCTCTTCTGAGAATGATCCTTTCTATATACATATACATATACATATACATATACATATACATATACATATACATATACATATACATATACATATACATATACATATACACTCTTCTATATATATTCTCTACCTATCTATCCATCTCTATATCTCTATCTTTATCCCATCTATATCTGTATCTATCTCTCTATCTCTATATAATCTATATCTAATCTAGCTCTATCTCTATCTATCTATCT
>NW_006399985.1:1367635-1371436 GCF_000299155.1 Elephantulus edwardii | reverse complement strand
ACCCACCCATCAAATCATTAGTTTTTATACTTGGATTTGATACTAATTTACTTAACAATACACTTTTGCTAGTAAAGTTACAGAATTTCTCCATTTAAAAAGAACAGTTTACTAGTAAACAGACAACTTAAGAAACAGTTAGCATATGACTGAGGGACAACAGTTTTCCCTTCCTGATAAACACACAGCTTAAGGCACAATTTACACATGACTGAGAAACACAGTTTCAAAGAGGTTAATGCTCATCTGGGAAAAATGCATTTCCTCTCCTGGAAAATAGGTAGTTTAAAGTCGTTTGTATAGCTAAAGAAATGAAAAAGAAAAAAGAATTCTAAAGCAAAGTTTTGCAAAACAGAGATGTGCTCCTGCATCTATTCACCTCCTGGACAACCAGCAATTTCAGTTTGGTCATGCTCTTAACCCTCAGGTTTCCTCTATTTTTACATCATTTTTGGATGGATTGAAAAAGTTTTATATTACAAAGGTAAGACTTTTTTTAGGGTCACTATGATTCAACTGCAGTTAACAACACCACCACCAACATAGAATTCTGTAGGCCTGATGGATAGAAAGTTATGCCACCAAGTCAAAGGTGGGCGATTTTAATCTGTGGCCCTCAAGACTGGTTTTTAATTGTTTTTGGTCAAACATTCTTCTAAGTGGTACTGCACTGGTCTATGCATTGCTGTACAGAGGTAACTCATGGTTACTGTGATGCTAAACACTATGACACTGATAATGTGTCAAATGTGATAGTGGTTACCCATGATGGACAGTGTTTGGTGGTGCTCCCCGATTAAAACAAGCTTGGAAGCAGGAGTGGCATCCACTTCTGAAATAGCTTGCCTCTGGAAACTCTATGAACTTGGAGAAATGATGTAAGTTATACAAGTTCAGGTCTTTCATTCATAGGGCCGCAATGATTGTCTATGACTCAACAGCACTTAACAACAACTTAAAAACAACAACAAGGCAAAGTTAGTATTTTTGCGAGCTGGAGAAACTGATGTCAGTTTTCTAACTAATACATATTTGGAGAATTCTGAACTTATGAATACCACCCCATCATTTCCTCCTCTTTTTGTATAGTTTTATATCTATAAGACAATGTTTTGAATTGATTCTTGGGGGACTTGGGCTTCAAAGAGATTGTCTTTTTTATTTGTGAGTTTCCCGTTTGGGAATAGGGGTGCAGACTCTCTGGCTACTCACACTGAATAGCGAGGCTGAGATGAAGGGGAAGAAAAGCCACTTTAAAATTTTACTGGTGGTCTTGAGTTGAAGCTGCCTGCCTTCTTATTCAGTTAGAAGGTATTTTCATGGCATTTTCTGTCCTCTGGAATCTAACAAGAAATTTCTTAAATTTTTATAAAGGCATTATTTTGATTTTTGTTGTAATAGTAGTTGGCATAGAGTGAAAGCATTGATTTTATATATTTTTGTATTGGATCAACTTAAAGGGCTATTAAGGGTTTCAGTAAACAGTTGTTTTGTTTAGGTAATTTTACTAAGTCATGCAGTGTTCCCCTGCTCCATTTACACAACAGGCTCCTGGTCCAGATCCAGGTTCCCCATGAGCACAATTAAGTGCTCTGGGACTCCCATTCCTCTTTTTCTTTTATTACTTTTAATGAACACTTGTAGAGATTTTGAATTTCCATTCATTCATTGTTGCATTTTTCTCCCTGGCTATTCCTCTTAATGTCAGAGCTACAACTTGTCATGACCCACATAGTCAAACACCTTTCTTTGCATAGTCAGTAAAGCACAAATATTCATTCTTCCGGTATTCCTTACTTTCAACTAGGATCCATCTGACATTAACAATGATATTCCTGGTGCCACAGCCTCTTCTAAATCCTGCATGAACTTCTGGCTGATCCCTATCTATGTTCAAGCCATCTTTGAATGATCTTCAGCAGTATTTTGCTTTCATGTGATACTAATGATATTGTTCGATCGTTTCCATATTTGGCTGGATCACCTTTCCTGGGAATTCTTTCTTATTGAGGAGTAGACAGCTTGAGGACTAAGGCACATCTGATTTGGGCCATAGTCTTCCCATTCACTAGCTCTGCATGTGAGAGCTGGACAATGAGTAAGAATGACAAAGAATTGACATCTTTAGCTGTGGTGTTGGAGAAGAGCGCTGAATAGATCATAGATGGCAAAAGAACAAGCAGCTATGTCTTGGAGAGGGTGCAGCCAGAGTGCTCTTTGGAGGCAGGAATGATGAGACTTGGCCTCTCATGCTTTGGGTGGAGGGTCAGCAAAAGAGAGAAGGCCTTCAACCAGGTGGATTGACACAGTGACTGCTGCAGTGGACTCTTGTGTGTCAGGAAGTGTGAGGATGGCGCAGCATAGAACAGGGCTTGGATCTTTTGTTCGTAGGGTCACTATGAGTCATACTCAACTCAATAGTATCTAAGAACAACAAACAATAATTCTACTAAAGCTACAGTGGTGTATCTTCTAGTTTTTCTTTTAACGTTATAATACATTGAAAGCATTTTATTATTGTTAAATAAATAGTTTTCTCATTAAGCACTAGGGCCTTTCGAGATTGGAGAAATGAGTTTATAATCACTGACTCATTGCTGTAAGTCAGAATCAGCACAGAGCTGACTCTTCTGTGGTTCACACATGAGAACATTGCCTCCCTTTCTTCCTAGGAACCACTGGTGCATTCAGACAAGTAGAGTGGCATCCCCTTCGGGTTCACAGCACAGCCCTCTGCCCACTAATGATGATGTTGTTGTTGTTAAGGTGCTGTTGAGTCCAATACACTTCTTAGTGGCCCTCTGAGCAACAGATCTGAATGGTGACGTTTAGAGTCTGTCTCAGTTGGGGCCAGGTGATGAGGGAATATAGGTGTCATAGACATTTGAGGATCTCCTCTGGGTTATTTTTTAGTTTCCCCTTCTGTCTTTTTTGTAACCACAAATTACTAGCAACTTCTTTCCGTGTTACTACCTTTATCTTGATTTGACCTTACATCGACTATACCTTGGATGCAAAGTAGGTGACTTCTGAAATAGGCAAAAGAAAAAAAGAAATATTATTGCTATTCAGCTCATTTTCCTGTGCATCCCTTTTGTCTGGATCCCTGGTGGCACAATGCCTTAGGTGTTAGGCTTCTTATTGAAAGGGCAGTGGCTTGACCACCAGCTGCCTCAAAGGGGCAAGAGCATATAATCTGCTTCTGTAAAGATGTCCAGGTCTGTCCTGGAGAGGGTGAAAACAAACTGCTCCTTGGAGGCAAAGATTCTGAAGCTCAGTTGTACATATTTTAGGCATGTGTCCAAGAGGGACATGTCCTTGGAGAAGGACACCATGTTCTGAAGGGTGGAGGGACAGCTCAAGAGATGAAGACCCTGGATGAGATGGATTGACACAATAACTGGGTAATGGAATTATTGTTGTTGTTGTTGTTATGTGCTGTCGATGCAACAGCCCTAAACCCAGCTCTGTCCTATACCAACCTCACTGGATCTGACACACCCACCCCCATTACTCCAGTCACTGAATCAATCGACCTCATAGGGGCCTTCCCCTCCTGCGCCATCCCTCCACCCTCCCAAGCATGATGTCCTTCTCCAAGGACTGGTCCCTCCTTATATCATGTCCAAAGTATGTTAGACAAGCTTCAAAATCCTTGCCCCCAAGGAGTAGCCCGGTTTAACCCTCTCAAGGATAAATCTGTTTGTTTTCTTAGGAGTCCACCATACATTCAATACTCTTCTTCTCCAGCACCACAGCTCAAAGGCATCAATTCTCCTTCTATCATCCCTAGTCATTGTC
>NW_006399985.1:1362209-1366825 GCF_000299155.1 Elephantulus edwardii | reverse complement strand
CATCCCAATTATCCCAGTCACTGAATCAATCCACCTCATAGAGGGCCTTCCTCTCCTGCGCTGTCCCTCCACCCTCCCAAGCATGATGTCCCTTTCTAAGGACCAGTCTCTCCTCACAACATGTCCAAAGTATGTTAGATGGAGCCTCAGAATCCTTGCCTCCAAGGAGCCACCCGGATGTGAAGGTAGCAGTCTAAAATTCTGAAAGTCCAATTTCATAACTATAAAACGTCCCCTCAGTTGTGGCAATTATTTGAGAAATACTTTCTTGTGATACGGTCTTCTTCTCTCCAGAAGAGAAAGGATTTGTGACACGAAATGGCATGAGTACACCAGAAATAAAACAAGCCAACAAAAATACAATAACCAGTTACTTTTATCATAGCTTGTCCTTGGGATTTATAAACTGTCAATCTTATTAAGCCAAACCATCACACAGAAGAAGAAAATAACCAATATTGATTGACAGTAACTATGCACTGTTATACCTTGAAAGCTGTTGTGATACGTATCAATATTTCTAATCTATCCAAATGATATTTATGATTGAAAAGAGCTTTCTACTTCTAAGCTTTTTTTTTTCTTTGTTAAAAAAAGATTAAATAAATTAGAAAGGAACATTTATTTTGAATACAAGGAAATCAAAGTCACATACAAATGACTTAATTACTATCAGGGACAGCAAACACAACTCTTCAAGAACATTACAATGAAATGCTGATGAAAACTTGTTTTTAAAATGTATTTGCAAATTGTGTTTCTGATATGGAATGATAAGAATTATGAAATCCCTTCTTATTCACCTACAAATGTAGTCCAATATTCAAATGCAAATGATCTATTTTATATGTTATCTTGACTAAATTATATTATCCTTTTCTAATTTGTCTAAGACGAATCCATAGAATTCTGTATTTTTCTCACATTTCACATGTGAAGTCATCATTATTGTTGTTGTTGTTGTTACGTGCAACTCATAGGGACCCTGGGTACTGCAGCTCTGGACCCCGCTCTGTTGTGAGTCAACCTTAATGCCTCTGACATATCTACCCCATTACCCCAGTCACTGAATCAATCCATCTCATCCAGGGTCTTCTTCTCTTGCACTGTCCCTCCACCCTCTCAAGCATGATGTCCCTCTCCAAGGTCTGGTCCCTCCTTGCAACATGTCCAAAGTATGTCAAACACAGCTTCAGAATTCTGGCTTTCAAGGAACAGCCTGACTTCACCCTCTTCAGGATGAATCTGTTTGTTCTCCTGGCAGTCCATGGTATATTCAACACTCTTCTCCAGCACCACAGAGCAAAGACATCAATTCTTCGATCATCTCTAGTCATTATTAGCATATTTGAGAGCTCTTTGGTGACCTGGTGGTAAGAAGCTGCACTGCAATCCCAAAGGCACATGGTTTGAAACCATCATCTGCTCCCCAGGAGGATCATGGGCCAGCTCCTTCTGTGTGATTAACTGCCTCTGAGAACCCACCAGAAGGTCCGCTGTGGGTTGGTTCCAACTTGATGGTGCCTGGCAGCAATCCATTGGTAAAACAGATCATTCGGGAAGCTGGGCTTTGTGAGGAGGAAGGTGGCATCAGGATTGGGGAAGACTCATCAACAACCTACATTATGCAGATGATAAAACCTTCACTGCTGAAACTGAGGAGGACCTGAAGTTCTTGCTGCAGAAGGTCAAGGACTCTAGTCTTCAATACAATTGAAGGTCAACATCAGGAAGACAAAGATTCTCACCACAGAGCTAATTGGCAGCGCCATGACAAATGGAGAAGAGATTGAGGTTTTAACAATTACAGCTTGCTTGGCTCAACAAGCACTTTTGGCACCAGCAGTCAGGAAATCAAAAGACAAATTGCACTGGGAAAATTTGCTGTCAGAGATGCCTCCAGAGTACTGAAAAGCAGTGATGTCAGTTTAGCGACTAAGGTGAGGTAATCCAAGCCATGATCTTTACAATTACTTGCTGTGTATCAGGAAGCTAGACAATGACTAAGGATGACAGAAGGAGAGTCAATGCCTTTGATATGTGGTTCTGGAGAAGAGTCTTGAACATACCATAGACTGCCAAGGAAAAAAGTAGGTCTATCTTGGAGAGGATGAGACCAAGTTTCTCCTTGGAGGCTAGGATTTTGAAGATCTGTTTCACATACTTTGGTAACGTGCCCAGGAGGGATAGGTCCTTGGAGAAGGACATAGTGCTCGGAAGGATGGATGGAGAGTGCAGGAGAGGGAGACTCTGGATGAGATGGATTGATACAGTGACTGGGATAATGGGGGGGTAGGTGTGTCAGAGTTAATGAGAATGACTCAGGACAGGGCGGGCTTCAGAGCTGTTGTACATATAGGGTCGCTATGAGTCACAAGCAACTGGATGGCACATGAAAACAACAGCATGCGAATTTCAAGGACCTAGTTCCGTGATTCGTTTTTATGATTGTGCCTTGAGTAAATAGTGTTCTATGTACAGAGAACTTCATTCATCCTTTCATGATGTTCATATTGTAAATCACTGAGTGAGTTTAGCAGGACTGGGGTGATAGTTAACGTGTAGCTTTGATACCATCAGTTTTGAGTAAGATTATTCCCCGGTAGAATTCCCATGAGGACTTTTGATCTTTCCCCTCGATTTTGATAAGAGAATTCTGCTGGTCAAGTGGCTGAAGGAAGAGTTTAGACAGGGCCTGGAAGGTGATCGTTCTGCCTCCTCTCAAGTCATAGCCTCAGGGACCTTGTGGGGCGGTCCCGCCCTCTGCCCTGTCCTGTTGGGTCCCCATCGGTAGGATTTGGCTGGATAGCAGTGGCTTTAGTAACACTTTTAAAAGAGAACATGACTAAATCATTTCCGCTCATCATTTAGAAAATAGAGCGGCCTCTCTGAGGAAGCGATCTTTGTTGTGTATTGTGATCTGCCTAGTCCTTGCTGTAGGAATTTGTCCTTACAGAGCGTGGCTAGGCCAACGCCAGCTGCCCAGAGCTTCAACTTAGACTCTTGGTCTTAGTCATTTCTTAATGGTAAGGTTCAATTCAGAGGTTGGCACTTATGCAGAAGAGATTACATTAATCCAAGTAAAACATGCTCCCGTGTGAAGGAGTTGGAGTCAGGGGGAGAGTTCTGCATTAAATGCATCTTTTCTCATGTTCCGTTGCGTCTCCCTCGTCAGCCTCGTTCCTCTGCAGCCGACTCACAGTATCAGACCTGGCTCTCTCCTTCGGGTATTGTCATATCAGGGGGCTGCCAGCTTTCATTGTCTTTCTTTCTCCAGACTTAGCAGGAAGAAACTCATTGGTTTAGAATTTCAGCTGGCTAAACCCTTGTTCTGCAGTGTCTGGGATCTTTACAGAGAGGTTGGCAGTTTGAAGTCACCTGGGTACCACCAGGAGTAAGAAATGACAATCTGCTTCGGACGTTTCTGCCTGAAACGCTGTGAAATGCAATTCTGCCCTGAAACACCCTGCAAGGCCGGTGGTCCAGATCCATCAACTGCTTCGTGGGAGAAAAATGGGCCGCCTCTTGCCGTGAGGTTTATTTATAGCATCTTGAAAGCCCACTGGAGGCTCAGACACGAACCAGTTCCTACAGAACAACATGTCACAAAAACAACAACAGTCTTCATTAAAAAAAAATAGCTTGGGGCATCACAAAGATGCAGGGTATCTGAGGCCTGCCACAATACTAAAGTTAATAGTTAGACCTGTCCTATAAAGAGAAGTTGTAGGAGAGGAGGAGGTGAGAATTGCCTTTTGCCTCTTGACCACTGCGTTTGGTTTCTGGGTATACAAAGTTCTTGTTGTTATTATGTGCCACCGAGTCCCATACTACTCCCAGCGACTTTCTTCACAATAGTCTGAACCCCGCCCAGCCTGAGCCTGTCTAACTGACTCTGACACACCTCCCACCTCCCACCCCAATTACTGTGTCAACCCACCTCATCTGGGGACTTCTTCCACCCTTCCAAGCACGATGTCCTTCTCTAAGGACTGGTCCCTCCTGGCCACAGGTCAGTATGTGAGACAGAGCTTCAAAATGCACGCCTCCAAGGATTCGCCTTGCTTCACACTCTCCAGGATAAAAGCGTTTGTTCCCGTGGCAGTCCACATTGTCTCCAGCACCACAACTCACAGGACAAGATCTGTGGCAGTATCTTAGTAAGGACTGTAGTTAGGAACACACCGAAGGACACAGCTGTTGGATTTGAACCGCATGCCTTTAGGACTGCAGTGCAGTTCTTACCATTAGGCCACCAGAGTTCCCAGGTGAAAGAAAGGGTAGAGTGGAGAAACCAGCTTCGGGCACAGATGAGAGATGAACTCTGCCTTCGCCCCTCCTGCAGGTGCCCTGTCTTCCTCCGTTCAGGTCTCCATAACTGAACTGTGTACACCTTGCTGACCATACACATGGCGTTTGTTTCCTGACCTCATGGAGCTGGGACCCTCCCCTTCACTGCACTGAGGAAGGTGTGGTGTTAGGTAGAGAAGGTGACGTTGACTCAGGACAACATAATGAAATCCTGGGACCTGCTCCAGCCTCTCATTGACTGTGTGTGTGTCCATCGTCTGACCTCCAACAGCCTCTCAGTGACTGTGTGTGTGTCCATCGTCTGA
>NW_006399985.1:1360818-1361909 GCF_000299155.1 Elephantulus edwardii | reverse complement strand
GTGTGTCCATCGTCTGACCTGCTTGAGCCTCTCAGTGACCGTTGTGTGTGTGTCCATTATCTGACCTGCTCCAGTCTCACAGTTACCCTTGTGCGTGTGTCCCTTGCTGTGGCCACTGTGTCATACCATCTTCTCTCACTGTCCCTCTACTTCTCAAAAAATATCGTCCTCCTCCAGGAACTGGCCTCTCCTGACACAAAGTATGCGAGATGAAGTCTCCCCTTCCCTAATTCCAAGCTTTGTTCTTTCAGCAGTTTGTTTTATACCCAGTTTTCTTCACCAACACCACCATATAGAGACTTCCTTATTCGTTATCTAAGCAGTTGAAAACACCTCGTCTTGGTCAGATATGCCACACTTCATCAGCACGTTAGAGAGGGCGTGAGCAGAAGATTTCCTTGATACAATAGGTCTTCTGAAGTCTTCCTTGCTGCTTCCACGAGAGTGGATTGTGGCTTCTAGATAAATTAAATCCTTGGCAAGTGCAAACTTTTCTCCATTTATTGTGATCTTTCTCCATTGATCCTTTGTGAGGATTTGTGTTTCTCTTACACTGAAAGCTACATTATCTTTGAGCTACATCAACAGATACTTCAAGTCTTCTAAATTCTCTGCAAATAAGGTTATGTCATGTGTACATCACAGGTTATTGATGAGTCTTCCTTCAGCTCTGATGCCATGTTTGTTCTTCATAAAGTAAAACTATCTTTTTTTTTTTTAGATTATTTTTTGTGTGTGTTCCATCACATCGGATCTGACTGGTACAGGAGGAGATTGCCCGTCCTTCTCCAGCTGATTCGAACCACGTACCTCTGGGATTGCAGTGCAGCTTCTTGGCACTAGGCCACCAGAGCAAAACATTTTTTTTTACATTTCTAATTTTTAGTCTTAAAATTATGAATCAAAATTGCAAAGGCAGATTTACAGAGCCACTTCTGAACAATGAGAAGGAAAATTTGGGAAGTTCACAAGAACACGTCCCCGGCTAGGGCGCTAATTAAACTGTGCCTCTTCAATGAGTTGCATCCACCCTTGTGTTTTCTCCATCAGTTCTTCCTTCTATTTGCCTTTCTCTTTCCCAGTTTGCTGGG
>NW_006399985.1:1333964-1360098 GCF_000299155.1 Elephantulus edwardii | reverse complement strand
GCGTGGCATCCACTTCCTAAGCCACATGCCTCCGGAAACTCTATGAGCTTTGATAAATGTCGATAGTTGTAGAGGGCCTTCAGGCCTTTTATTCATAGGGTCGCAATGAGTCATGCTCTACTCGAAGGCAATCAACAACATAAAACACAAGTAAACACACATCTTTCTGGCCTTCTCTCCTTTCACTCAAGATCCATCTGCTGTCAGCAATGACACCCCTCACTTTGTGACCTCTTCTGATTACAGCTTGAATAAAGGGCAATTCTCTTTCAATGTGCATCTCTAAGGATTTTTAAATTATTTTCAAGATTTCATTTGTGTTTGTTACTAATGAAATTGTTCAAAAATTTCTGCATTCTGTTTTTACTTTTTTTTTTTTTTAAATGAATGTCTTCCAGTCAGTTGGCCAAGGACCTACTGTCTTCTGTCCCACATTGAATGGTGTAGATGATTGCACCATTTGGGGCTCCATCTTTTTGTTATGTCCTCAATTCCCAGAGTGTTTTGCACTGATGCCTTCAGGGCAGCTTTGATTTCTTCAGTACAGTTTGTTCTTGAAACAGCTGAGCACAGACCAGTTCTTTTTGGAAGAGTTCTGTGTATTCTTTCCACCTTCTTTTCTCTCCTTTTCACTATATTGTATATCAGTTTTCATAACAAATTTGCATGCATTGTGTGTCATTCATGTACATGGCATTTCACACATTCCTACCTTCACGTGCCATCCAAATGATCACTTCCGTACACTGTGTTTTATAAAAGTAATCACCATTGATCTGTGCCTGCTGTGACCCTCTCTTGTCATGTCCCCATTGGACCTTCCCTGACTCCTTCACCACCATCACTCCACCTTGATGCTTCCTGTGCCGTTCTGTTTTTTTGACCACACAGCCTTCAGTTTACAACTTGAACTTGACTGCTCGTGTTAGTGATCATCTCCTCTCTTCCCCACCAGAAATAAATATCATGAAGCAATCTCTTGGAGCTTCTTCACTCATCTCTGTATCCTCAGTAGTTAGCAGAACGCTTTGATCATTTAAAAAAACCAAATAAACAGAAAAACAGAACACACAACACTGTTGGTGCTGTGTCTTCCAGCTTGGCTACTCTGTGTACGTCACCTCAGGACTCTGGGAGACTTTCCAGGGGTTTGGTTTCAGACGCAAACTGCCCGACCTTTTTCTGAAGCTCCTGTAGGTGGGCTGGAGCCACCAACCTTTCAGTTAGCAGTCTCTGGCTTTGATAATAGTCGTATATCTTCATATAGAGTTGTGCTGCCAACCCAAAGGTACATAGTTCAAAGCCACCATCTGCTCTGTGGGAGAAAGATGGGCAGTCTCCTCCCATGCAATTAACTGTTTCTGAAAACCCACTGAAGGTTCAGCTGTGAGTTGGTTATGACTCAGTGGTTTGCTGTTACTAAAAGTGGACCATTCTGTTGTTTGGGAAGAAACCTCATTATTCAAGAGTTCAGTGTATCTCATGGTACATGCCCTTGATGTAGCATTACCATCTTACTTCTGTCCATTGGCATCCAACAACCTTCTGTTTCTCTCCACCAATGCTCAAGTCCCTTACCTGAAATGGCCCAGTGTTTATGTCTCACTGATGAACATCGTACCGCATACTTTAACCCAACTCTGGATCACTTGTAATTCCTGCTACAGTAGAAATGTGGTGTCATTAGCACTTCACGCTCCCTCTTAGGCTTTGAGGGATTTCAAGCAGAGCCTTTAATTCCTTCATCCACCACATGTTTTCATCCCTTGGTTTGTTGACTCCACAGGTGAAGAACCTATAGATTCACAGTGTTCTGTATGTTAAATATTCATCCTGGAAAGAGTTAAACCAGGTGGCTCCTTGGAGGCAAGGGTTCTGGGGCTCCGTCTAACATACTTTGGACATGTTATAAGGAGAGAGAGGTCGTTGGAGAGGGACATCATGCTTGGGAGTGTGGAGGGACAGCACAGGAGGGGAAGGCCCTCTATGAGATGGATCGATTCAGTGACTGGGGTAATCGGGATGGGAGTGTTAGAGACGTTGAGGTTGGCACAGGATAGAGCAGGGTTTAGGGCTGTGGTACATAAGGTCGCTATGAGTCATAAGTGACTCGACGGCACATAACAACAATAACAACAACAGAATAATTTGAATGTGTATTTTTAAATACTTACAGAATTGTACTATCCTGACATTAACTCAGCTATTTATGTGTGTGTGTGTGTGTGTGTGTGTGTGTGTGTGTGTGTCCTGTTCCTTAAAATAGACTAAAATGTAAAGGATATAAAGTCTGCTGAAGCAAAATAAGGCTTAGATGACATCAACCGAGACTGCTGTGTGTTGGCCTACTTACCCAAACCCCAGCCCCTATGTGGGGAAGGACGAGGCTCTCTCCCCCACACTCCCCCACGAAAACGCGCCTGGCTGATGTCATAAGTCACAGTCAACTTGATGCCAGTGAGTTGAGACTTGCTGCGCATGCAGCTATGCCTGGACTGGATACCATTTCCAAGGTTAGCACTGGCCAAGTGCAAGGCCGCAGAACCCTGTGCTCCTCTCCAGCCCCGGCGTTGGCCCCAGCTCCACTCTACATTGTTTCCTTCCTCATCTTTCAGGGAGCTCTCATGGCTGAGTGGTAAGGAATTGTGCTGCCAATGCAAAGGTTTGTGGTTCAAATCCACCAGCTGCTCCTTGGGTGGGAAGATATGCCGTCTACTCCTGTGTGATCCGCAGCCTCTGAGAGCCCACTTGAGGGTCAGCTATGAGTTGTTTCCAACAGGGCAGTAACAACATCTCCTTCACGCCACAATACTGAGGGTGTTTTCTTACTTCATTGAACCAATGACCATAATCACATAAGCCCTTGTATAGCAAAGCACAGTCCAGGACCAGCAGCAGTAAAATCACTTAGGACTTTGTGATGAATGTAGGAGGGCAGGCCCCACCCCAGGTGATGGAGCAGTTCATTACAGCCTCCTCAGTCTTGTGGGTAGTGCAGGGAGGACAGGGGTCCACCCACTAGAGGGCAGCAGGACGTGTGCACCTTTACGTGGGGCAGGCAAGTCCCAAGTGTGTTAACAAGTTCTTTTAAGAACCACCCACAGTGGCCAAAGGGAGGTACGCTTACTTCCTTTAAGGAAAAAGAAGTCAAGCCAGGTTATATGGAGAGATTCAACATGTGAGATTAATGAAATAAGCTGTTCCGTGGCACCGGCACGGTATAAAATCAGGTGCCAAATCCTAAATTGTAACTTTGGCCCTTGTTCATACAGCAAAGCATTATAAACCTGGAAGAGTCTTTGATAATCACCTCTGGGGCAGTGTCCTTATTTTACAGAGGAGGGAGTCTTGGAGAGAGTAACACAGCTCACTGTTTTGCCAAGCTAAGGTTGGAACTACTATCCAAGGATTCCATGGCAAGGGTCAGGAGAGATTTTAGCAAGACCACAGACACATCCCTGTATTATTCTGCTGGTAAAATGAGGTCCTTACTTGTGTGGAAGGGGCTTTCTTGTGCTTTACACATGTGGCAGGTTTAATGGCCGCCCTTGTCTCTGAAAGGATGGAAAGGCAGAGAGGAATTGTAGCTCCCCACCCCGCCCCTCATCATTTCTGTTCAGCTGTCAGAACATGGCCTGGCTGTTTCTGTCTCCAGCCAAGAGTGTTCACATGCAAATACCAACTCAGTCACCAGGGGTTGCGTGCCCATTGGACTCGCGGCGCTCTTGCCCCTTCCTCCCAGCACGCTGCTACTGTGATTTCAGCTCTTGGTTCACCGGTAACTGCTTTTCATTCTCAACCCCGTGTGGTTTTTTGCATGCAGAATGGAATGAACAACACCATGGCAGACTCAGATACAGAAGGTGCTGAAAACTGAGATGGTGGATCCTCGTACATCTAAAAAGCTGGCGAGTCTTTATGGAAAGGAACCACTAATTGCATATACACCACCGTTAGTACAGTGTGCTTACACGTCTACAAAGTGACCTTTGAAAGAATGTTTTAAATGTCAATGGTATTCTAGAAAACCCTGATCTAAACAGGGAAATCTCCTGAGAAGAAGTTTCTGGATCTCCCATTGAAAGGCACAAGGCGTCACATTTTCAGTTCTCTTTTCCTTTTTACTCTTTCTTACCTAGCAATAGAATGAAAAGCTAAAATAATGTAATGCTGGTGGGCTTTGATAAAATGTAGGAGTCGTCAACCGTTGATTTAAATTCCAAGATGAAAATTGTAAAGCAAAGTCTCGGTTGAATGACCGAGCAACAAATAAATACATGGTAAACATAGGGAATATCCGTGCTACCTTCATTTTTACCTTTAGAACAGGAAGAGAGTTGGTAATAATTGAAATCAAGCTGCTTTCAAGTGGTGCTTTCAAAGCCATCTGTTCACATTTCAGAAAGCACTTCTGAGTTTCCCAGTTCCCTTTTACACATAATGTATTAAGTTGTGACCGTTTAACTGGTCTTACTGCTTATCTAAGCATTTGTGTTGTGGTTCTTAACAAATGATAGAAAGCATTGTGACTGACAGGAATTCTCGAGTGCCTGATTGTGCTCAGGAAGGGCCTGTACGTAGACCAAGAGGGAGCCATTGTCCCTTAGAACAAGCATCTGTGCTTTAAGGTTCACTTCAGGGCTTTTGCCTTGCATCGTGCTTAGTCAATTTGTATCATGAGCAAATAATTCAAGAAGCCAGACTAAGCAAAGAACTTAGCAACAATATTGGAGGAAGACTCTTTACAACCTGTCATGGGCAGAGGACACGACTGTACTTGCTGAATGTGAAGAGGACTTGAAGTACTCACTGAAGATGATTGAAGTCTTGTACGGCTTACCCTTCAACATCAAGAAAACAAATGCCATGGACCAACCTAGAGGTGATTTAGAGAAAAGGCTGAAGTTGTCGAAGATTCCATTTCACTTGGATCCACTGTCAATGCCCATGGAAGATGCAGCCAGACAATCAAATGATGTATTACGTTGGGAAAATCAGCTGCAAAGACCCCTTTCAAAGACCTCTATAAAGTGCTGAAGAGCAGAGATCTCACTCAGAGGTCCAAGGTGCCAATACTCAAGCCCTGGTATTTTCAGTTATCTCCTATGCATGGAAAAGATGGGCAAGGAAGAGGGCAAACCTTAAGAAGACTTGATCTCTTTGAATTATTATGTTGGCAGCAATTCTTGACTACGCCCTAGACTGCCAAAAGAACAAGCAAGGGAATAGTGCCGCCGAAATGCTCCTTGAAAGTGAGAATGGCAAGACTTGAATGCATGGGCCTGATGTGTAGAGAAGACTCTACCACCTGGTAAAGCAGAGAACCGGAAGTAAAGAGGACGGCCTTTCAGGAGAGATTGGCCCAGCAGCTGCAGCAGTGACTGCATACAGTGAAATTGTCCAGGGCTGCCCAGTGGCTACCTCTTGTACAGGAGGCTGCTGTGAGTCAGAACCATCACCGTAGCATCTAACAACAAGACTAACAGCAGCTGATTCGAGTTCGTTTCACCCACAAGGTCACCATTCCTTATCACGAATATGAATTTGAAATATACGAACTCATTTGCTTCCCAGTCTGAAGCAAAAGTGCCAAGTAAGCTCGCTCCCCTTATTTTAAATGACATTAAACAGGCAACATGATTACCTCCGTGATGTCTTATTAACTAAGACAATAATCCATAATCTATAATTTCAACAATTTAACGTGAAAATTTGATATTTGGCAAGAGATAATTGCTATTGTTAGGTGTTGTTGAGTACGACTCATAGCGACCCCGTGAACAAAAGATCTGAACCCTGTCCTATCCTGCGCCATCCTCACATTTCCTGACGCATTAGAGCCCATTGCAGCAGTCACCGTATCAATCCACCTGGTCAAAGGTCTTCTCCTTTGCCAACACTCCACCTTTCCTCATGTTCCTCTCCAAGGAATAGCACCTACTAGCAACGTACTCTAAATGTGTGAGGTGAAGCCTCATCATCATTGCACTTCTCCCTCTGTGTTTGGGGTGGGTCACGTGATGACCCTGCACCCTCTCCAAGATATATCTGTTCGTTCTCGTGGCTGTCCATGAGGTGTTCAGTGCTCTTCTCCAACACCACAGCTCAAAGGCACCAATTCTTTTCCTGCCATCCTTGTTCATTGTCCAGCTCTCAGATGCACAGCAAGTGATCAGAGCAATTTTATAGATACATTCTTTTCCCACCACATTAATAGTAAAAGAATCACAGGAGTGCATTTAATGAAGCTCTCCTTAGCACTTACTATACTGTATGAGCAGCGATTTTAAGACATAACTTTAACATTTGGACTAACTGTACTTGAAGAGATCTGTTGTCTTTCCCTCCTTATTATAACGAAATGACAGTGCCCAGTCATTGTCAGTAATATGAATGGCACACGCCATTAATGAACATCGTGTACATGTTTCAAATATGCTCTTAGTTTTCTGAGACAGAGGCACGTTTTTGGTGATAGCTTCATTTTTAAAATAGTTAACGCCAAATGGCTGGGATCTGGTCTTAAATGGAATATTTCCCAGACGTGCGGTGGGCTGAAACGTGGCGCAGCTAACAAAGCCGGCTTCCCGCCCATGTTCGACTTACTAAGGTGACATTTTAGTAAGGATTCATTAGACAGTGAGACCTTGGAGGCAGTCACCTTCCCAGCCTCCAGAGACAAAGGCAGAAGCCTTCCCCTCTGTCACAGAAGCTGAAGTTTGAGGAAAAGAAATATCAACTGCTGCTCCCACTCCCATGTTGCTCGCAATGCCATTTCTTTCAGAAAATCCAATCGTTTTGGAAATGTTGTAAAGCCCTTAAGACTAAATAGCTCGCTATTTTGTAGAAGAGAAAGAGAGAGAGAGCGTGAGTGAACTAGTTAATTCCTGGAAAAGACAGTTAAGAATGACCAGAGGGAATTGTCTTTCACGTGACGTGTTCTGACTAGGTTTGTACTGGCAGGTATGCTGGGGCCTCTAAGCTCTGAAAACTCCATGTCTCTGTTGGAGGCCATGCTGCCCGTTAGAGGAAGAAGATTTTGGCCCAAATTTAGTTATTTGGTTGTGTCATTATAAACCAGGGAAGTGCTTTAACTTGACATGATTTTGCCACTTAAGCAGCTGTTTTGTGTTGAAGAATGCATGATAATTTCACTAGCATTCCTTATTAAGAAGATGAGTCATAAATGTCAAGGCAACTGTTTCTAACATTGGGTGCATGTTTATTTTCTAGGATTTTTCATTTCAATGATCATGTGAATATGGGTATTGGGAAGTGCTGATGAAGTTGAAAGTTTATAGTCAAAGTATGTGACCCAATTAGAGAGAGATTTCCTTCACAGACAGAATATTGACATGGCGAGGCCAAAGAAATCAATGCAGTGTGCCTATTTACCAAAAGACAGAGCAAAAAATTTTTATCAGTATTCTTTTATTGTGTTATTAATAGCTGTTTAAGGATATCAAATTAGATATCATTACCTTGACTATTCCTTCAATGCAAATGTACTCAAAGCTGTTTCTCTAATGTTTCTCTTTCTTACACTTAAAAAAATGACTCTAAGAGGAGGGAGACAGGGAGGAAAATGTGCAACAGTGAATGAATGGAAATCCAAGTTCTTCATAAGCTTCCGTTAAAAATCTCAATTAAAAAAAATTACTCTGTCTACATAGATAAGATTCCCAAGTTAAAGAAAAAGCCACTCTCTTGCAAAGGACATAATTGATCATAAATTGTATTGCCCATAGTGCATTTGACAGCATGTCTTGTGACTCTATCAAAAAAGTCCACTTGGTAATATTTTGCTTCAATTTCAAAGTGAAAACTATCTCTGACTTTCAATGTGATTATTTTACATGGTGCTTTGTTAACAAGGGTTAACTAAAATAAGAAAACCGGAATAGGTGCATTTGAGTTGTTGTTTGGAGAAGAGTGCTGAATATCCCATGGACTTCAAAAGAACATACAGGTATGTCTTGGAGAAGATGTAGCCAGAGTGTTCCTTCAATGCAAAGATGGCGAGACTTCATCTCACCGACTTTGAGCATGTCGTTAGAAGATGCTATTCCTTGGGACGGTAGAGGGTTAGGACAGGCGAGGAAGACCCTCAACAAGATGGATTGACCCAGTGACTGCAGCTGTGAACTCAGATGTGTCGAGGATGAGGAGGATGGTCCAGGATAGAAGAACAGAGGTCAGATCCACGGTTCACAGGGTCCCTGATTCGTGTTTGACTCAATGGCACATAACAACCACAAGAACACCCAGCGCCAACCAGCACTATGTTCCATATTGAATAGGGACTCTGTGTTTTGGGAGAGGTTGAATGAAGGTGAAAGAAGAAAAAGCAGCATAGCCACTTAACGGTACCGTGTGCACATCCCTTCAAACTTCCGAGTATAGAGACAGCTGGGGAAATGTCCCTTACAGCGTCCACCTAGGAGATCAAGTTCATGGAAATGGCCCAGACATGTGGTACAGGCTTGTGCAATGAGGTCACTCAGCCCAGTGCCACAAATGTAATTACTTGCGTCTGTAGAGCAGCTGATGAGGACAGAAGGGGGAGGGTGTGAAATGGGTGTACTCTTCACCATCACCTTTAAGTAAGTCTTCACACAAAAGAGCAGACTTTGTTGTCCTCTCCAGAGTTGAAGTGTTGACTGCCGAGGAGGTCAGAGAGGAGTGAGGTTTGTTTGCTCTAGGGAAGAAGATTAGATCCCCCCCATGATGGGAAACAGTCCAGCAGTCCAGATGGAAATGCCCATCAGACCTTTAATCACAAAGTAATTGTTTACACTTGGACCTGCATCGGGGACCTCTCTGACTTAGTGTCCTTGACCAAGTTCAAGGAAGATTAGCATCATCTGTGGTGCGAGCTAGCTACTGACTTTGAGATTTGGGGGACTTCAGTGACTCTAGGTCCGTGACAGAATCTGGTAACTGCTACCATCACTGTGTAAAGAAAGAGGACAAGGTGACAGGCTTTGTTCTCGTTAAAGCAGATGGTATCTAAGGAAGGTATTAAGCAGAATAATCCTGAAATTAGACTTGAGACACCATGTTGTAGTCTTTCTCTTCGTGGTAACATCAAAGTCACAGACAGTCTATGATGCTCAGAGTGTGGCTGTTAGGGCCGGGAATCGTAGCCTAACTATCTGCTGGTGCTGTGTTCATAGGGCTACTTTTGGTAATCATGCCTTGAGTGCCCATTCATGGCTTTGAGTCAGAGAGAAATTGGCAAAATATCTGAGTGATCAGTCTACAGATTAGAGACCGTACTGAGGGAGGGGCATGGGATGGTGAAGCGGGAGGGGGCATGGCTCTATCCTCCTGCCTCCCGTGAAGTTGACGAGAACTGGCTTCTTCACGTCACGAGGCAGAGGTCATAGTCTCTAGTGTAGAGGAATGGCATCCCAACAGAGAGTGCCTTTCTTTGTCCTCATGAAGCATTTGCTGCAGAAGAGTAAAGACGTCAGTATGGATTGCATCTCCACATCGAGAACACACAAATTCTCATCACTGGACCTACAGGCAACTCATGATGGATGGAGAAAAGCTTGAAACTGCCAACGACTTCATCTTACTTGGATCCACTTGGCATCAGCAGCCAGGAGATCAGAGGATATATTGCACTGGGAAAGTCTGCAGCCAGGGAGAACCAGGAAGATTATTACAGCACTCTGGTGGCCTAGAGGTAAGAAACTGTGCTGCGGTCCCAAAGGCATGCGGTTCAAAACCAACAGCTGCTCCACAGGAGTAAGAGGCGTGGTCTCCTCCTGTGCAATTAATTGCCCCTGAAAACCTGCTGGAGGACCAGCTGCGGGTCGGTTCTGACTTGACGCAACAACAACAATATTATGCGGATGACACAACCCTGCTTGCTGAAACTGAAGAGGTCCTGAAGCGCCTGCTGCAGAGGGTCAAGGACTGCAGCCTACAATATGGATTGAGGCTCAATGTCAAGAAGACAAAGACTCTCACCACTGGACCAATTGGCAGCATCAGGATGGATGGTGAAGAGATTGAGATTGTTCACAGCTTTAGTTTGATTGGCTCCACAGTCAACAGTCTTGGCACCAGCAGCCAGGAAATTAAAAGGCGCATTGCCATGTGAAAGTCTGCTGTTAGGGACCTCTCCAAAGTACTGAAGAGCAATGGTGTCTCTCTGGAGACGAAGGTGCGTCTGATACAGGCCATGGTCATCTCAATCACTTGTTATGCATCAGAGAGTTAGACAATGACCCAGGAGGATAGAAGGAGAATTGATGCCTTTGAGCTGTGGTGCTGGAGAAGAGTATTGAGAATACTATGGACTGCTAGGAAAACAAACAGATTTGTCCTGGAAAGGGTTAAACCAGGTGGCTCCTTGGAGGCAAGGATTCTGAGGCTCCGTCTAACATACTTTGGACATGTTGTGAGGAGAGACCGGTCCTTGGAGAAGGGCATCATGCTTGGGAGGGTGGAGGGACGACGTGGGAGGGGAAGGCCCTCTATGAGGTGGATTGATTCAGTGGCTGGGATAATTGGGATGGGAGTGTCAGAGACAGTGCGTTTGGCACAGGACAGAGCGGAGTTTAGGGCTGTTGTACATAGGGTCACTATGAGTCGCAAGCGACTTGATGGCACATAACAACAACAACAACAACAACAACATTTGAGGACTAAGGTATGCCTGATTCAGACTAAGGTCTTTTCAATCATTTGCTATGCTGTTGAGAGCTGGAAAATGAATAAGGAAGACAGGAGAAGAATTGATGCCTTTGAACTGTGGTCTTGTTGGGAGAACACTGAAGAGCTCACGGACTGCCAAAAGAACAAACGGTTATGTCTTAGAGAGGGTGCAGCCAGAGTGCTACGGGAAGGCAGAGATGATAAAACTTCCTCTCACATACTGTGGGCATGCTGCGAGGAGAGGCTATTCATTGGAGATGATCATCGTGCTTGGGAAGGAGGAGGGACGATGGACGAGGGAGACCCTCCACCAGCTGGATTGCTGCAATGCCTGTGGCAATGGGCTCAAGGGTGGCACAGGATAGGACAGGACTCAGATCTGTTCATCCAGTCAGTCACGCCATACTCAACAGCACCTAACAACCACAGCGGCAAAGTCCTTTTCAGCGCCTCACCACTTGGTGATGGAATCAGGTCAGACACCAAGAGGAAACCAGCCCTTTTGCCCCTTTTCAAGAGGAAAAGGAACTTGTTAATGTTAAAACAAGTGTCTCACACATGAGCATCTTCAGATAAGTCAATTTGTGTTGGAGTCTGAAAAATCAAAAGAGGAGCATTTGCTTGGCATTTCTCAAGCTGAAGGAACTGAAGAACAATTTCAGGCTCGAGTTGTGACACTGAAAGATGCTACAGACAAAATCTTGAATGATCCAGAAAGCATCGAAAGAAGATGGAAGGAATGCACGGAGTCACTGTACCCAAAAGAGTTGACTAACACAGAACCATTTCAAGAAGTGGCATGTCCTCAAGAACCAATGGTCATAAAGGAAGATGTTCAAACTGCTCTGGAGGAACTTGGAGAAAACAGGGTCCCAGGAGTTGATGGAATACCAATTGACGTATTTCAACAAATCCTTGCCACCCTCCAGGAGCTCACCAGGTTGTGCCAACAAATCTGAAAGATAGCAACCTGGCCAATTGACTGGAAGAGATCCGTTTTTATTTCTTTTCTCAGAAACGGTGATCCAACAGAATGTGGAAATTGTTGTAAAATACCATTGATATCACAAGCAAGCAACCGTGTATAAGGAAATAAGCTCAGGCGCTAACTGGTAGTTGTAATCTATTTGTGAAAAAACATAGTTTGCCATAGTTCAAGAAAGGTTTTCAAGCTTTTAAAGGACAACATGATTTGCATTTATTTGCTTTATCTACATTTCTTTTTTTTAGGCTTAACAATTTTTCTTAGTTTCTGTAGAACAGAATGTATCTGTGTGAATATTCAACAGTGATGTCTATGAAATCTATCTCTTATGGGTTGTGAATTTCTGAGTCAATAGTGATAAAAAAAGAACACAGCAAATATGTCTCCTTCTAAAATTAAATTATGACAGTAAATTTGACATCTATTTGGCTATCATTTGTAAAGATTGTTATATAAAAACAAATAATCAGAATTTACTTTGGATCTTACCCAAGAATAATCAACACTGAACTGTTTCAATATTTGTACTAAATTAAGTTATGTTACAAGCATAGTTCTTTTCTTCCTTTGACTCCAGAATTAGCAGAACAGGAAACATTTGCAGTAGAAATTATGTAGGGTGCTTGCCAATCTTCTTTTGCATAGTTTCTTGATTTATTAACATGGCTTTAAAAAGCCACCTATTTTATATCGTTTTGACATCTTTATGATAATTGAGCAAATTATTTTTTGAATGTCCAATTTTTTATAACTTGCTATACCTCATACCTCTGAATTAAGATTGTAATTACCACATATTATAGTTCTGTTACTTCCATTTGGATGCAAAAACTTGATAAAACTTACAAATTAGTCTAGATAATGACTCTAGATAATCAAATTCCTTCTTATAGTTGTTCTATATATCTTAAATGATAAATTTTGTTTTCCCCTGGAAGATGCTTTCAGATATTAACAAATAAATGAAAATATTTCTTAAATACAATGAACATAAACTAGGTTCATCCAGTTGAACTTAAGTGTGTGGCAAAGAGGTTTAAAAAGTAACTCCTCTTTCAGTATTGTTATTTTGTTTGCAGACTTTTAAGTTTCAGCAATTTGGGATACAATAAAACATTTGCAACTGGTGTGATTTAAAGATGTATTTTGATTCGAGATATACAGAAGCAAGTCAGTCTAATAGTTTTAATTCCTTCAGTGTTTCTTCTCTATGTTTTTCCTTTCTGTATTCTTTTCTTTGTTTACCTCTTTCATGCATAATCTCGATCCTAGAAATCAAGCTCAACACCTCACATGCTGTATTCTGTCTAGTAAGCTTTGAGCCATTTTGGCCACAAGTGTCGGAGCTGTTGTTAGGTGCTGTTGAGTATTAGTCATCATGACGCTATGAACAACGGATCTGAACCCTGTCCTGTCCTGACACACTCCAGCCCACTGCTGGGGTCATTGTGTCCCTTTACCTTCCCAAACATGATGGTCCTCTTCAGTGAACAGTCTCTCCCAGCAACAACATGCCTTAAGTGTGTGAAGGGAGCTTTGTCTCTTTGCCTCCAAGGAGCACTCTGTCTGTCCCCTCTCTAACACATATCTGTTTGTTCTTCTGGAGGTCCCTGGGATGTTCAATACTCTTCTACACCACAGCTCGAAGACATCAATTCTTCTGTCATCTCACTCATTGTTCAGGTCTCAGCAGCACAGCACGTGATTTAGACGACTGAATCAGGTGTGTCTTAGTCCTCAAACTAACACGCACTGGAGCAGAACAGCCACTTACGTTTCTAGCCTGAAATCCTTGGATTCCTCAGACCTTCCTGTCATGGGCAGCTTGTAAACTTGAACTACCAGCCTTTTGGTTAGTTGAACTTTTAGTGACCAATGTTCTTCAACTAGCTATAATCAAGTGTCAGCATCTAAATACAGAACCTTCAAAATTTTCATTAGAAAAAAATTACAAATAATTTCATCAAGATGAGTAAGAACTGTTCCTTGTATGAACGTATTACTAGCTTTTTCTCCACCTATTTCTTTTCAGCATTTTTAAAAGGCCATTCAAAATGTCCATTATTGAGACTAACAGTTCTATGTGTTTTCCTTATTCTTCCTTCTTCACTTTTAAACTTAGGTTGGGCAAAGTAGATTTTCTCTGGTAGGCTAGGTGCACTTTTTCAGAAGAATATAATGTTTTAAGTTAATTAAAGCATTTCTTTCATGTAAGATGTAGCATCTAGATAAATGACAATTCCTTGTCTTTGTTGAGCATGGTCAAAACAGAATCCATGTTACGTAGAAGCTATAGTATATGAACTTGTTATTTAATGAAAACAAACAAAAAACCCCTTCATACTCAACAGGAATAACAAAGCCAGAGCTTTTCCTTTCAGTTTCTTTTCCATATGATCTGTGTTAAAATATCTTTATATTTAGTTTACTTGGCTCCACAGTCAGCACTCTTGGTAATAGCAGCCAGGAAATCAGGAGACGAATTGCATTGGGAAAGTCAGCTGTGAGGGACCTCTCAAGAGTACTGAAGTGCAACGATGTCAGTCTGGAGACTAAGGTGCGCCTGATCCAGGCCATAGTCTTTGCAATTACGTGCTATACATTGGAGAGTTGGACAGTGAACAGGGATGATAGACAGAGAATTGATGCCTTTGAGCTGTGGTGCTGGAGAAGAGTGTTGAATATACGATGGACTGCTAGGAGAACAAACAGGTTTGTCCTGGAGAGGGTGAAGCCAGAATGTTCCCTGGAGTCAAGGATTCTGAAGCTTCGTCTGACATACTTTGGGCATGTTGCAAGGAGGGAATGGTCCTTGGAGAGGGACATCATGTTTGGGAGGGTGGAGGGACAGCACAGGAGAGGAAGACCCTCAATGAGATGGATCGATTCTGTGAGTTGAGTGGTGGGAATGAATGTGTTTGAGACAGCGAGGTTGGCACAGGATAGAACAGCATTTAGGGCTCTTGTACGTAGGGTCGCTATGAGTCACAAGCGACTCGATGGCGCATAACAACAACAACAACATACTGAGTTTCAATCTCTGCTTTTCTATTTTCTCCAATCCATTTTGTTGTTGTTGTTGTTATGTACTATCCAGTCGGAACCAGCTCATAGCTGATGCTGCTGCAGTGGGTTTTCAGAGGAAATAAATCACCTTTCTCCCACGGAGCAACTGATGGATTCAAACCATGTGCCTTTGAGTTGGCAGCACAGCTCCTTACTACCAGGCCACCAGAACTCCCTATGTATGCTCGTAGGAGCTTCGAATTTGAATGCTAAAGTTTTCTGCCCCCTCCATATTCAGTATTTTAAACTATTTTGGGTTGGTCATGCTTGACTAATTTGTAAATATGCCAATTCATCAAATAATATTTTCTTTCTAGAAACTCCTTAGCAAAATGTGGTAATCAATCCTTTTTTGTTACTAAATTTAGTAGAAATTTCTATATTTTACTTTCTATATAATGATTTCTATAATAGTCGTGAGTTAAAAACAATGAAAAGTATGAATAAGATTTTACAGCAATATCTTTAGGAAAAATTGTTCCATTTACATGGTGATTGTTTATTAAAGTATGGTATGAAGTAATTCTTACCCTTTATTTTAGCCATTAAAGCTGTTCTTTTGTACATAATATTTAGTGATCTAACTAAAACGGAACTAATTGCATCTGCATAAAGAACAAGAGAAGTTAGTCTGTAAAACAAATACAAAAATAAGTAGAAGATCTTGTCTGGTTGCCAAAAGTTTGTAAATACTCATGAAACCCTCATGCTGTGGTGGAAGGGACATGACTTAAGAATGCTGTCCTGCAGGTGCCTGGATATGTCCCTTGATCTCTCTGAGTCACTATATGTCCACTTCTACTGTTGAAGAAAGCCAGGGATGAACCACATAATCTTTGTGTTCCTTCTCAGTTTCCCTAACTGAATAATTTACTGAGACATAGCCCATTAAGATTTAAATCTTATTATTTTGTCTCACTTAAAAATGAGACTAGGGTTTTTTTTATTTAGTAATTTTAATTCTGTTTGAGAGGCTGAAATCTATACTTCAGACTGACAAGAGGTTTATGTGGAAATAACTGTTCCTCAAAATAATTTAGTGTGTGAGGGTGCAGGATTCTGAACACTGGCGTGTTGAGTGATGCTGATTATAATTCTAATTAAACGTTGACTGACATTCACAAACTCATAACAAATTTATCTTTTTAAAATCATTTACTTCTTTTTATGGTAAGATGCAAAATCAAACACATTCATTCATATTTTGTAAATGAAAAGTTCAATGACATTTGTTATCTATGTAATGTGGGGAGTGTCATATTTGACCTTGACCAACCTCACAGGGGAAAATTATATCTGCCCGCAGCATCAATACCAGAAAATCAATTCCCATGCTCCCCCACGCTCCCATGCCTCCTTCCACTCCTCTCAACACCAATCTTACTGCTTGGCTGGGTCCAAAATCCAATGTGATAGCTGACAGACCACACTGAACCTATCGGAGGAGTTAAAAGATTATAATTCAGATTAATAACAAAATACAATCAAGACAGCCCCCAAAATGTGCACACAAGCACCTCAGCTGCCTCGTGGCTCTAAATGTTCCCAAGTTCCCAGTCCTGCCGCACTTGTCCAACAGTTTTCAGTCCTACCAATATTGTTTCCCTTTCCCCCTCAAAGTCCCGTCTCACAACCACCTCTTCAGTTCACCTGTCACTGCTGATGCTGCCATCCTGAAGTATGCCCTATATTTCAGTGTTGGGTGACGTCCCTCTTCGATGGCTAGGTGAAAAATCTCATCTCTTCTGGTGCAGGAAAAATTCCTATTCTCTGCAGCTAGGGCTGCTCATTTTATTGGTGAGACTAGCCAATCCTCTTACAGATTGTTGAGACCTGCCGATCCACTTGTGCGATGGTCAATAGCAAATCCCTCTGTGGATAGGCCAACACACCTCCCTCACACAGTCCTTGACCTCCACATCTACACTGGAACAGCTGTATTGAGACACTGACTCCACAAACATCTATCATTTAGGCTTTCTTTCCCAGAAAGTTGTCATTTGTGCTTTGAATTAACTGTTGTCAGCTTACACTCAGATAATTCTCCTAAGAGCGCTATGCTCAAAACAAGCCTCTTTCATTAGTTTGCATCCTTGACCAAAAGATTCACAAAGATAAGTAGACACCTTTCATCTCTGTCCCGTGTCAACCCACAACAAATTTCCAGTATTATTTTGCATTTTCCATAGATTTTTTTCTACCAGAAGTAAGCCATTCTAGTATTGCCCTATATTTTACATGATTGGTATTTAGAACTCAGACATAAAAAATGGTAGATTCTCTTTCCCTCTGAGGATCAATGAAGAGATAGATCTACAAACCAGGCATTCATCTCAAATATTAAATCCAAGAGCTATACTAAGAACAGGACCAAAAATGAACCATGAAACAAGAAAGGAAAAATTTCCAAATTTCTAGAAATCTCTCATTTATCTACTCCAGATAATAGAAAAAAAATAAGCAATAATAATAAATAGCTTTATAAAACTTTCAATGTAAGTCTATTTCCTGATGTACAAATCAGTTCATCTTTCAAGAAGAAACACTTTAGCAATTATTTTCCTCCTTCCTTCTACCATTGTTGCCACCGTAGTAAATTGTGCTGGACTCTTTTGTGGCTATCTTCTGCCTACTTTTGGACAATCTTGTCTTTTGTGCTCTCATCATTTATTCCCTTATAACATGGAATCAAATGTCAATTATCTTGGGTCACATAAAATTACTGAAGCATGTAAGTGTTTTCAGCGTGGCTGGGGTGGGGTAGGAGTCTTATCTCCAGAGACAGAGAATTTTTTAGATCTTTTTTTGATCTCAAATTAGCCAAAGAATTTTGTCTCACACTGCAAATCAGTCAAATTTGAAGTACCACTTACTTGTGGAAAATTCCCAGGAAATGCAAATTTCTGTCCTAGGAACATGTCATTTAGGTCTAACTGTGAGTTTATCTTAACAACACAGAATGCCATGTGTATAATATGTATAAGTGGTTATCCGTATCTTGACATATTTCTCTAAAGCCGAAGAAATGTGAAGGAAGGATACACGTTGCTGGGAGAAAGATATCCCGCTTTGAAGGAGGAAAGGTCGATGGAAAAGAGGAAGACCCTCAGTCAGAAGGATCAACGCAGTGAGCACGGCAGTGGCTTGAATGTGTCAGACGTGGTGAGAACGGCACAGGCTAGGACAGGGTTCAGATCTGTTGTCCATTGGGTCACTATGAGCCCTGTTCAACCTGACAGCACCTAAAAACAGTAAAAAGAAGTGATACATTGTTGTTATTAGGAGCAAATAAAAATGTGAAGTTTATCAACTCTGTTGATCCAGAATGTGTATTGCAAGGACATACAGAAAGACCATCTGCAAAAAAATTGATGAATGACCAGTCGTAGAATGCTCATTTTCTGTACAGAAGACACAGACTCCATTTGCAGCCCCCACAGCTCACGTGCCGTCAGCAGGGGTCTGCGGAAACATGCGGGTTACCACGATGCTGAAAGAGTTTCTGATAAGCAAGCCTACTGCATACTAAAAGGGGCTGGTGAGAAAGGTCTGGTGGCCTACTTCTGAAAAATCAGCCATGAAAACCTTGTAATTTACAATAATCTGATCACTGAGTAAATCACTCAAGAGGTTGCACTTTATGAAGAAGAATGTGGCATCAGGATTGGACTCATCAACAACTTGCCTTATGTAGATAACACAACCTTGCTTGCTGAATGTAAGGAGATTTTGAAGTGCTTCCTGGAGAAGGTCAAGGATTACAGGCTTGGATATAAATGACATTTAACATCAAGCAAACAAAAATCCTCACCACTGGGCCAATGAATAACATCTTGATAGGTGGAAAGAGATTGAAGTTGTCAACTACTTCATCTTGGCTGCACAATCAACCTACTTGCTAGCAGGAGTCCGATCAGGAGACATATTGAATTGGGCAAGTTTCCTGTTAGGGGCCTGTTCAGATTACATAGGAACAACAATGTCAGTTTGAAGACTATGCCTGATTCAAGCCATATTCTTGCCAGTCACCTGCTATGTATCTAAGAGCTAAACAATGAATAAGGATGATAGATACGGACTGCAAAAAGAACAAACATGTGTGTCTTGGAGAACGTCCAACCAGACTGTTCCTGCGAGGCAAGGATAGCAAAGCTTTGTCTCACATGCTCTGAGCCTGTTGTTAGGAGAAACTGTTCATGGAGGGGGACATCAGCAAGGTCAGCAGAGGAGGGGAAGGCGTTGCACAAGGTGGACTGACACTGACTGTGGCAATGGGCTTGTGTGCACTGGAGATAATGAGGACAGCACAGGACAGGACTGGGTCCCGATCTGTTGTGCATAGGGTCGCGATGAGTTCTACCTGAGCAGACGGCACCTAACACCTGCATGGATCGTGCAGCTAGCTAAGGACCTGCCAGTGTTTCCTTCCATTGTTCACAGAGCCACCATGAGTCAGTATACGACATGACAGCAGCCATCAAGGAAACAGTGACGAGTGTGGAAGGCCACAGAGTCACACAGCATTTGTAACATGTAATGAGATTAATTTTTTACCCCAACTAACAATTTACAACTGGGGCAAATTGCCCCTGGATTGTATGGCTCTGACACTTTCGCTATTACATCAGTGGCAGTGGTTAAGTTACAAAACTGGTCCATTAAATATAGACTTAAATGGGAGAAGGGTGTTAGGATTTGCCATTGTGCTCTTAATAAGGCAAAGCTAATTGCTGCATTTCCCCCCCCCCCGCCCCCCATGAATTGAATTACTAGGTGAGGATTTTAAAGGTCATTGTGGTCGGACTAAGTGGGAAAGATACGCCTTCCTATCCAGGGATGATGAGTGTGTGTACTGTTAATGCAGGTCCTGTTTCTGTCTGTAGTTCTAGGTGGATGTCAAGGGTATCTGAAAGTACTGCGGCGGCAGGAGAAACTAAATAGCTCTGGTGCAGTGTGCTGAAAGGCTGCCGGCACCTTTAATAGTACAAGGCAGGTGAGGGTCCTTCTTTTTCAGAGGCTCATTCTAGAGTAAGTGTGTGCCTTTAGCTGTGACTGGGAGGTGGGGTGGGTGTCGGGAGGGATGCTGTGAATCCTCACTGTTTTTTATTTTATTTCTAATTTAAAAAATTTGTTTATCAATTTTGATGAAAGTTTACAAAGACTTTGGATTTCGATTCATACATTATCGCACTTGTCCCCTTCCCCTAGTTCACTCTTCTCTTTGAAAAGTAAAAGAGGAGAGCTCTGGTGGCCTAGTGGGAAGGGGCTGCAACTACAATCCCAGAGGCGCACGGTTCGAATCCACCAGATGCTTTGCTGGGGAAGGAGGGACAATCTCCTCCTGTACCAGTCAGATCTGAGTGGACGGTACACTCTCACAAAACTAATAAAATAAAAAAAAAAGAAAAGTAAAAGAATAATTCTTTCATTGGTATACAATCCTTCCCCCCAAGTCCACTCCATTATGCAGCCTTCATTCTGGACTCTTGTCATGACAATAATACTGAATCATATATCCCATTTAAACAGTTATCTCCCTCATCTGTTTCAGTGCAGTGTACATAATTTATCCCATCTTTCTCAGTCTCCTTCCAACAACCCTGATGTCAGTCCCGTTCTACAACAGTGGCACTATGCAGTATTTGTCCTTTTGTAACTGAGATATTTCACTCAGCATAACATCCTCCAGGGTCATCCATTTTGCATAAGAGTTCATGAGTTCCTTGTTTTTCAATGCAGCATAGTATTCCATTGTGACATTTGATGTCTGCTGTTCTGTTAAATTTTGCAATTCTGAATGGAGTGAGATGGTATCTCATAGTTGTTTTGATTTGCATCTCTCTTAGAGCTAGGGCTTTTGAACATTTCTTCATGTATTTGTTTGCCATCTGAATGTCTTCTTTGGTGAAGTGTCTGTTCATATCCTGTGCCCATTTTTCAATTGGGTTGTTTATCTTGTTGTGGTGCTCAAGTATTTTCTAAATTCTAAATATAAGTCCCTTATCTGACATGTCATTTCCAATTATTTTTTCCCAGTCTGTGTGTTCCTTTTTTACCCTATTGGAGTAGTTTTTGGATGTGCATAGGGATTTGAATCTTAGAAGGTCCCATTATCCATTTTATCCTTTCCTGGTTGTAGATTTTTCAGGATGCTTGGAAGACTGTTTATATTGTGGATTAGGACCACTAGAGTTCTTCCAAGCTTTTCTTTTTCTTTTTTTTTTTTTTTCCAAGCTTTTCTTTAATGAAGTTTATAGTCCTTGGTTTTAGTCCTATGTCCATGATCCACTTTGAGTTTTGTTCTTTGTGTATGGAGTGAGGTGTGGATCTTACTTGAGTTTTCTGCAGATAGTTTTCCAGTTTTGCCAGCACCATTTGTTAAAAAGGCTGTCATTTCCCCACTTAACTGATTTCATCTCCTTGTCAAAAATCAGTTGACCATAGTTAGATGGGCTGTTTCCATTTGATCTATGTGTCTGCCATTGTACCAGTACCATGCTGTCTTAACCACCACGGTAGTGTAGTAGGATTTATTATTATTGTTATTAATCATTTCAATGAACATTTACAGAGATTTTAGATTTCCATTTATTCATTGTTGTACTTTTCTCCCTGCCCAACACCCCCCCCCAGTTCCCTCTTCTCTTTGAAAAATAAAAGAAAAATTCCTTTATTCGTATACAATCCCCACACCGCTCCCACCCACACTCTGAGTATACTCCACTCTGCAACCTTCATTCCGGACTCTTATTATAATCATAATGCCCTATAATATATTGCTTTTAAACTGTTCTCTCCATCATCTGTTTCAATGCAGTATATATAATTCATCCAGTTTTTCTCATTTTTACCCCAACCCTGATGTCAGTCCCATTCTACAGCAGTGGCACTATGCAGTGTTTGTCCTTTTGTGACTGAGGTATTTCACTTAGCATAATGTCCTCCAGGGTCACCCATTTTGAATAATATTGCATGAGTTCCTTGTTTGTCAATACAGTGTAGTATTCCATTGTGTGAATATACCACAGCTTTTCTATCCATTTGTTTGTTGATGGGCACTTAGGTTGTTTCCAACTCCTTGCTATTATGAACAAAGCCGCGATAAACATGGGTGTGCATATATCTGCTTGGGTGTCAGTTATGGTCTCTTTGGGGTATATTCTCAGTAGTGGAATTGCTGGGTCAAATGGTATCTCTATTTGCAACTTTTGAGAAAGCGCCATACCACTTTGCACAGGGATTTTGAACATTTCTTCATGTGTTTTTTTGCCATCTGAATGTCGTCTTTGGTGGCAGTGTAGTAAGATTTGAAATCAGGGAGTGAGATGCCTCCTACCTTCCTTCTATTTTTAAGGAGTGCTTTGCTTATTCAGTACTCTTTCCATGCCAAATGCAATTGGAGATTGCCTTTTCCACTTCATTGAAGAATGGGATTGGTATTTGTATTGGGATTGTATTGAATGTGTACGTTGCCTTTGGTAGTATTGCCATTTTCACAACATTGAGTCTTCCTATCCATGAGCAAGGGATGTTCTTCCACTTTTCAAGATCTCTTTTTGTTTCTTGTAGTAATATTTTGTAATTTTCTTTGAACAGATACTTTGTGCTTCTGGTTGGATTTTTACTCTCAAGAATTTAATCTTGTGATTAGATATTGTGAAGGATATTGATTTTCTTAGCTCCAGCTCTGTATTCTCTTTGTCACTGTAGCGAAATCCAACTGGTTTTTGTATGTTGATCTTGTATCCTGCCACTTTGCTGAATTGGTCAACTATGTCCAGTAGTTTTCTTGCTGAGTCTTTGATACAAGTAGGCTATAAAAAGCTTAATTCTTAGGTTATCTACACAGTTAGCCCTTGAAAGCACCTATAGAACACTTAAAGACACAATTTAAGGAGCTTAAGTTTGTTTCACAATCTTATTAGGCAGAAGAAAAAGATCCAGCTAGTAACCATAATTTAGGTTTATTAATTTATTACAGACAATAGTTACACTTATTTGTGCACAAACTCCCAATCCTGCTAACTACAGTAATACAGATGCTAAGAGCCCCACACCTATTTTAAACAAGCAAAAGCAAGACTTAGTATGTCCCTGAATCTTCGTTAAAAGCTGTTCTGTGATGGGAAGCTGCTGGCATTATTTGTATCCTTCCTGATCCTTCCTGTTCATGGTTCTGCCTCTCTGTACATGTTTCTGTGAGTGGGGTGGGATTTTTGTTTGTTTGTTTGGTTTTGGTGTTCTTTTTTTTCTATCAGAATGGTGGTATGCAGAGCAGTGTGTGGTCCCTGAACCAACAATGCTTATTAGAAATGCAAATTGTCTACAGCCTCTCAACAGCCAATAATAATAAAATTATCTCAGTTTTTCTAGATTATTTTGATGCATACTCATGTGAGAGGTAATGGTGTGAGAGAATGCTGAAATTGGCACCATGCTTGTTCCACTGACAGTGAATGTGTAATTCAAACCCCGGTCTGTGATGCTGTGCAGCTTTGTGAATGTCAGGCAATTAGTACTGATTTTAACAGGAGGAAATAAGACCCAGAAAGTAGAAATCACCTCTTCAAGGCCATGAAGGTTAGTCACAGAGTTAGCACATAACATCAAGCTCTTCTCTTTCCCCATAAAACATGCATGCAAATGTCTATGTATCTATGCAGTTGTCCCACATATAGAATAAATGCCTGATCCAGGCCGTAGTCTTCTCAACTACTTGCCATGCACCACACAGCTGGACTTTGAATAAAGACAAGAAGAACCGATGAATTTAAAGTTTCATGCTGGAAAAAAGTATTGAACATACCATGGTATTGAACATACCAAGAGAACACTGTCCCGGGGTGGGGGGGGGGCGGAATCAGGCTGCTCCTCAGAGAAAAGGCTTTTGAAGCTCCAGCTGACGTACTTTGGGTATGTTGCCAGAGAGACCCGTCCTTGAAGAAAGCCATTCTACTTAGAGGGCTGGAGGGACAGTGCAAGAGAGGAAGATCCCGGGATAAGATAGATTGACATAGTAACTGATGTGACGAAGAAGGGAGGTGTGTCAGAGACGGTGAGATACGCTCAGAATGCTGCAAGGTGCATCGGGTCGGTATGAGTCACAGTGAACCCAACAGCACATGACAATAACAACACGCAGTTGTCAACTGTCTCATCGTATATGCATATGAGAAGAAGACAAGAGATAGAGAAATGAGATGGAAAGCGAAGTAGGTAATATGTTTTTAACGTGTTAATATTTGTGGTGCAATAGATTGCTTGATATGGCCTCTTCACCATTGACTGTGACTTTCTGCACACGGCCAGGTATGTTGTTGTTGTTGTTGTTGTTGTTATCTGATGAGCAACAGATCTGAACCTTGTCCTCTTCTAGACCGTCCTCACAATCTCTGACACTCTTCAGCCCTTTGCTGAAGTCACCATGTCAGTCCACCAGGTCAAAAGTCTTTCTCTCTTTTGCCATCCCTCCACCTTCCCAAACATGATAGACCTTTCCAAGGAATAGCCTCTCCTAGCAACGTGCTCGAAGATCCACGGGAGGGGATGGTGGTTGATGTAGAATTGAGGCAAGTGTCGTGGGTGGGAGTGTGGAGCTGTGTCTGACCTCACAGCACTCACTTCTGTTCAGTCCATGTAGCTGGAAGGGACTGTCCCACAGTGGAGCTCGTGGAGAAGGGCAGATGGGTGCCCCCACACTACCCACTCTGTTTTTATACTGTTGCATATAATAGTGCTGTTCTGAATCCTCTTAGCATACTTAGCTGCATTTTTACATTTGATACTCTTTCAAGTCATTTAAGCTAAATGTAGCTTTTTGAAACTGTTGAATTGGCCTAACTATGTAGTACTGTAGGGAGCTTTGGGGGCCTAATGGTAAGAAGTTGTGCTGCAATCCTGAAGGCACACGGTTTTAATCCACCCGCTGTTCCGAGAGAGACAGGTGGACAGTCGTCCTGTGCGGTTACCTGCCTCCAAAAGCCCTCTGGAGGGTGAGGAACAATGTAGTTAGAGACAGGTGGACAAGCAGCTCTGTTCTGACTCAATACACAACAACAACAACAATGTACTACCATGGGACTACACAGTCCTATGTCCCAGGACAGGCCAGGTTCAGGTTTGCTGTTTATAGGGTTCCTGTGAATTGTACCTGACTTGACAAAACCTAACAGCATGTCGTCCCAAACAGGCCTGAGCATAAAGTCCCTCAGACTTACAAGATGCTCAGACAGCTGTGTTTCTTCAGCTAGTGCCGTCTTGACCAGCGTGGAGAAACCCCTTCTTTTCCTGTACTCTTGAACAAGCTAGCTGGACATATGCACTCATAAATTTAGTCAGAGTTTTCTGTGAATCTCTGTAGGTTTTGGGGTTTGGTTTTTTGGTGTTTTTATTTTTTTTTTAAACCTCATGGCACTTTAAAAAATATATATATATTGGTTTGCATTCAAAATTGTATTTCATTTATGTAAATTGTAGTTCAGACATCCCTGTACTTACGTTGTGTTTCATACAGTTGTTCCCAGACGTTGTGTTTTGTGAAATTAGGCACTATTGATCCATGATAAAGCATGAATGAGTTGAGCTTCACTGGAGAAAGATGGACTGTCTCCTGTCTTGGAATTGACAGCCTTCTCGGGGGTTAGTCACGATGTATTTAGAGAAAGGTGTGAGTGAACGTAGACACAGAGCTACCTGTAGCATTCCACTTCCACAGCAGAGGGAGCCAAGTAAACAAAGGCCAGGTGATAATGAACCTGCAAGTTTCGATGTCAAGCTTGTCTGGGTTGTTCCTCTAACATTTAAATGTGGATACTAGCGCTGTTGTTGTACATAGGGTCACTATGAGTCGCAAGCGACTCGACGACACTTAACAACAACAACCACTAGGAAAGTTTCATTAGATTGAAATGGAGCAAGGGAGTCAATCCCTTTGTGTTGACTAATGCTGAAAAATACTTTTGAAATCTATCACGTTTGCTGGAAAGTAAGGTTTGAAAACTATCTTTATGATCATTTTTGTTATTTTGGTCAACATTATCCACGGACGCCAGATGGACTGAGATGAGACCGAATTTAGGGTTCAAATAGTAAGCCTAGCGTACTTAGTTTATGTGCTTTCTCTCGGGGTCAGCATCAACATTTATAGACTATTATCCTAACCTTGTGTATTTTGTAAAGATTGAATGAATTATGAAATGAGATATGAAAATATCTGTCACAAGAAAGTCACTCTGTATTAATTCCTGACTTTTTGGTGCTATTTACTTTCTGGTTCATGTTTAAAAACTTTTTTCACAATCTTAGTAAGAAATGGGAAAGTCTGCGGTTAGGGACCTTTCTACTCAAGAGCAATGCTGTCTCTCTGGAGACTAAGGTCTGCCTGATACAGGCCATGGTCTTTGCAATCACTTG
>NW_006399985.1:1329784-1333589 GCF_000299155.1 Elephantulus edwardii | reverse complement strand
CAAACAACTTGACGGCACATAACAACAACAACAACAGTAAGAAAATGTTGCAGATTTATACATTGATTATTTAGAAAGTTTAAGAAGCTTTTGAATTTCTCATAATTGATCCCAAATTGATATTAAATGTTTCTGTCTGAAAAAAACATTCATTGACTTTTCCCACTTTTGATTGCTCCTTAATTATCATCCTCATTTGACGTGCCCTAGTGCCTTGTGCCATTGGGGTGTCAAATGCTGTAACGGTTACCCGTAGTGGACAGTGTTTGGTGGAGCTCCCAGGTTAAGAAAAGTTTGCAAGCAGGAGTGACATCCACTTCCTAAACCATATGCCTTTGGAAACGATGGATTTTGATACATGGCAATAGTTATAGAAAGGCTTCAGGCCTTTTGTTCATAGAGTCGCTAGGAGTCATGCTCAGTTCAACAGCAATCAATAACAACAACAACAACATTTGGATGTGGAATTATTCATCACTGAAAGGAAACAAGAATCAACCGCTGATGCTTTGCTGTCTTTCCAGGCACTGCTCTAGTTTGCACATACTTCGAGCCTCCACCCAAACCACTGGACTTCCTATTTGTCTTTGAAGAAGATAAAGAATTAAGGAGAGGAGCCCCACACTGACCCTGAATTGAAAAGCACATTGAGAGACATTTGAGTCCGTACATGTTGGAGACACGTTGGGCCGGCCATGCAGTGCCTGAGATAAATAGGGAAATGAAATGAAGGAAAGAAACCACAAACCCCAAGAAACTCTAAGTGAGAATGCAGGAGATCAATTTTGAACACTCACAGCCATTTTAGAGGGAGAGATTGACGCGGAAGAGGAGAGGAAGGAGAGGAACAAGATGAGAGAGAGAGAGAGAGGTGGCTGGAACCGCTCAGCGTGTACAAGGTGATACCAATCATGGTGCGAGGTCTCTAGGAGCTTGACTGCTAGACTGAGGGCTGCTGGTTCCAACCTGCCCCGCAGCTCTGAGGAATGCAGTTCTAGGGACCTCCACAGCCCGTATAAAAAAACCAAAATAAAAGGCACACACCCCACCCCCGAGGAGCAATTCTAGTCTGTAACGCATGGAACCACCTTGAGTTGAAATAACCTGGGAGCCACTAACAACCACCACGCTCACTAAGACTGTCAAGTTGCATAGCATTATGATCTATTGGAGTTAAAATATTTAGAGGAAAACAGCAGACGTGGCCGATTCTGAATTCATGAGGTACTGACGTTTATTGGGCAGTTTCCAAGTTTCACACTGATTTTCTTTGGAAAAGCGCATTCCTCACGGGGACAGCACCACGGCTACAGTGAAGGAGAACTTTTTCCTTTTAGCTCGAGTGAGCGGCCAGCACACAGCACCCCTCTGCAGTCCATCCTGGGGAGGCAACCAGTGACCCAGGCAAACGCTGAGCTCTGTCTCTCACTCCAGACTAAGGTGCACCTGACCCAAGCCGTGGTCTTCTCAGTTGCTCACTATGATTCTTCAAGTTGTACAATAAATAAGGACGATGGAAGAGGAGTTGATGCTGTTTGAGTTGTGGTAATGGCAATAAGTAACGGACTACCCAGAGAACATGCCAAGATGTCTTGGAGACAGAAAGAACAGTCAGAGCGCTCCCCAGAGGCAAAGGTGGGGGGGGGGGTGAACTTACATCTGATGCGCTTTGGACGTGTTACCAGGAGAACAGACATCATGCTTGCAGAGGTGGTGGTTGTTGGAGTTAGGTGCCGTGGAGTCGAGTCTGACCCGAAGCAACCCTATCAACAATGGATCTGAACCCTGGAAAGCTGGAGGGTCGGAGAAAGAGAGGACGATACTCACCATATGGACTGACACAGTGACGCAAGTATGTGATGATGTGAGTGGTGCAAGAACGGGCTGTGTTCAGAGCCATTGTTCACAGGGTCGTTATGTGTGGTCAAGTTGATGGCATTTAACAACAACGACAACATACCTTTCTTTACTTATGTAGTTTCTTGGCATGAAATATCCCCTTCCTCCAAATTCCCAATCTTTTAAATTCTTATCCCCAAAAGGTCACATCAAATACCAACCATCTGATTCAGGAAGATTTACAATTAAAAACAATAACAACCAACTACTGCATAATAATATATCTCATTGCATACTAATAATATATCTCATTGCGTACTCGTTGCTTATTTGTATCTTTATCTTAGCCAGCTTTTAAACTCTTTGTAGGCAATGATGTGTCTCATCTCTGCACCCTTTCAAATATAAGCTAACCTTTTCACTTTAGATCATTGTAGAGTCACATTCCAATGCACAAAATGGAATTCTATATGTCCTTCAGTTTTCCAAAACAGTAACTGTCTTGCACAACTATAGTGCAATGTTAAGACTGAGACAGGAAGCTATCATTGATATGACCCAGCCGTGCATAGATTTCAGTAGTTGAATATATGTATTCATCTGGGGATACATTTAGCCCTATGCCACTTGACACATGTGTAGATACATGTAACCTCTACCCTAGTAAAACAGCACTTTTTAAAAAAAATAAAAAGACAGTGTCAAAGAGGCTATTTTAATCTTAAAGCTTAAACTGGGGAGACAGCGTTTAATGGTTACACACTGGGAAGGTATTCTCAATAGGAGAATTCACTTGACTATATGAATTCATTTTTTTCCTTAAAATTAATTTGAATGAGATATTAGGAGATACTTCATTTTAATGGAAGGACAATTAATCATGTTAAATTTGTCCCTCTATCCACAAATGTTGGACCCCAGGAAGTTATTCCCTATTGACGTTTAATTGTGAAAAAAAAAAAACCAAACTCATACATTAAGAGAACTAGAAATGTTTTAAGTCTAACAACCCTCAAGTGAAATTCTGGTAGTCCTTTCCAAAAATACTTTTATTGGCAAACCTGATTCTTTTGAGCAAAGACCAGAGAACACTGAAGAAATCTTTTATGAAAAATACACATATTCTCGAGATATTCGTCCCTCGGAGAGTTGCTCACATATTCACAGATGTTGATAATAAAATGCAGTCATTGTCCATTACCCACAAGATGATCATACTGCAGCTTATGACATAAGGACCATCCAAAAGAATGTCTTTCCGAATGCAAAGGGATCCTGCTAAATCGTCCAGATCACACCTCTTTCTGTCTTAGACTAAGAACCCTTTCAGCCGTGCTGTAACTGGCTGAAGAGTTGGCGGAAAAGTGACCAGATTAACTGACTCCCTGAATATTTTGTTATATGGGGTCCAAAGTAAACAGAATCTCCGGGGTATCCGAGCTAAGTTTTTTGTTGTTACGCCTTGAGTCCTCATGACAACCCAGAGCGACTATGAGAACAGATCTGAACCCTGTGCCGTCCTCACCATGCCAACACGCCGGAACCCACTGGCAGTCACTGTGTTGGCCCACAAGGGGCTTCTTCGCTTAGGTGACCCTTCACCTTTCCAAGCATCATGTCCTTCTCCGAGGACAGGACCCTTCTGGCAACATGCCTAAAATACGTGAAACAAAATCACCAGTCTTGCTTCTTAGACGTACTCTTGGTTTCGTTATCCCCATAACAGACCTGTTTGTTCTCTTGGCCGTCCACTCAATGCTCTTTTCCAACACCACATCACAACTCAAAGGCATCAATGCTTTTACTTTCATCCACACTGTCCAACTTCAGGATGCCTCCTGGGAAGGCCATGGCCTGGGCCAGGCATATCTTTAAACTGACATCTGCTCTTTAATGCTTGGAAGAGGTCTCTGACAGCCAGTTTTCCCAATGCAATACATCTTTTGATTTCTTATCTTTTTTTTTT
>NW_006399985.1:1324849-1329069 GCF_000299155.1 Elephantulus edwardii | reverse complement strand
TCCAGTCTCTCCACAACCTCGCCAGCATTTGTTGCTTGCTGTTCTGTTAAATTTCGCTAGTCTTACTGGGGTGAGATGATATCTCATGGTTGTCTTGATTTGCATCTCTCTCAGAGCTAGGGATTTTGAACATTTCTTCATGTGCTTGTGGGCCATAACTTTCTCGTGTCTCATCAAATCAGATCCAGCAGGCACAGGAGGATGTTGTCCCTCCTTCTCCAGCAGAGCGTCCAGTAGACTTGAACCACTTGCCTTTGGGATTACAGTGCAGTTTCTTGCCAATAGACTACCCGAGCCCCCTATCTTTTGGTGTCTTGACTGTTCATACCAAGGGTATTGATTATGAATCCAAATAGGAGGAAACAGTAACAACTTCAATCTCTTCTCTCTCTGATGCTGTCTAGTAACCCAGTGCTAAGGACTTTTTTTTTAATGTTGTTGAGATGTAATCCATATTGAAGGCTGTAGTCTTTGATCTGCAGCCTCAGGTCCACCTTGTTTCAGCAAGCACAGTGTGTCATCTGCATAAAACAGGTTGTTGAGGAATCTTCTTCTGAACCTAATGCCACATTCTTGTTCTCCATGATCTGTTCTGCACATTGTCTTCATGTTAAATCATCCAAGGTCTGCTTGCTTTGTTCATACAACAGTTTGTTGGTCTAAGTAGAGGTTTCATATAAGCACAATTAAGTGTCCTGTGATTCCCATTCTTCTCAATGTCACCCACAACTTGTTATGATCTACCCAGTCGAGTGCCTTGGCAAAGTCAATGAAATCAGGTAGGCATTCTTCTTGTACTCGGTGCTTTCTGCCAAGATTCATCTGACATCAGCAATGATAGCGCTGGTGCCATGTCTCTTCTAAATCCTGCTTGCATTTCTAGCAGTTCTCTGTCAGTGTACCGCTCTAGACATTTACGAATCATCTTCCGCACGGTTTTAATTGCATCTGATATTAATGATATTGTTTAGTAATTTCCACATTCTCCTGGATCACCTTTTTTGAGATTGGGAATAAATAGAGATCTTTTCTGTCCAGTTGGCTAAGTAGCTGTCTTCCAGGTCTCTTGACACAACCTGGTGAGCACGTCCTGGGCTTGGTTCATCTATTTGTTAGAATACTTAATTGGTATCCCATCAAATTCCAGGGCCTTATTATTTGCCGATGTCTTCAGTGCAACTGAATCCCCACACCCCCCCTTTATTGACAATGGTTCTTGGTCATATGCTAATTCCAGTCCAAGTATGAGTCCTCAGATATACAGCACATTTAGAAAAAATCAGCCGATGATTTGTTAATGTTTCTATCATGCTTTCCCATTTGTCAGGTCAGTCTGTTACTATTACTTCATTCTACTACTACTACTACTACTATTTATTCACTATCACAGGCTTTGTTGAAGTGATCCTTTATCCATCTTCATCCTCATAACTTCCAAAGCACAAAGTATGGGACATAGTACTATAACTTAGGGTACTGACTTGTTTCTTAGGCAGGTGAGATAAACAGCCGGCTTCCTAGGTCTTTTGTCCTGGATTTGTACCCCAAGTCCTGCTCTTCATCATCTACTTGTAAAGAGCATTCTATTTTCTCTCCCTGAGATGTAGACATTGTTGTTAAGTGAAAAGACCTGGACACTTGTATAACTTTTGAAGACTTAGAAAACTGTATAACATTTGTCCTTTCTCCAGGTTTGTAGGGTTTTCGAAGGTAAACTATTTCAGAAGTGAATGCCACTCCTGCTTCCAAGCTTGTTTTAATCAGGGAGCTCCACCAAATACTGTCCACCATAGGTGACCATTCTCACATTTGACTCCTCAGTGTCACTGTGTTCAGCATCACAGCGACCACGAGTTAACTCTGTACAGCAAGTAGACAGGGCTATACGACCTGGAAGAATGTTTGACCAAAAACAATTGAAAACAGGCCTGCCGGCTCTGGCTAACCTCTGTGAAATTACCACATTCTTGAGTAGAATAGCACGTTGAATTTTTAAAAATGATTGTCTTGGTGTGTTATTTTGCCATGTGATTTCTAACAAGATTCCCTTTGGAGAAATGGAGAAGATGAGGGTATTTGATACAAAATCAAACTAGTGACCCTGGGAGTCAGAGCCTTTGGTGGTGCCTTGATCACGACTGAACTCTGTCACTCGGTCACTTTGCGTGTGATGGTTTTTCACTTGTGATAACTCACACAGCAATGAGCTGATATAGATCAACAGTTGTGAAGAAGGTCCGAGGTCTAAAGTTTTCTTGACTCAGAGCTGCTCACTGACAACTTCCAAGCTCTCAAACTTTTAGGGGAAAATTTACCTCTAGTAATAATTATCAAGGAGGCTCTGAGTTCCGAGTCTATTCTAGTCATTTTATATATACAAGACCGCAGCGTGGGGACTAGTCCTTGGAAAAGAACATCATGCCTGGAAAAATAAGGAGTCAACAAAGGACAAGAAGATGCTTGATGAGTTGAATTGACACAGCAACTGTAACTTAAGCAATGGGACAGCTGATGACTTCTCAGGTGGCCATTCACCAACAAATCTCAGAACCAGAATTCAAACCCAGACACTCTGACTTCAAAAGGTTCAAGCTAACTCTGACCTTGTTTCTCTACTTTGGGTGAGCTTATAAAATAAGCAGTCATTTTCTCCCTGAGACCTTTTACCCTAAAATGAGTCAACACGTTGAGTGGGGTATCAAGTGCCTTTCTTTGCCTGTTGTCTGGTGGCTTCTTTTTTTTTTTCTTTTTCCTTTTTTTTTGTGTCTGGTGGCTTCTAGTCAACCACAACTCTTGGCAAGTCTATGAACAGCAGACCTGAATCTCGCCTTACCCTACAGGGTCTTCACTGGAGCTTCCTATGAATCCTTCAGAGAAAAAGAGATTTTTTTTTTTAATGCACCAGTTAAAATCTATAAAAATAAAAAAAAATACAAGGGTAAAATGCCTCTTGTCTATTAGTTGCTAATTCTTCTGAGTTTACTAGGACTTTTAAGAAAATAATAATAACAAAGCTGATGGATTTTCTTCCCCCAACTCAGAGTAGTGATTCTGTTCTTTTAAGTGCAATGTACATACTGAGATTAGTTAGTCTTCCTGTATCTCAGAATGTCAACACATTTGCCAAAAACGAATTTATCAGCTAAGTGTAGCAAAGAGATTTAGTTTATCTAAGTGCCTTGAAAAGAAGAAATCGTTTACCACTGTTTTTGCAGATTGAGGTAAATCTGACATATTATTGACATGTGCTATAGATTTAATTTAATACCGTGGTTCAGATGTGTGCTTTGATAAGGTTTTTTTAAAAATATAGGCTAAGATGAGTAGACTTGTTTCAGTATTTATGGGGTTGAAAATGCAGAGTTAGCAAAGGAAGCATTTTAATTAAAACAATGTTTTCCCATATATGCTCAGACTGAGATGGCGGGAGGTTTCTATTGAAGTCTGATGACTTATTTCCATATATTTGTTGGGGGTTGAAGCACACTAAAATGGGATTTCTATGTCCCGCTTCGTGTTTTTATCCTTTTACTTTTAGCACCATCAAAAATTAAAGTAGCTTCTTCCTGATCCCTGTAGTTAACGTGACTCCTGAATCTCAGTCTTAAAATCTTCTGTTTTAGGTATCCTGGAGATAACATCAGTGGAAATTGGAGTGGTTGCTGTCAAAGCCATTAACAGTAACTATTATTTAGCCATGAACAAGAAGGGGAAGCTCTACGGCTCAGTAAGTATGCTGCTTCTGTTTTCCAACCACACTGCAGTCAATGTTGCCACAGCTCTGGAATGTTTTCCCGACATTGACTAGCTTTGTTATGGTTCTAGAACTAGTAAATAGAGTGAACAGAGCCCCAGAGGCTGTTCAGCAGGGCTGCGGACCTGCCCGACAGCTCTCTAACGCTGTGACCTCCTCTGTTGCTCATCCATCCGCCTACCACGCAGGCTACTGCTGGCATTTGTCAGCAAGTGTTCCCAAGCCTCTGCCAGTCAAACTCTCACGGAAGCATCTGGTCAGAGTGGCAGGAGGGCTGCAGAGAAGTGAGGCCTGAGCAAACAACCGTATACTGTGTGTATTACAACTGAAGGATGTCTTATGTTCTTCTTCAATCTGAAATAGAGAAGCAAAAAAGGCTTTCTCATTCGCTGCGCTACTCAAACAACATTCAAATTTTATTTATCAAGATACGAATGCAGACTACAAAAGTTGCTAGAAATCTTCA
>NW_006399985.1:1304546-1324469 GCF_000299155.1 Elephantulus edwardii | reverse complement strand
ATATATTTAAATAATGATTGTATTAACAGATCTTCCTCTATGTGTATAGTTGTTCAATTAGGGAAAAAAAAAATCAAACTGGGTGCTGTCAGGTTGATCCTAACACATAGCAACCCAACTAAATTAGACCAAGCTCAAACCAAACCTACTGTCATTATATTGATTCCAGCTTTTGATGTCCTTCGTCAGGTCTCCACGTCTTTATGGGATAAGACTGTTCTACTCTCACAACACTGGTGAATTTGAACATTGAACCTTTCAGTTTACAGCCCAAGCTGTAATATGCTCCACCACCAGGGCTCGATCTTATTAGATTCCTCGGAAGGGATAAAGAGAATAACATTTACTTTGTTCTGGAAAAAAAAGAAAGATAAGATTGGTTCCTTAAAATATCAGCTGAAATCTTCTGTGTGTAACTAGCCCTCTCCAGTAGAATTCCTGTGGGGCCTAGTGTCAAACCGGAATAGCCATCCTAGCGAGTGCCGAAGGGGTGGTGAAGTATTTTGAGTATCATCCCTGCAAATTTAGATTAAACTCATGTAGACGCAGCTCCTTAGACTAAGTTCTTAATTAAGATGGCAAATGCTTGTTTTTAGAGTTAAAGTGGTAATTGTGACTGTGGTTACGTTACAGAGCTCATTTTCCTGCTCATATTTCAGTGACATATGCCATTAGTCATGATTATTGTGTTCATATTTTTTAATGAGAGAAATCACTAATTACAATTATCATTTACTATGTGCCAGACAGTTTGACATATCAAAGAAGTCTAAGGAAGAAATGGGTTTCATTTATAGTACATTTAGGGAAAGATTGATGTATGTGACATAATTACAGAACAATTAATTATTAACTGTAAGGAATGAGTTCAAGTAGTGGAGAAGCTCTGAGCTATAGCAAGGCTCTAAGCTTCAATCTCTGAACACCATTTAGATGTTGACAAGATTGCATCCTCTTGGGACATTCACGTGGATACATCTTACATACCAATCCCAGGGCAAGCCAATGCCAATTGCGTTTTTACCTTCTCTCTGCATTCCATTTCAAAAGAATACATATATAAATAAAGATGATCTTGAAAACAATTTTAACTTATTTTTTTTTACGATCACACGTAATTATTGTTACATAACAATAACTACAGCCAAAAACACAAGGCTATGAAACAGAACTCTTTTTTAAAAAATTAACTTTAATGAAAGTTTACAGAGACTTTGGATTTCCATTCATTGTTGCACTTTTCTCCCTGCCCAACTTCGACCCCCGCCCCCAGTTCGCTCTTCTCTTTGAAAAGTAAAAGAAAAATTCTTTCATTGTTATACAATCCCTCCCCCCACCCCAAAACAGAACTCTTAAAGAATATTGTTTTTCTTCACCAGATCATGTAGCATTTTGACCTTTTGTTTCATGGGGAAACAAACAAAAATAAATCACTTTTGAACATGTAAATAGCATCCTTTGTTGTTAAGTAGAAAAGCGATTACAGCTGCTGGCTAGTTTAGTGGTTCTCAGACTTGGGTTTGTGTCAGAATCACCGAGCCGCCCTGTTAGATACAGCTCGATGGAGTCCATGCGCAGGTGTCCTGATTCTGTAGGGCTCGTGGAGCCTGAGGCCCGTGGGTCCCGCGAAGGGCCCACACTCCTGGCTGATACTCCTGGCCTGGTGACCACAACTTGAGAACTGTTAAAGGAGCCTAGTGTCCCAGAGTTAAGGGGCCCAGTGCTTTCCAGAAGACTGATGGCAAGAGTTACTTCTCAGAAGAAAAGCGGCAGTTTGCTTCTGCAAAGATGTACTGCCTTGGACACCCCTTGGGGTAGTCGAGCTTTATCCAGTAGTGTTGCTAACAGTCTCCCTTGGTGTCAATGGGTTTGACTCGGTCAAGGTATAAAACAGAAGAGCTGTGGTAGTCTAGGGTTAAGAAGCTACTGCAGTCCCACAGGCACAGGGTCCTTTTCTATCTGCTCCATGGGAGAAGGATGGGCAGTCTCCTCCTCTGAGATTTACCGCCTCTGAAAACCAAGCCGCTGGCTGGTTACGTGGGAGTCCTGTTCCCCTCAAGGGCACACAGCCGGCAATGGCAGACACAGATACACAGATGTACTCGCCCGGGTCCATTGTCAGTGGGTGGGGTCTGTGCATGCTGCTGATTGGCGGCTGACCCTCCAATGAGTTTTCAGCTGCTGGAAGCCAATGCTGGGAGGCTGCCCATCATCCTCTCACAGAGCAGCTGGCTGGTCCAAATCCCTTCCTCCGGTGGGCAGTGCGACTCCTTTCCTGAGAGAATAACTGGGGGTCAGGCATTCTGTTGTGTTGAAGTAGGTGCTTTGTGGATAGCCATTAAAAAGCATTTCTTTTATTTTAGTCACATTTCCCTATTCTGCACGATCCAGTAGTGAATCTGGGCAAGTAATTGAGCATTTTAAAAAGTGCTCTGGAGGACATTATGCTGAGTGAAATATCTCAGTCACAAAAGGACAAATACTGCATAGTGCCACTGTTGTAGAACGGGACTGACATCAGGGTTGGGGTGAGACTGAGAAAGATGGGATAAATTTGTATACTGCATTGAAACAGATGAGGGAGAGAACAGTTTAAAAGCGGCATATGATTGGGTATTATGGTCATGACAAGAGTCCAGAATAAAAGTTGCATAGTGGAGTACTGGGGGGTGGGAAGGATTGTATACCAAGGAAAGAATTTTTCTTTCACTTTTCAAAGAGAAGAGCAAACTGGGGCATGGTGGAGGGTAGGGAGAAAAATGCAACAATGAATAAATGGAAATCCAAAATCTCTGTAAACGTTCATTAAAATTAATATTTTTTTAAAGGGGGGGGGAAGCGCTCTGATTCCATGATTCCCATTCTAGTAGCTTCTGCTGAAGCAATTGCACCCAAAGCCCTGAAATGAGGCTCTCTAGCTGGCTTGGGTCACAGGGCTGTTAGCACGTGTCATCACCTCTGGAGTAAACGCGTTGCCTTTTCTTTTGCAGAAAGAATTCAATAATGACTGCAAGCTGAAGGAGAGGATAGAGGAAAATGGATACAACACCTACGCCTCGTTTAACTGGCAGCACAACGGGCGGCAGATGTACGTGGCCCTAAACGGCAAAGGGGCCCCGAGGAGAGGCCAGAGAACACGCAGGAAAAACACCTCGGCCCACTTCCTCCCCATGGTGGTCCACTCCTAGGGGGGCGGCCCACTCACTCCTGGGGAATGAGGCCCACTCACTCCTGGGGGATGAGGCCCACTCATTCATGGGGGGTGCGGCCCGTGGATGCTGGTCGCCGCAAGGCTCCTTGTTGTGGGATCTGCGCATCTTCAAGAAGACGGTAGTGCCACAGGCCAAGGCACGCTGCAGACTTCTCCTTAGCTGCCCGGCAGGAGGGACCCCTCGGAGGCTTCTTGGGGGCTGTCATGGGCTGTCCTCCTCGTTGGCTTGGTGCCAGGCCCTGAGAAGCGCCACGGAGGCACATGGCATGCGGTGCAAGTGGTTTCCAAGCAAACAGCACTGGGGCTGGATCTGTTGTGTAGTCCATATTTTTCTGTTTTTTAAACTCTGAGATAGAACTTGAAGGACACAGGAAATTGGCTGAGTGATCTTCGGGGGAGTTATTTATGGAATACGAACTCATATCAAAGACGTTGATTGCTCATTGAAGTCTGATGAGCCAGCGAGCCGAGTGAGCCGCAGGCATTTTCTGGAAAGCTCCTGCATTTTCTGGAAAGCTCCTGCGTGGTCATCCACACAGGCAGAGGAGCCTTGGGCGGGGCCTCGTGGAGGAACCGGACGGGGATCAGGACCTCGAGACGTGTCCGTGCAAAACTGTCCTAACAAAACGCGTAGTCTGGTCTGCTTGTGTACCCTGTCTCCATCCATGTCTATTCCTTTCTAAGTTATTTATTTAATAGGATGTTAAATATCTTTTGGGATTTTAAAGAAGAGCCTTCGCAACAGCTGCCCTCTCGTTCCCCTTTTCTCCGGCACACCACTTGCAGGTTTATGGGACAAAAGAAAGAAAAGAATGTTTTTAAACTTGGCAGACACATCCAGCATTCAAGATGAGGGGAGGTCTGGGATGCTGTGTGACTTCCCACCTGCGACCAGGTACCTTCATTTGCACTTTGCAACGGAAATCATCAGTGATAAGCGAGGCGTGCCTGCCATCACTTAAAAACATGACATACCTCTTAGGCTTCCTTTCTAAGAAAAAGACCCAGAAGGCCAAATTCTTCTCTTTGCAATGCATCAATGGCTCTCCGTGAGTGTACTAAACTAAGGGAAATTGATTGTTGTAAGCATTCTAGTAGCCTAATCTTCTTCTTTACTAATGATGTTTTGCCGTACTTCACAGTGATCATTATTATGAGGCTGTCTGCATATATAAAAAGCCTTTGTAAGTCCCACATAACGCATCTTCCCCAAAGGAACTAGTGAGGAATTTGGTATAAAATGCAACCCTCTCACATTTTACACTGAGCTAATATATCTAGGTGTATGTGTAACCCTATACTGAAACCTGTTCAAGCTGTATGATCTAAGTCTTTACGAAACCAAGTGAAACTTATTCTCTGTAAATTTAAGGACCTTTTCCAGGTTCCGTAATGTAGCCGTATCAGGATTCACTTTGTTAGAGCAGGTACATAGAAAGCAGTACATAGAGTGTACCAGTTGACATCACATTTTATTCCACTAAATAAACACGTAAATCTTATTTGCAGTGTCTGTAGTGATTTAAAAAAAACGTAGTAAAACATTATTTGTTCTAAATACTTTAAGTGATAACTCTAAGATTATACTGATGCTGCAGTTTTGCGTTCACATTTCTTATTTTGAAAGTGTTTCTTTGTATTGTGTGGACACAGTATTTTGGTACAAATGGAAGTCTCACTGAATGTGGCTTTTTACTAAAGTTTAATGTTTAGAAAAGCTGGTGTTTTGTGATTCTCTCGTGACTTATTTAAGCTAGTATTTAACCAGCACATCCACTTCATCTTTTAATTAAAAATTTGCTTCATAAATATAGACTCCCATAAAAGAATTTCATGGAAGGGCATATTTTCTCAATCTCTAAAACCATTGACATCTCAAAAGAAATGCATTTAGGGCACAGGGTTTTGGTTTATGGATTAAGTTGCATTTCACAGTCCTGGGCTTTCAACTTGCTTTTTGACAAATGGGATTCTAAGAAGGTTTTATTTTTGTGGTAGGGATCTGTATGTTAAAATTTAATTGGCAACCGAGTCTGAAAGCTATAATGTAATGCACGCCTATCAGAACTAGCTATCTTTGTTCTTTTTTTTTTAAATAATAATTGCACCTAGCACAGGAACAAGACCACCCAGAACCAAAATGAAGTGTTTAGTGAGACAAACAGGGTATTGGATGACCATGGTAACAGCAAATAGGACACAAACTGGATTCTTATTTCACATAGCCACTTTTGCCAAAGAGACTATGTGTAAACAGTCATCATTATCGTACTCAAAACACTAAAATAGCTTCTAGCAAAATGTATCAAAGCTTGCAGACACCAAAAATAGAAAACATTTCCCTCTCTTCCCCCCCCCCCCTTCCCACAAACACTTCAACAGAGATAAAGATGGAAACCGTTTGCTAAGAACTAATGTGGTCACAAAGGGCATGTCTGCTCAATCTTGAGATGGACTTCAGGTCCTCTTTACAGCTGGACCGGGCTACTGAAAGTAAAGGTATTCCAAGGCTGCATAGTTCAGATCCCCAAAATCCGCTGGGGTTTTGGAAGCTCTGCTTCTGTGAGAAGTGTGGGCCATGCAGGTTCATAGAGTGTTGGTTCTCAGACGATGCCTCGAAAAGATACAGACCCCCCTCCCTCCCCCTCCCTCCTCAAAGGCGTAACAATGTATATATGCTATCTTTAACTAAAAACAATAAACATGGCAGGAAAATAAAATAAGAAAACACATTGTCCTTTTTGTTTTATTAGCCTGCAACTATACCTGCTAATAGAGTGTTGTGTGTGAGCAGGATGTGGTTAAATGCCCCACAGCCCCAAACAACAACAACCAAAAGGGGGAAAAAAGAAACAACAACAAACCACTCAAACATTTGTAAGGTTTCTTTAATGTTTTACATGTGTGAGTCAGCTATCCTTACTCTAATAACAACCAAATGCTTTCCATTTTTCTGAGGATTCAGGTCCACCTAGTTTAAACAGTGGATAAAACAGGATGAACAGAAAAACAAGACTGGCTTGTGGAACTATGAAAGACCTTTGGAAATAAGACAGGAGGCTGCAGAATCTGGTTTCATGGGGAAGAGGTGGGCTGATTAGTTTGATTAGGAAAGGGCAGCTAAAAGAAAATGCACGGCATAGAAAGTGGGTCAATACCCCAAGCTAAGTCATAGATGTCTTTGGTGGATCAGCAGTACAACCGTCCAGTTCTAAGAACTTCAGGGTGTTGATGCAGGATGTGAGAACGTAGGCTGTTAACCCCAAGACTGCCTCTCTCATAGTGTGGGGCCTTCGGTGGCTCTACAGGAGAAAGACGGACAGTCTCCTCCAGTGGGATTTACAGCTTTGGAAACTCAGTGGGTGGTCAGCCCCAAGTTTCAACATGATGGCAATGCATTTCGAGTTTCATTCGGGACTGACAGAGACCTGTAGAGGCAATGGTAAATATGGTGGCATAGAACCAGCAAGCATCTGGACCTTCTCCATCTGCACAAAGGCAAAGATAACCCATTGAGAACAGTATCAACAGAACAGACCTGAAAGCTGTGAGGTCAGGCATTACCCCACCACCAATACACGTAACTACTGCAAACCCATCTACAACCACTCCAACCATCAACCATGCTTCTCATGACATCACTTGTCCGCAGGCTTTAACAACTTGTTTCAAGTTGTTTCAGATGGTACTCACAGATAACCCTTGCTACACAGGTTTACTAGGAAAGTAACAAGTTACAGTCTAAGAGCTAGAACTCTGAGGCTGCTCCAGTCAAGTCATCCTCTTTTCAGCCTAGTGAAACAGAGACATCCCCTCTGGCCCCAGCCTCCCGCTCCTTTGGGCAAATGGTACAACAGTCTTTTCACCCTGTGAATTATGTGCTATGATTATCTCGCCTTTCATGCTAAGGCTCCTGCCTAAAGGCACTGTAAGTAGGTCGTCAAAGGTACTCCCTTCAAACGCCTGAGGGCATTACCTCTCCAGCTGGCGCTCAGCCTTCTGGCTCTGTGGCCCTGGAGTCCACGACTCTTTCTCACACCATCCTGCTTTCTTCTGTCTTGGCTGCTACACTATCATCCTGTGTCAAAATCAGACAGTTGGAAGTTGTTAACAATGAAGAGAACATAACAGGGTTGACATCCTCGGCATTCGTGAGCCAAGATGCACTGGAATTAGTCTCTGTGCTTTGGCCAGGCACTCCTTAGTCTTTACATTGACTTCTCAGCTCTTTAGCATTTTTTTTTAATTTAGGTTGTTTATTTTTCATTTCAATGAACATCTACAGAGATTTTGGGATTCCATTCATTCATTGTTGCACCCTTCTCCCCGCACAAACCCCCCCGCCCCCCCTCCCCCGTTTGCTCCTCTCCTTGAAAAGCAAAAGAAAAACTCCCTCATTGGTACACAATCCCCCCCCCACACCTCCCCAAACCCCACCTCGTATCCCCAAATATAATCCACTCTGCAACCCTCATTGCATTTTAAAGAAGCCCTTAACAGTAGTCTACCCAGAGCATTATGTTTGCGTTCCTTGACTGCTGATTCCATGGGTGCTGACTGAGGAGCTAAGTAAGATGAAATCGTGGACAACTGCAGTCTTTATCATGTTGTTGCTTATTGATTCAGTCACAAGGAATGATGGTTTCCTCTCTACTGATTATGTCGTGTAGATAGCGCAGATTGCCAATGAGATGACTGCAAGCCTAATTAATGCCAAGGTCAACTTTGTATAATCCTGTTTCTTGGATTATTTGTTCAACATATCATTTACATACCATACCTCCTCACTACAGAATGAATGAGGGGGGTGACAGGATAGAACCCTGGCACACAGCTTTCTTGGCTTTAAGCCATGGATCTCCTTGCTCTGTTTGAGTGGCCGTGTCTTGGTTCATGTCCTACACATGCCAGCGTGTCTCAGTTGTATCAGGGATGCTGAGGATAGCACAGGATAGGACAGGGTTCAGATCTCTTGTTCACAGGGTCCCAGGGTCATACGTCCTGTTGGACATGACAGCGCCTAACAACAAGAAGTCAATCCTTCAGGGAGCTCTGATGGCCTGGTGGGTAAGGGAACTGTGTTGCCAACCCAAAGGCAGGTAGTTCGAACTCACCAGCTGTTCCCCAAGAGCAAGGTAATCTCTCCTGTGATTTACGAGTGGAGGGTCGGCAGTTCCAACTTGACGGTACACAACAACCACCTAATCAATCATTCAGTGGGAGGTGTAATGACAGGAGAAAAGTCACACTGAGAAGTTCATGGCCTTGCAAATGCTTCAGCATCTCCAAGGTGAAACTCAAATGCAGCAGCTCAAACCCACCTGACAGCTCCACGAGGGAAGAGTTGGTGATCTGACCCCATAAACTCCACAGCCTAGACGACCCCACAGGTAGAGGTTTCCATGGTCATGAAGGGTCAACTCGAGTCAGAAACCAGTCCAAGACACCAAAAAACAATTCAGGAGTTACGATTACTCAGTAGAAGTAAAACGCGACCCTTAATTGACGAAGGCTTTAACTGGTCCAAATTGGTTTTTACTGCTTTTAACTTCACACACAGAAGAACAAAACACTCACACTCGAAAACATCTTCCCTGTAGTTGGGACACTGACTCCTTTGTGGTAGCCGCTATGTATTTTGCTTGTTTTTCAGCTTCGGGAGCTCATCATAGCACTGGATCAGAGCATGTCTGCTGTTATTAATAGTCTTTTCACTGTTCAGTACGTTGCCAGGTCCATCTTCTTAGTCTGGATCACCGTGAAAGCTCCATCTAAACCCTTCTGCCTCAAGTGGCCCTTCTGCTGCTGGAAACCCTGGTGGTGGCCCAGCTTCCAGCCACTTGCCAACACACCAGCCCTGACCACGCAACAGCCAGGTGATGGAAAGATGCCTCGAAGATGCTCCAACATACTTAGGATCTGTTATTTGGGGTTGTCATGTTAATTCTGATCTGTATGTCCTGTAAGGATGAGAGTGCTCCTTGGAGGCAAAAATGGCTGTGAGGTGCTACAGCACGGGGACAGGGTCACATCTCCTGTGCACAGCCGTCGCTATGAGTCAGAGTCGACTTGATGGCACCTTAACAAAATCTGGGTGCAGAAAACAGAAGAGCACTCTACTGCTAGCTGGGAGAAGGGCAGTTCCAACCCACCCACAGGTACCTTGTTTGTTGTTAAGTGCCATCGAGATGTACACGATTCATAGTGACCCTACGAACAAACGACCTCAACACTTGTATAACTTTTATCGTTTCTCCAAGTTCATAGGGTTTCAGGAGGCAAACTATTTCAGAAGTGGATGCCACCATGGGTGACCATTATCACATTTGACACATCAGTGTCACAGTGTTCAGCTTCACAGCGACCACAAGTTGCCTTTCTGTACAGCAAGTGGACAGATCAGGGCTGTATGACCTAGAAGAATGTTTGACCAAAAACAATTAAAAACAGACCTGAGGGCCAAGAAGTATAGTCACCCACCTTAGATATTTATTGATTTATTTTTTTTTTGTCTGTCCCAGACATCAAAACCCTATTGAGAATTTTACTCTACACACATGGGGTTGCCATGAGTTAGAATTATCTTGACAACAACTAACATCAACAATTTCACTGGACAGAGCTTATGTAATTTAAACTAAACTGTAAGGGAAATAGGGAGCTTTGGTGACCTAGTGGCAAGAAGCTGCACTGCAATCCCAAAGGCACACGGTTCGAGGCCACCAGCTGCTCTGTTGGAGAAGGATGGGCAATCTCCTTCTATGAGATTAACAGCCTCTGAAAACCCACCGGAAGGTCAGCTATGGGTCAGTCTCGACTCAATGGCACACAACAACAAAGGAAATAGAGATGTTATTATGTAGAGTTGTGTCAGAAGCGACTGCTAGCTGACCCACCAGCGGGTGTTTAGGAGAGGTAAGTTGCACAGGAGGAGATTGACTATCTTGTTTCCCCAGAGCAGCTGATGGATTCAAGACTCCAGAGCGAGGCTGAAGAATTTTCATGCTTGAAAAGAGCTGTTTCGGCAGCAAGTGCATGTGAAGCAGCAATTGGGGAGATGTCCTGTTATTGGGCAGAGTTTCTTTCTGGCCCATCGCACCACTATGATCATAGCCAACTCCGCCTCCCCTAACAATAATGTGTTGAAAGAACCATGGGAAGAAAGCGGAAGCTGCGGGTTCCATCTGAGGCAGTGCACTATCACCTAGCATGATCCTTTCATAAGCTCCTTTCTTCTCATCTCAGATTGGCTATTTATTTAGTTGATGCTGCTTGCCTCAAGTTTGCTTTTCTCAAACTCCAAAATGCAAACCTCAAACCTCTTTGTCTTGTTGTTAAGTGCCGTTGAGTCATAGGCAACTCATAGCGGCTCTATTAACGAAAGACCTGAACACTTGTATAACTTTCATCCTTTCTCCAGGTTCATAGGGTTTCTGAAGGCAAGCTATTTCAGAAGTGGATGCCACTCCTGCTTCCAAGCTTGTTTTAATCAGGGAGCTCCACCAAACACTGTCCACCATGAATAACCATTATCACATTTGACACATCAATGTCATAGTGTTCAGCTTCACAGCAACCACGAGTTTCCTCTTTATACAGCAAGTGGACAGGCCAGGGCTTTATGACCTAGAAGAATGTTTCACCAAAAACAATTAAAGTCACCCACCTTTGGCTTGGTAGCATCACTTTCTGCCCTCTAGGCTGCTTGACCTCTCTCTATGCTGGTGGTGTTGTTAAGTGCCGTCGAGTCATAGGCGACTCATAGCGACCTGGTCAAAGGTGAAGTATATTGTCCTTGAGTCCTAGTAGCTTAGTCATAAGGAGGCCATAGGGCACTAATCGGGCTTAATTCAGTCATGTTCTTGGCCAGCCAAAGTTTGACCTTCACTGAGCTTGTGCAGTATTTTCAACCAGATTCAGGTCATATGCAGGAATAGAACCTTAAAGAAGAAGATGGATTTGAACTGGTCGGAATACAATGGTTGCTGCTAGACACACACATCTATCTAAACAAGACTACTGAATTTAATAAACTTCTGTTAACATGAATATCTCAGCATTACCAAGCAGCTCTACCAATTAGCTCCATGAAGAGGGTTAAAGGACTTTTAAAAGAGAAATATTTTATTTGTGTGGTTGACTTTAGTGTTTTAACCCAGAATGAAATCCAGAATAGAGCCAATCTCACTGTGGTTCTGAAAGCTTTATAAAATGATGTCTGGGACAAATGCAAGTTCTCTAAACTGCAGTCCTATTCAGTCTTTCAGTGTACCTCACAATGTGGCACTCCTATAAGCATTTCTTTACATCTATCCCAAGAATAAAAATTAGTATGTTCAAGTATATGTAAATAAACATTAAGATTTAACAGCATTTATACTTTTTAAATGGAAACATTTTAAAAAGACAAATCTACTGTTACTTTTTTTGAGTGTTATACTTGATGTATATGTAATAAAAAAATACCAAAAAAAATCTTCTTTACCTTGTATTCCTCATTCCTTTATTTGATTAGGAGAAAATACAGCACAAAATTTCTTGCAAGTAATTTATATCCTGCAAACCTCTTAATAAACACCATGGATATTCACAATGGAATAACTGTAGCAAAAATAGTGAAGTGAAAGGAGCTGATCTCACTACCAAGTGGTTCATAATGAATATTCTCTGTGCTTATTCAATGATCGCAGCTGAAGTCATCAATTCCACAGTCCAATAGAAAAGTCATATGCCAACCATATATGCACGCAGCACGCATTATCTTACACATTTTTATTATCCTCCACAAAAGATCCTATGTTCATTGTTTTAAAACAAACATTGAAACAGATGAGGGAAAGAACAGATTACAAGTGATATATGATTGAGTATTATGGTTAGCACATGAATCCAGAATTAAGGTTGCATAGAGAAGTGTACTCGGGGTGGAGGGTGGGGGGAAAGGGATGGGGGAAATTGTATAATAATGAAGGAATTTTTTTTTCCTTTTTCTTTTCAGAGAGGGGAGCGAACTGGTGGGGAAGGGTGGGCAGGGAGAAAAGTGCGGCAATGAATGAATGGAAATCCAAAACCTCTGTAAATGTCTATTAAAATTAAGAAAAAAAGAAAAACAAACAAACAAACAAACAAAAACCAAAAAAACAAGCACTTGCATCCTCTGAAGATGAGGACAACAAATAAAAAATCTAAACACCCAGTGTTACAACCTTAAATCGAACATATCTTCTTACAACTTAGTGACCCGAGTTGTGGAATAGCCAGCTGCCAGGGCCGTAACTCCCCTAATGTTTGCTCCTAATTACCTTACGTTGTTGTTGTTGTGTACCAAAGTCAGAACTGACCCATCGCTGACCCTCCGGCGGGTTTCAGAGGTAGTTAATCACATGGGAGAAGGGAGGAGATCCTATTTTTCTCCTGCAGAGCAGTTGGTGGCCTTGAACTGCGTCCCTTTGGGATTGCATTGCAGCTTCTTGCCACTAGGCCACCAGAGTTCAGTTACCTTATACACATCTAAAATGCCTAAAGCATCTTACAGTTTCCTAAATCAGTTAGTTATCATTTCCTTGGTCAATTTAAGCCACTGCAATGCAAATATTTTGAGAGGTCTTTTAACAAGGACATAAATAAAAAACAGTTTCATGAAGTATCACAAATTTTAGGGGGGGAAATGAGATGTTTGTGCTTAAAAGAAACATTGGGCTTTGGAGATGATTTATCAATTTGACTTAACATTAAAACTACTGTGTTTTGTTGTTGTTGATCGCTGTCGCGTCAAGCAGGACTCTCAGCGACCCCATGAACAAAAGACCTGAAGCCTTTCGATAACTATCATTTCTCAAAGTTCATAGTTTCCAATAGCTGATATTTAAGCACTAGGATTTTACTCACTGAAATGATCAATCTGTCTACGTGCCAATGATATTCAAGCCAATGTATATAATGATGCTATCATCTTTAGGGAGCTTTCAGTTGCAAAACACGACATAGAAATACCAAAAAGTGACATAACATGTAAGTAAACATATCTTCTTCGTTTTCCTAATAGCCATGGGGTTACGAAGGTAGTTGTCATCCAGAGTAGTATGAATGGTGTCATCCCCAAGGGGTTGTGCTGGCCAATGGGCGTTGCCTCGTGAGTGGAGCAGCCCAGTCTTAGGCCTTACTCCAGAGCAGATGGGGGCTGCAGAGCACAATCGCCCTTCTCCTGACCTGCCCTTCAGAGCTCACATGGACTCTCTCCTCCCCTACTGGATAATCCTACTCAAATACGAATTGACTCGTGGTGGGAGGTGACAAGCTATCACATTGGATGATGGATGATAGTAAGCCTAGAGGTATCACAGCCTTGGTGACGTATGTTTTGTAGACCTGTCCACCTGCAACCATTATCCTCATTGTCACTATCAACACAGATTCTGTTGTTGTTGTTGTTACGTGCCGTCGAGTCGCTTGCAACTCATAGTGACCCTATGTACAACAGCCCTAAACTCCGCTCTGTCCTGTGCCAATCTCATTGCCTCTGACACACCCATCCCGATTATCCCAGTCACTGAATTTATTCACCTCATAGAGGGCCTTCCTCTCCTGCGCCGTCCCTCCACGCTCCCAAGCATGATGTCCCTCTCCAAGGACCGGTCTCTCCTCACAACATGTCCAAAGTATGTTAGACGGAGCTTCAGAATCCCTGCCTCCAAGGAGCCACCTGGTTTAACCCTTTTCAGGACAAATCTGTTTGTTTTCCTAGCAGTCCATGGTATTCTCAATACTCTTCTCCAGCACCACAGCTCAAAGGCATCAATTCTCCTTCTATCCTCCCTGGTCATTGTCCAACTCTCTGATGCATAACAAGTGATTGCGAAGACCATGGCCTGTATCAGACGCACCTTAGTCTCCAGAGAGACACCATTGCTCTTCAGTACTTTGGAGAGGTCCCTAACAGCAGACTTTCACATGGCAATGCACCTTTTAATTTCCTGGCTGCTGGTGCCAAGACTGTTGACTGTGGAGCCAAGCAAACTAAAGCCGTGTACAATCTCAATCTCTTCACCATCCATCCTGATGCTGCCAATTGGTCCAGTGGTGAGAATCTTTGTCTTCTTGACATTGAGCCTCAATCCATATTGTAGGCTGCAGTCCTTGACCCTCTGCAGCAGGTTCTAGGGTAACTTTAGTCACTTCCTTGACAACGTCAGGAGATGCTGTTCACAACCCTCACATATCCCTTGAATAACACATCTGAATGATAAATGGAATACTGGATTAAAAAAGCCTTTGGGAAGGTGAACTTAATAAGGGAAGATATCATGCAGAAGAAAACAAAATAGGTTTATTCATCGGCATCAGCAATAACTCAACTTCATCTTTCCCTAAGAAAATGTTGACTCTATCTTTCAAGATTTCCTAGGCAATAACCACGCATATTTTATATGTAGCAATTTGTCTTTCTTTTTGCTGTTATTTCTAACACTACGTTTTATTAAAGAGCTTTCTGACATGTATTTTCTTATTAAATACGTGAATATTGTTGTTGTAAGGTTCCATCAAGTTGAGTATGACCCATAGCAACCTTATAAACTGCAGATCTGTACCCTGTCTTGTTTGTGCCATCCTTATCATCTCTGGTCGAGTTAAGCTCATTGACATAGCCCTGCGTCAGTCCATCTTATTGAGAGTCTTATCCTCTTTTGCTGATCCCACAATCTTTCCAAGTATGATGTCCTTCTCCAAAAACTAGCACCTCCTGACAACATGTCCAAGAGGCAAAGCTTCATTGTCTCCACCTCTGAGGAGCATTTTCTTTGCACTTTCTCCAAGATATATTTGTTTGTTCTCTTGACCATCCATATGATAACCTGTACTCTTCTCCAAAACCACAGCGGAAAGACATTGTGATATTCTTATTCATGGTCCATATTTCAAATGCAAAGCAAGTGATTGAAAGACCATGGATTGAATCAGCTGCACCTTATTTTTTTAAACTAACATCATTGCTCCTAAGTACTACGGAAAGTTCCTTAAAGGCAGATTTTTCCAATAGAACACATCTTCTGATGTTTTATTAGAAGGAAGAAGAAATAGTCTTATTGAATAATATCAACTCATGTAGGGGCAGGACAAAGTAAAAGTAAAAAGTGCTCTGCAGTTCTGAAAAGGGAAAGAGCTTTTTTTCACTCACAAGGTTCAGTGTTACCATTGACATTTTTAGCAAATAATTTTTACTTCATATTTTGCCAATTCTTTAAGAGCTGCTTGAACTTCCTCCTTCATCACCACAAGCTCTTGCTCATACATTGTTTCATTAAATTCTTCGGTGTCTGCCAATTTCTTTTGATACAATGACTCTGCATACTCTTTCCATCTTCTTTTAATACTTCTGGATCATTTAATATTCTGCCCAAAGCATGCTTAAGTATTACAACTTGAGGCTTGAATTTGTTCTTCAGTTCCTTGAGCTTAAGGAATGCTAAATAAGTTCAGCCCCTTTGATTTTCTGACCCCAGCTCTTTGCACATTTCATTCTAATACTTTACTTTGTCTTCCCGCACTGCCCTTTGAAATCTTCTATTCAGCTCCTTAATATCTTTATTTTCTTCCTTCTGCTTTGGCTTCTTGGAGCTCTACTGCAATGTTCAGAGTCTCTTCTGACACCTATCTTGGTCTTTTCTTCCTCCTCTGTCTTTGTAGTGACCTTTTGCATTCTTCCTGGATGATATTCTTGATATCCTCCCACAGTTCATCTGATCTTTGCTCATTAGTGTTCAAGGCCTCATAACTGTTCTTGAGATGGTTTTGAAATTGAGGTGCGATAGACTCAAGGTTATATTTTGTTTCCTGTGGATTTGATTTCATTTTCCTTAGCTTCAGCTTGAACTTGCATATGAGTAGTTGGTGGTCTGTTTCATAATCATCATCTGCCTTTAACAGCTGATATTGAACTTCTCCAGTGGTTCCTTCCACAGATGTGATCGATCTGGTTCCTATTCATACCATCAGGTGAAATCCATGTGTATAGGCTGCATTTATATTTCTTATAAAACGCTTTTGCAATGAAAAAAAAATCATTGTGCACAATTCTATTATTCTATCTCCAGCTTCATTTCTGTCACCAATTCCATGTTTCCCCAACTACTGATCCTTCTCCCTCTTTTCCCAACTCTTTCATTCCAGTTACCTACTATTATTAATGCATCTTGATTGCTTGTTCAATTGATCTCTGACTGCAAAAGTTTGTAGAAATCTTCTATTTCCTCTTCTTTGGCTCTGGTTGTTGGACTCAACAGCACCTAATGACAACAACAACATATTGGGTAGTCTATTTACTGAAAAATATTTCATATAACAGCTTGGGTAAAACATTTCTCATTACATCCTTCCTAGGATGTTCTTTGTAAGTATATTCTAAATACATTCACTTTGTTTCATCCTTTCATTTATTTACCCAAGAGTGTTTCATATTAACTGATATTTATTGATATTTCAGTTTCAAAGTTTTTGCACAGTCCTGTCCTTTTGTCAATTATAGGGTCCTGAACATCTCAGATCTCTGCCTTTTTGACTTCCATCATAGCTTAAGAAGTATACTCTCCACTCTCTACCTTTGGGCCCTTGGGCCTTATGGCCCTTGGGCCTTGAGGCAAACACTAGCACCAAAGATAGAGCTGAGCCACTGTAAAGGCCATCTGGGACTTCATCCTGTCATGCTGCACGAGGCTCAACTGGAGCCAGAGAAGGCTCTCTTGAATTATGATATTTGTAGGCCTGATTTTCTTTGCAGTTTGCTGTTAAACATACACCTATCCATCAGTTCATAGTACTAGGGGAATGATTTACATGTTTTCAACGACTTTGTAGCTTAGCTATGTACTTGTAGCTCATGTTTGTTTATTTATTCTTTGCTTTTATTAGTATAGCACTTGTGTATCAGTTGTACTAGAATAACTTGTGGATTACTCTGATAATGGATGCCACAGGTGTTTCAAATGGCAGAAGGGTCACTCATGGTAGATAGGTTTCAGGAGCATTCTCATATTAAGACAGAATAGGAAGCAGGACTGGCCATTCACTTCTGAAATAACAGACTTCTAAAAATTCTATGAACAATTGAAGAATATAGTACTAGAGAAGGTGGGTATCAATCATTCACAATTGACTAGCCTTTCTTCTACAAGACCTTTCTCTATATTCTTGGAACTTTTGAATTAATTTTGATCTTTTTTTTCACCTTTTCACACTATTGTGTCATCTTCAGAGTGAGTAGAATTTCTATAGATTATGAAGGCAGGAGAAAAAAATGATGGGAACAAATTTACAATGACGTGGAACAACAATAAGTTAACACAAAATAAGCAGGGAAACTAGATATGCCTCTTTTATTCATCTAGACAATGGTAAGATTTTTAAGAATAAAACTGAAGTACATACATAATATATAACAAAAAAGTTAAATTGGGATGCAGGATCTGGGATCAGTTTACTTCTTAGAATTAATCTTCCTTGAAATATATTACTTTTTACAAAGCTAGTAAAGTGGGAAAATAATATTTAGGCAATACTACTCTAATCTTTTCCAGCTAAAAAATAATTTTATCTATGACCACTTAATCTTAATTCTACCCTTTGAGTAAGACTGAAATATGGCCTTGAAGTTAGAGTGACAAGGAAAGGAGATAATGAATAGTGGAACACATATGACTCACTTAAAGGTAATGTTGAATTCAATAGTAGTAACATCGGTTATATGATTATAATTATTGTTGTTATTGATTGCCATTGAGTAGAGCACAACTGATAGTGACACTATGAACAAAAGACCTAATGCCTTTCTATCACTATCATCATTTCTCTGAGTTCATAAACTTTCCATAGGCATATGATTTAGGAAGTGGATGCCACTCTTGCTTCCCAACTTGTTTTACAACTGGAAGCCCCACCAAACACTGTCCACTTTGAAAAACCATTATGGCATTTGACACCCCAGTGGCACAAGGCTAGAGCTAGCATCACAGTAAACCCAGATTACTTCAGTATAGCAAATCAACAAAGAGTGATATACAAAGTAGAAGAATGTTCCTCCAAAACATAGCAACACTAGTTTCACTTAGCAGTGGCTAAGGGACGTCAAGTTGAAAACGACTCATAACAACTCTATGAACAAAAGACTTATACTCTATTTCTACACATAACATCATTATTTTTATGTTTATAGAGTTTATGGAGTTTACGGAGGTATCCAGTTTAGGAAGTGGATGCCACTCCTGCTTCCAAATGTGAATCAATCTAGAAGCTCCTCCAAACACTGTCCATGATGGGAAATCATTATGGTATTTGACACTATGACATAGTGTTCAGCATCACAGCAACTCCAAGTTATTCAGTACAGCAAATAGACAAACAGCTGCTGTACCACTTACATAATGTTCATTAATAAATTTTAAAGACCAATCCAACAAATTTTGTTGACTATGATAAACCCAATTAACCCTCTACACTTGAATATAATTCGGTATTTCTGATCTGGGGTTGAGATTAGGGTGTGACTCTTCATCACAAGAGGGTGTGAGATGATCACATTTGAAAGACTTTTGGGCTCTCGGTCGTATGGCCCTCAGACCTGGTTTCTGTGAATCTCCTGAATAAAAGTGGCTTGGAAGCAAGAGTGGCATCCACTTCCAAAAGAAGCTTACCTCCGGAAACTCTATGAACTTGGAGAAAAGATGAAAGTTTTGCATTCAAGACTTTCGCTCATAGGTTCTCTATGTGTCATCTATGACTCTATGGCATTTAACTACAACAACAGAAATTAAAATGGATTTGTATTTTCATGTTCAGATTACAGATAGTATGACAGACTCAACAGTTGTAGTCCTGGCACTAGGGACCAATAAGGATAATTTAGTTAACGTGATGTCTTCCAATGCAGAAGAAGATAAAACTGAAAAGACAAAGATAATCATTAAATGGACTTTCAAGTTGAATTTTGAGCTCTGGAAGTTTAATCTGTGGAGAATTATGTCATTATCCTGTAGGTGCATATGCCTAGCCCTCTGAATCCACCAGTAGTTCTAAAGAAGAAATACAGGCAATCTCCTTGACTCTTCCATTGGAACATCCACTATGAGTCAGTTTTGACAAGACAACAATGAATTTGAAATTTTTAGTCATGTTGAAAAAACTACTGCGAAGAAATATAACAAGTATGAATACTTCTTAATTATAATGCAAATTCCACAAAATTCAGTAAGATTCATAGAGTCTTATTCTATAAACACCAGTTCAACAGGACACATCACCCTCCCTTCAGAGACATTACCACTAAACTTAAGAGACTGGTCATAGCATAAGAAATTGTCAGCAGCTGACGTGTTTGGAATCACAGAAGCCCAGAAAGCTTCAGATACAAGCTGTTAGATCAAGGGTGGGACAACAGAAGATAAATGCTGAAGGGAGTATTCTGGGGGAGGGTGCAGCTGGGAAATAAGTGGGTCAAGACACTGGGCCAAGGGCAGAGACAACACTGTAACTAATGTTTAACTCCACAGTGAGGGATTTATCTTTCACTGTTCTATAAATTGCTTGTCTGTCAGATACTCCTCTAACTCTGAACATTCAGATTAAGACAGACTAGGAAGAAGGATTGGCCATCAACTTCTGAAATAGCAGGCCTCTGAAAACCCTATATACAATAGAACACACGTAGACTAACAGAGAGGGCA